>NW_026136719.1:792433-1004933 GCF_905237075.1 Dicentrarchus labrax | reverse complement strand
TATATATATATATATATAATATATATATATATATTATATTATATATATATCTATTATAATATATAATATTTAGATTAGGATAAATAAAACAATGTAGGCCTACAGCAGTGGTGGATTCTGGCTGTTTGAGGGTCGGGGGTGAATAACACACTTTATCATGAATATTTCTGTAGGTCAGCTCCAGACTGTAGTTTATTATTCTCTCCCTCTCAGATACCAGAAGCTGGTTCATGCCTGTGTCTCCTCCAGACTGAACTGCTGTAACGCACTGCTCATTGGGATTCCTGGAAAGAGTCTGCAGAGGCTTCAGTACATCCAAAACTCTGCAGCTAGGATCCTGATGAGAGTGCGGAAACATGAGCACATTACCCCCATTCTCCACTCACTCCACTGGCTTCCTGTCTCCACCAGGATTGAGTACAAGGTTTCTCTCCTCACACATCAATGCATCCATGGACCCCCCCCCCCCCTCAAAGAACTTATCAACCCACAAAACACAACACGCTCCCTCCGCTCCACTCACTCAAACCTCCTCCACATACCCAGAACCAGCCTTTTGTGCTGCTGCCCCACGTCTGTGGATTGCCCTCCCTGACACCTTGAGGGCTCCACAATCCACTGACTGTGTTAAAAAGGATCTTAAGACATTTCTTTTTATCAAAGCTTTTGGTCCCTTTTAGATGTTCTTTTTTTTATCAAAACCTTTTTTATTATTATTTTTATTTTTATTCTTTTCTCCTTTTCTTGTTTTTTTAAATTTTTAAATTTTTTATTTTTTTAAACTGCTTATCTTTTTTTGTAGCACTTTGAGATCTTTAGATGAAGAGGGCATTATAAATAAAATGTATTATTATTATTATTTTTATTATTATTACTTTAAGAAATGTAAGTTTTAAGTGAATATTTGAAACTACAAAACGTTTTCATACACTGCTTTACGTTACTCCAACTCCTCCCTTCACTGTTGTTTGTCTGTAGATAATAAAGTTGTGTTTGTACGATTGATTGACGGGTGAATGTGAATATTATTAGTTGATATGAGTTAGTTCATGCTGACGTAAGCACACGTCACATTTAGTTTCACAGGAAGACACAATGATTTTATTATATAATTATGTAATAATATAATAATGTAGTAATGTATTAATATAATGATATAATAATTTAATATAATAATGTAATAATGTAATAATTTTATATAATAATGTAATAATATAATATAATGATATAATAATAATAATTTAATATAATAATGTAATAATATAAGATAATATAATAATAATAATAATTTAATATAATAATGTAATAATATAAGATAATATAATAATAATAATAATAATAATAATAATAATAATAATAATAATGTAATAATTAAATCCTGACTTTAAGGAGATCTTTCTTTAACATTATAACTTTTCAAAACAAGATGTTTCTGACTTTAGTTGGATTATTAACGGTTGCCTCTTGTTGCCTCCGGTTGCCTCCGGTTGCCTCCGTCGGCCGATGTGAGATTGCCGCCGCCGTTGCTGCTCTGTGATTGGCTGCGAGCTCAGTTCCTCCTGAGGAAATCACTCCTTTTATAGTTAACGGAGAGCCGAGCGGCTGTTTTCCGGGTTCGCACTCACTCAGCATGTAGAGGAGGCGGACCCGCCGGGAGACACCTGGACCACCGCCGGAGCCCGGACGCACGGTATCGATCCGCAGATATCGATCAGCTATCAGAAGGTGAGGAGCGGGAGGGGGGGTCGTGTTCTGGTCTGAGAGGACCGGAGGGAGCGGGGTCTCTTGTGGATCGTTAGGGAGGGGGTTCAGACCTCTCTGGGTGGATCCTGGTCTCAGTCAGACATGTCAGGTCCTGCAGAGTCTCTGCTGCTGCACCAGGAACAGAGTCCGACTCCAAAGTTCAGCCTCACTCTTTAGTGATTGACGACGGCGGAGGGTTTATACTGGTCTCACATCAGATCCCGGAGGTTTATACTGGTCTCACATCAGATCCCGGAGGGTTTATACTGGTCTCACATCAGATCCCGGAGGTTTATACTGGTCTCACATCAGATCCCGGAGGTTTATACTGGTCTCAGGTCAGATCCCGGAGGTTTATACTGGTCTCAGGTCAGATCCCGGAGGTTTATTCTGGTCCCAGATCAGATCCCGGAGGGTCCCTGAAGGTATGTGAGGACAGAACCGAATCCCCCTCAGAGCTCCTGCAGAGTTTACTCATCTGATCAATACATCAGATCAGCTATCAATAAGTAATAAAGTACTCTGCATTGGTACTCAACTACATTAATATGGAAATATAGTTTTTATTTGACACTTAAAGTTACTTTATAACCTAAAATATATTATAATATAATATAATATATATAATAAATAATAAACCATTCTGCTTCATGAGTACTTTAAGTACTTTTATCTGATTACACTCCTGTACTTTTACTTTGTAATATATTATTATATATATATTAATATAAAGTATTTCACCCTGTGTTTTTATATGTTTACTGAACTTTACTGACTGAATCAGAGACAATGTGAAGAATCGACAAAACAACAACAAACAGTGCCGGAAAGTAACCAAGTACATTTACTTAAGTACTTAAAACTGTACTAATTGTTCCTGATTTGAGTATTTGAGGATATTGTAGGTTTCTTGGACACTAATAACAGAATAATATAATATTGTGTAATAATAAACCAGTGTAGTAGCCACCGTGTGCAGAGTGAACAGCAGGGGGCGCTCTCTCTACTTCTGACTCTCTCACGTCAGTCGCTCAACCATCCTGTTTAAAATCGGAGTCATATTTCCGCTTTCGCTTCAGCTCGTAAACTTTATTTTATTTTCTCAGTTTTATAGCTCACAGAAACATTTTCAACAAGTTATAAAAGATCAGAGAGCTTTTATAGTCACTAGAAGCACATTCACGCTAAAGTCAAAGCTTCTGTAAGCTGCCTGTTTGTAGCTGAGCTAGCGGCTGTGTTGTAGCTTTTTGTGTATACACATAATATATATCTATATTATAAAAAAGTAACACCTGGAGCAGCTAAAAACACTAAAATACTAAAACACACTTCAAGTCAATCAATCAATTACTGATTGATTGAAAATTCATTGGCAACTATTTGGTTAACAGATTGATAATTTCAGTCGTATTTCAGGCAACAATTCTCAATATTTTGATAGTAAATTGAATATATTTGAGTTTTCGAGCAATCTGAAGACGTCACTTTGGGTTTTTTCTACATTTCGTGGACAGGACGATGAATTGATGAACTGACAAAGGAGTGAAAATGATTGTTAATTTAAACTGTCTGAATGAAACAATTCTTCAACTTCAACAACTTCACATTTCAGTATTAATGAAAGTTCACTTTACAGTTTCAGTCTTAAGCAGAACCTTAAAGTGACATTAATAAAAAATAGTCTGCTTGGAAGAATCCGGTGTGTCTGTTCCGCAAAAGAAAGTATAATTTCCACATTAAAATCTTTAAAAAGGCTTCAGCCTCATTAAGACAGCCACAAATTCCAGAAGTGAGACTAACATGGGGCTTTCACATTCTGTGCCATGTATGTGTGTAGAGTAAACCATGTTATTATAAATGTTTAAAACTGTGAATTATTCATATTTTCAGCACTTTACAGACAGAAATAAACTTTAAATGACAAAGGCACAAAAACCAGTTGTGATAAAGTCACTTTACGTGTGAATAAACTGCATTATTGTTGTATTTCTTACAGTTTTATCTGTTCTATAATCACATTTTATTCACTGAGGATTTGTGCAGTTTTGTCGCTGTCTTCAGGCACAAATTACAAAATGAGAAGTTGGACTTGCAGCTGAGTTTGAGCTGAAGAAACAGACACCACTGACACCCCCGAATGTGCTAAACAAAGATAAAGTGCAAGAAATTATCATAATGACACCGACTTTATTTCTTACATTCGTGTGATCCTTCAAACGTCTTCAAGGCAACTGTCTTAAACAAAGTAATAATAATCAATAATAACTCACTTTTATTCCTCTCTTTGAGTTGAAGTTGAAAAATTGTCAAACTCACCAGAACTGAGTGACGTCTGATTGGATACCGCCACCTCCGACCCTCCGCTGGGCTCCCGAAAGTCATAAAGTAATTATTATATATGTTTAGAGTTGTGTTCAGGGTCGTGATGTGTTCAGGGTTATGTTGTATTCAGGGTCGTGATGTGTTCAGGGTTATGTTGTGTTCAGGGTCGTGTTGTGTTCAGGGTTATGATGTGTTTAGGGTTGTGATGTGTTCAGAGTTATGATGTGTTCAGGGCCGTGTTGTGTTCAGGGTTATGTTGTGTTCAGGGTCGTGTTCAGGGTTATGATGTGTTCAGGGTTGTGTTGTGTTCAATGTTGTGTTCAGGGTTAATAATAATAATAATAATAACATTTATTTGTAAAGCACTTTTCATAAAAGAATCTCAAAGTGCTACAGAAACCGAGAAAAAAACAAAATAACAAAAAACACTAAGGGCAATAACACATTAAAATCAGCAACCAATAATAATACAAGTGATAAAATACATTAAGAAAAACAGCTAAAAGAGGAGTTGAAGTGCAGAGTGAAATTAGAAAAATCTAAGGATGGGTCGTGTTGTGTTCAGGGTCGTGTTGTGTTCAGGGTCGTGTTGTGTTCAGGGTCCTGTTCAGGGTTATGATGTGTTGTAGCTAAGACTTCTCTGATTAGAGGGCGTTAACCCTTTTTATAGAAAAGTCCCAAACTGTCTCTGACTCTGTGTCGGCACTGGACTCACAGGTTCTGGATCATTTACATAAATAATAATAATAAGAGGTCGAGTTGATCAGAATGTGAATATTGAGCGTTAATGAGTTTCATTCCACTACAGTCGTATAATTCAGGTTCCAGCTCAAATCACACAGTTTATCACCTTTCTTTTTTTACAGTGCATTGAGGCGTTGAGGGGAAACGGTGCTTGTGGCTGCTAATAACACTGTTAATAAATAATAAAGTGTTTTGTAGCAGTGAGTTCGACTGAAGAGACGAAGCCTGTTGCTCGCAGTGTCTCTGCAGTGTGGCGTCGTTGTTCTCGCTGTTTCTTACCTGATCTCAGCTCAGTCTGCTTTACTTCCTCTGTTTTAAATTTAGGCCAAACTTTCAGAGACTTCATCACTTCCTCTTTTCACTGTTTTTTTTTTTAACGAGAAGACGCTGCTTCCAGTTCAGTTTGCAGCTCGACAAACTCAACAAAGCTGCGTCAGTCTGAAGAGCAGCAAACTTTAATTTCATTTTCGTTTATTTGCCGAAAGTTAAAGCTTTAATTGACAGTTTTCCCTCCACGCTCACAGTCACAGTAAGTAAACTTTAAGCTTGTTCATATTCAGTTGATCGTGTTTGTTATTCAAACCACAGACTCCATGTTTTTTACTGCAATCGAATGGAAGTCTTGTACGTGTCTGCGGCATCATTACAGACACATTTCCCTAAAATTCAGCTGACATGTTTGGTTTTTCTGAGTTCTCTACTAGAATTTAAATAAAGTTCTGTGGGTTTGAAGTAAGTTTGAACAAACAGAGTTTGTGTAAGTGAGGTTTGTTGCAGGTCCTGTAGTATCTACCTGTCCTCTTGTGTCAGCAGTCAGATCTGTGCTTCCCAAACGCTGTGCTGTGGGATTTTGTGACAATATGCAAAATACAACTATACTATACAAAAAGTTATGAATTAATTTCCAACTTACTGTATCAGTGTAGCTTCACTTCAGTTTTTAAAGGGTGTTTCGCTGTTTTAATGGAATTTGAGAAAGTTTCAGACACTTAAAAAATCTTGTTACTACATATTTAATGAGTGATAGTAAACCAAATATATATATTTAGAGTGATAGCACGTGTTATAGATGCATATTCTGAAATAAATAAGTGTTTAAAGGTCCAGTGTGTAACACTGAGGAGGATCTATTGTCAGAAATGCAATATAATAATCATAGATATGTTTTCATTAGTGTATAATCACCTGAAAATAAGAATACTTGTTCCCTTAGAATGAACAGTTTTTATCTACAGACCGCCATGTTCGCCATGTTGGGTCACCATGTTTCTACAGCAGCCCAGAAAGGACAATCAAAACACTGGCTGTAGATTGGGCTATTCACGTTTTTTGTGTGTTTTGCGACCGCTGTAGTCTGTTTTTCCTACACACTTGGACGGGGAAGGTGAACTGGGGGAGTTGCGGTCTGATGGCACTAAATCCTACACACTACACCTTTAAAAGTCAAGGTCAAAGGTCGACTTCACTGTGACATCAAAATGTTCTGCAAAACACACTTCCCTTCACAGACCTCTGCCCTGTATCTACAGCAGTGACCTCTGCCCTGTATCTACAGCAGTGACCTATGCCCTGTATCTGTCTGTTGACGGTAGAATTGTATGAAATGTTACACCCTGATGAAATGTGGCTTTATGTCAAACATTCTTATATTCCTAACCAGTTCAGCATTAGTAGTTTTTCTTTGCAGCAACATCCTAATCTGAAGATCGGTAGTCCACCAGCTCAGTGGGTTTTTACTGATACTGAGCTTCAGGTGACGCTCTCCATCAGTCCTCTGTACTGTAAAAATAGAAGACGTTTTTCAAACTGGATTCGGATCAATGAATCAGTTCTGTGTGACTTTCCATTGATCAGTTATTGAAACAGTTCAAACTGTGTTTTGGCAGCATGGGGAACCTGATCAAGGTGTTAACGAGAGACATCGACAACAATGGTGGAAACTTCTTCTTGGACTTTGAGAGTAAGATACACATTAAACACATGTTAACCAGAGAGAGACAGCAAAGACTGTTGTGTGTTTGACCTTTGACCTTTGCCTGCAGATGCTCAGCCCTCACAGTCGGAGACGGCGGTCTGGGAGAAGGTGAACCAGGTGCTGACGGAGGCTCGGGTCATCCTGGACGACCTGCAGGCGTACAGAGGAGCAGGAGAGGAAATACGACAGGTGAGTACATTAATGGAGGAACTTGAGTCTTTTCTTGCCACTTTCTGCTTCTACTCCACCACATTTATCAGATTTAGTTACTTTAAACGTACAATATGTAATTTCTGCCACAAGGGGGTCTCTCACATTAAAACAATAACAAAAGGGGAAGTTTGACGACATGGTGAAGTAGCGTGGGATCATTCAGTTCAATTCAATTTCATTTGTTTAGTGGCAAATCATAACAGAAGTTCTTGTACTCCTAATAAAACTTCCCTTTAAGAGGCACAAACCTTTAGACGTGTTGTCTTCACCACCATTGGCGTCATTGCAGTCAGCTTCTCCCGGTTAGGATTCCTTCAGTGTTCATGGTTCAGGAGGTTTCTACCGGGAGCCCAATGATCCACAGAGGTCTCCTCCTCTCCAACACAAACAGACCCGCTGATTAAAACCACTAAACACACTGAATAAAGCAGTTCCACCTTAAACACACTGAATTAAGCAGTTCCACCTTAACAATCACTGCTTCTCCCACGCTGTTGGACAGACAAAGGACGTCCCGGAGGGGCTGCGAGCCGAGCTGCTGCTAACGTTAGCTCAGCTTGTTTCTCTGATAACTTAAGATCCAGACGTCCGATGACTAAAATCCTTCATCCGGTTCAAATCTAGAGTTAAAAAGCACCAAGATCTAAACAGTGGATGGTAACAATGTGGCTTCAGACTGGATCAACAGTCAATGTAGGACATCTTCTGGCAGACAACCACAACACTGACGCAGGCACAAAGGGGATATCAGTCCCTTGGAATTTCACAGGCTTTTTATTTGAGATTTCTGAAAATCTAAAAATGCCTCATTTCATGGCAGCGTTTCTAAAACATTGCAATGCCAATAGCATTAAAAATCAAAAGGCAACATTTAAAATCACTAGTACTTTGGTGACGTACGGCTCAAAGATTTGATTGGGGGACTGCTGTGTGCAGCCAATTTGCCAAACATTATGAAAGGAACTTATGAAATAAAGTTATTAATAATATCATTATTGTTACTATTATATTAATCAAAGAGACAGTACAGACCTCTGCCCTGTATCTACAGCACAGTGTGTCCTCTATCTGTCCTGTCCTCTGTAACTTGACTTTATGTACAACTATAAGTCTATAGTCTATAAGTCTCTGTAGGACGTACAGTACATGTACAGGTGATTTATATAAATGTTTTCTTTGTGTGTGTTCAGGCCATCCAGAGTCCTGGTGTGGAGGGTGTGCAGGAGAAAGCCTGGTCAGCTGTGGTTCCTTTGGTCGCTAAACTCAAAACCTTCTACGAGTTCTCCCAGAAGCTTGGTAAGAATGATTTCCCATCCCTTTACATATTTGGGAAATGTGTTCTTTTATTTTGAAATGAAAGAAATGGATAAAGAAAACATACCCATCTGTGTCTCCCCCCGTCCTCCCCCTCCCCTCAGAGTCCAGTCTGCGGTGTCTCCTGGACGTCCTCACCACCTCCGCTTCGACTCCCACTCAGCATCTGGAGCAGAAACAGGCTCTGGCTCGTCAGTTCGCCCACATCATGCACTTCACGCTGCGCTTCGACGAGCTCAAGGTCAGCTCCTCTTTACCTCTTCCACTCCTCATCTACCCCTCCTCCTCCTCCTCCTCCTCCTCTTTCTTCTTCTTCTTGTCTTCATTGACCTCACTCTTCAATAAAGGATCTGAACTTCCTCAATTGTCCTGTTCACATGCTCTTTGTTCCAGATGACCAACCCGGCCATCCAGAACGACTTCAGCTACTATCGCCGAACCATCAGCCGCATGCGAATCAACAACCTGTCGGTAAGTCTTCCATCACTGCATCATATTAAACACATTTACACTAAATGTAGACATATACCGAGAAACTTTGGAAACTTCTAGAATTTAAAATAAAGTTCCAGACACATTTTTAATGTTGAGTCCTCAAATCTGAAACTACTTTTATAAACTTTGATAAAAATGTATTATTAGATCAATATGGTCGTCTTAAAAGGTTGACAAAATATTGTCACAGTATACAACATTAGGCTGATCATTGAACGGGTTTCCATGGCAACCTGTTGTTTTTTTCAGGCCGACGCTGGAAATGAGGTCAACAACGAGCTGGCCAATCGGATGTCTCTGTTTTACGCCAGCGCCACGCCGATGCTGAAGACTCTAAGTGACGCCACGTCAAAGTTCGTCTCAGATGTGAGTTCGTTTACAGATTTTTGATCTGATCTGATCACTCACTCTAATGGAGAAATGAGCAGACTTCTCAGTTGATTTATGAGCTCAGTAAACAGTTTCCTGATGAGTTTCTGGTCTCAGTCTCTAGTTTCAGTCTTCTTCCATACAGCATGATGTTCATTTAGTAACTGATGGTCCCATTTAGAGTAAAACAGACCATAAAGCAGGGTATGCTTTAGGGCGGGGCTACCTTGTGATTGACAGCTCATTCTCAGTGAGTCCGTCCAGCTCAACGCACCAAACTCAGATCAAACTGTCAAACAGTGCTGATCAGATATGGATCCAGATTCTGTTGTTGACTATTTCTCTCCTCAAATCTGTTCACAAACATTTTGCTGTTTATCTGGAATACCAGATGCTGTGTGAGCAGTTGAGCCGCCATTGTTTCTAAACCAAGAGCAGCCAATGAGAGCAGCTCAACTCGCTGTACGTGACCTCCGCTGGCTCTGACTAAAAAATAACGCCAAACTAGAGGCTTCAAAATGGGACAAAACCGATGGGTGACGATAGGTTCACAGTTGTCTTTGATTCAATGATGAACTGATTATAATACTTTGGTGGTCAATAAATGTGATCCCTTAACTCAAGATTCAATAACCATATTTCACAGTTGGTCGGACACTGACGTCACTATGACCTCAAAATGGGTAAGCCATAATTTAAACATGAACGGGTCAAATGTTGACTGGGACAACACAATATCTCCATCCTCTAAGCCTGGTACTCACAAAGGAGTCGTTTGTATCAGAAGTGCAACAAGTCTGCTCCTCCATTCGTTTCTAATACTAGCTGATCTTTGTAATCACCAACATGATGTGTTTGTGTATGAACAGTTCTTCTACAACAATGAAGTTAAAGGGACAATATTGTGAGGCTGTGCAGAGAGAGGCACCACATTCTGTACAGCTATCATCAATGTAATGGTAACTTCCAAATATTTACTGTACATATATTATATGAGTCGGCACAGGCATGGATGTAAACTGTATCTTAACTGGTTGGTGGAGGTATACAAGAGCAGGGCAGTAGTTCTAGTTATTTATGCAATAAACAACAGGAAGACACAAACATGGATCAGTTAGTTTCTTCACATTGTAGGTGTAATAAACAGTTCAGCCTGAAGGGGTCACTGTAGCACTGCAGACTGTTGTTCTTTCACAAGCCACCAGCAGACGTCGCCCTCACTGTGTCTATTCTGTGGATGCAAACGCTGAGGGGAAGTTAAAATAATGAACCCTGAAGTTGAAGTTTCCTGTTTTGTGTTTAAACATCGAGACTGCAGTGAGAAATTATTTCTTTATGGACACAGTGGCTTCATGTTATTAAAACAATCTGTAACAATATTTTCTTTACTTAATACTTATATGTTAATATGAACTCTATTGCAACAAATTACATTCAGTTACATTTATAAAGTTCCTAGACTATTGTATTGTAGTTTATTTTTTGCAGTTTGGTACTGAAATACATATTTATTTATTATTATTATATATTATATTCAATTTTATATGTTGTTGTTATATATTGAAGAACAATTTACATGTACATATTTTTACACAGTTGTTATTATTTTCTATAGATATTCATATATATTGTAATATAATGCACATATTTTAATGTTCATATTATTTTTATTTACTACTTGAGGAACCACCCGATTCTGATTTAATTTCATATATTTTGTTGTCGTCAAGTGTATTTTTATAATATTTATGTACTTTTACATTTTAAATGCAGTACTGTTTCTTGTTATGAAGTAGTTTTACACTATAACAAGGAAAAGTACTTCCTCTATACACAAAATGTCTCCTGTCTGTATGTTTTTCTTTCTAATGTGAATCATCTGCCATGTGCCATTTGTTTACTTCCTGTGTGCATTGAATGAAACTTTATTGTCCTGTTGTTGTTGTGCAGAACCCAGACGTCCCGATTGAAAACACAACAGACTGTCTGAGTACGATGGCCAGTGTGTGTAAAGTGATGCTGGAAACGCCGTGAGTCAACAACTGACATGTTCCTGAACGCATCATCATAGCCACCAGCCTCAGGCATGAACCAACACTGTGTGTGTGTGTGTGTGTGTGTGTGTGTGTGTGTGTGTGTGTGTGTGTGTGTGCAGGGAGTATCGCAGTCGTTTTGCCAGTGAGGAGACGGTGTTGTTCTGCCTCCGTGTGATGGTCGGTGTCATCATCCTGTACGACCACGTTCACCCTGCCGGAGCCTTCGTTAAGACCTCCAATATAGACGTACGTTAGCAAGACCACACACACACACACACACACACACACACACACACACACACACAACACACAGTTTCAGCTTTCCTTAATGTTTTGCTATTTCAAGTGATGTGAGTTCAATATATGATAAGTTCTTTCACAGGACAGATTTAGAGTTTTTCCTCACTGGTTTTCTCACTTTGATGGAAATAGATGATGTCCCCAGGGAAATGCCTCCATCAGTTAATTCTGATCAATCCACACCCACACAGTTCTTATGAAGCAGATTAGCTTTGAGTGTCAATAAATAACACTGAAGGCAATGTTTTCTCCCAAACTCTAACTTTGATTAGATTGAAGTTCCAGGATTAAACACTGACAAAACAAAGCCTGAAAATAAGTTTTCAAAAGTTAAAAGAAGAGTTTGTTGAGAAGGTTGTTCCCGGATTGAAGTTTTCTTACAGTAAAAGCTCCTTTAGCTCTTTTAGTCTTACACCTCGACACAGAAACAGCTAACAGGTTCCTGCTGACCGATAAATTGTATTTTCATCGTCATCATGATATAAATATATATCTTTATTTATTGTTGTGTGTCTGTTACTATGGTACTGATCTGAGTGAAATTAATTTCTCTCTTGGGACAATAAAGAATAAACACTTCGCAAAAGATGACCTGAAACACGATGAGTAAGAAAAATAATTTTATGTACAGATGGTACAGAAACCAGGTATTAACCGGGCCCTGGAGCTAAAGACCAGAGTATTTATTATGGCACTGCAGGCTCTCTTTAATAAAATTTTTCTTAATGCGTATTACACAGTATTTAATGGTAGGCAAGGTGGCAAAGTGTTAAGACTTTACTGGGGCGGCTGTGGCTCAGAGGCAGAGCAGGTTGTTCCTTAATCACAAGGTTGTGGGTTCGATCCCCGGCTCCTGGTGCCACACGTCGAAGTATCCTTGAGCAAGATACTGAACCCCAAATTGCTCGCATCGGTCTATGAATGTTAGTTTCTGTGTGTGAAAGGTACACAGGCGCTATACAAGTACATGTCCATTTACCATTTACTGGCATGTATAGCTGAGCATCATCAGCATAGAGACAGAAGGAAATGCCAGCCAGCCTATATATAATACCACCTATATAATGAAAACTCAAAATGGACCCACTCCAAAGGCTGCTTAGGACTGGGTTGTCTCTTTAAAAGGAGCTTTACCAAAGCTGAACCCAGTAAGATAGTAAGACCCAGTGGTTTCCACTCAGTTAACTCTGTTATTTGGTCTTTTTCAGATGAAAGGCTGCATCAGAGTGCTGAAGGAGCAGCCGCCCAGCAGTGTGGAGGGATTACTCAACGCTCTCAGGTCTGACAGCCTCCTCACTCCACTTTTGACTTTTCTTACATTTACTCAACTCCATCAGTAACCTGGTTCTTTTCTGACCTGATGTTGTAATTGTTATTTTTTAACTATTGTTAAACCGCCCCCTCCGTCCCTGCAGGTATACGACCAAACATCTGAACGATGAGGCTACCTCCAAGCAGATCAAAAACATGTTGCAGCCAAATTAACTCAATGCTTCGTCAGCAGAACTGGAACGATACAGGGAGACAAAAGTGTTTTGGTCCATATTTCAAAAGAACTACTGAACAAACCTGTAGCGAATATTTCTTTGTTTAACCTCAGTTATTGGGTTTTTTTTTTTTTTTTTTTTTTTACTCTCGTTTGAAAAAAAGCTGGTTTTTTTGTGTTGTTGTAAAAATAATAAAAAACCTTTTAGTTGGTTGATCCAAGAAAAGATGGTGTAAAAATCGTCTGCTCGAGCTGCATTCACGTCATGTCAGATCTACAACAAGCGGACATTGAGATTAGTGCAGTTGACTTTCTCTTTGTCGTCTCCAAATTCTTTGGTTTGCCGTCATAAATGTGCAGAATTTATCACATATAATATATATAATATATATATAATATAATATCACTGCTGTGAATATTGGAGGTTAGAGATGTTCCAATGCCGGGAGGCTTCTGACGTTGTAATTATATGACAACATGTGAACTTTTAAACATAGCCCGGCCTTAATGCTTTCCAGTTAGTCAAGCCAAAAATGTAAAGTTTGTCCTGACTTCGGGGGATAGCACATCAGACTTTGAATACACCAGCGATTATCTCAATCGGGCCGGTAGTTGAGGAGATTCGTCTGGATAAACGTGGGACTAAGAGATCAAATAATAAACATTGCCTTTCACTCATTACATTGTCCTTCCACTAGTGATTAACTGCAGCTGGGTCTGCTTGATTTGAAAGGACGGAGCATCTTAACCGGAATCTGTAGACTTTCCAAAGACGTGTTCACCATTCATTCGAATTTGTACTTGATGTGACGTGAATGCAGATTTGCCAGTTTTCAAACATCACATCTGTTAGCCTCCAAAGTGTGTTGGTGGCTTGGCAGTCTGATAATAGATCATCACTTCAGACCCTTTTCCACCATAAGAACCTTTTCCAGAACTATTTCCAAGAACCCAGGAACTTTTACACAGCAGGAACCTTGTTCTGGTTGAATTCCTCGGCTACAGTTCCTACCTCAGAAAAAAGTCTCTGTGGCCAAGGTCTAATTTTTAAGTTGATGATGTTCACAGTTTTACAGTGAGGGTTAACGAGAATCTCAAAGGAAAACTATGGTTTATTACAATTTGCCTTTTATTTTTTTAACTCCAGTCATCAGTTCGATAGATAATGATATAACGCACTGATTGGGTAGTCCTTTTTTCTTCCAAAAAAGTATGACTAACCATTTTGAAAGCCCAATTACAGCCTTTTTCAACCAGCCTCCCGCTTCTGTACGAGCAATGGGATCCTTCACTAACACGCTTTTTGTATTTTTGTATTCTGAATTTATGTTTTTGTCCTTCCTTTCCTAATTGGCTTAAAGTAGGTGGGTTCATATGTAAAAGTAATCCCTGTGAGCATAAAGCCTTCAAACTATAGATGATTGACATTTTTTACATGTTCATTTTGAAACAATTTCTTTAGTCTTTAGTCTCTCTAAAACAGGGACCTCAAACTTCCGGCCCCGGGGCCATTTCCAGGCACTTCATCCCCTCTAAAATCACTGTCAGTTAAAAAAAAGTTCCTGGTTGCTTGAATGTACATTTCCTGTGGTTTCTGGATTCTTTAGTGGGAAAGGGTCAGTCAGTGGGGAAACGGAAGCAGCTCATTCCTCCTCAGAAGATGAGCTGTTGGTGTCACTAACATCTGGTTATATCTGTGTTTTGGGACCAGCTCCTGTTTGGGCTCATTCTCCGATGGTTCTCATAGAAAAGCTGTAGAAATAGAAACAATGGATAAGACAATCCGAAACATTTCTGCACCTTGATAGAATTATTTTAATCCACAAACTCATGATTTGATATGTATGATTTGTAAAACAGTAGGAATGATTTTATTTGCTGTGACGTGGACGGCGAACAGGAGTAGCACTGTAGTAAACTGGCTACTGAGAGCAGTTTGGGATTAGCTAAGAGAAGGAGAACCACTGTGACGAAGACGATGCGGTACTGATATGAGGGGAACCTCAGACTTTTCTCGATGTACGAACTGATCTGATCAGTGGGACTGCTGACTGGAAATCTTTACGAGCTTTTATTTTTGCCTTGTATGTTAACGCTGCAGTGTCAGGGATTTTGTGGCATTAAGTGTTTTTAATGATGTTTGCCAAATAAACTTTTTACATTTTTAAGAAAATTTTGATTCTCTTGTGTTTTTTTCTAAGATCAGCCTTTTTGAAAAGCTAAAAATTAGACGCTATCTACTGCTCGAGTAGTAACAGTGTAGATAAAGCAATAACGTTGTCGGCAGAAGAAAACATATCCCATGAGTCTCAGCTGCTGCTGTGCTGCAGTTGAAGGTGATGTTTTGGTGTCTGTCTATCATTATGAGTCACTATGAGTCAGGTTTTGCAGTGGTTTATGTCTAACCCACAAGACAGAGAGTTCCTATTTGGATTACAAACTTCCTCTTCTGCAGCAGTTTCCTGCGGAGTACCACAGGGAGCCAGTTTAGGCCCGATTTTATTCTGTTTTTAAAATCTCCATTTGTGCTGTTATTTTTAGAAACATCCCCTCTGACTGTTACCCTAGACGTCTACTGGCTCGGATGTGTTGGCGTAATTATGACTCCCACTGCTTTTCTTGTGTTGCCTTCAAGTACTAGGATTGGCCAAGTCCCTAAAAAAAGTTTTATGTGTAGAAATTGTGGTGGATACATTAATGTGTCATTTTTTCAGTTGTTTTAAAATCTTCAGTTTTCAGTTAGAGTTTGATTATTTTTACAAAAGGAAACTAAACTTCGTAAAAAAAACTGCACAATAGAAAACCTTTATGGCAGAAAACTTCTCCCACTCGTGCGCTGCAAAAAGAAATGTCAAGAAAGTAAAAATGTCTTAAATCAGTTTTATCTTTTGTCTAAAAAGAGATTAGAAAAGTATTATTTTTTCTAGTTTTAAGGCCCTTTCAAGGGCTGCCAGTTTCTAGATTTTTATGCTGCTCTTAAGAATTCTAGCCAAGAATAATTGGTTTACACCCCTGGCAGATCATTGACGGTCAACTGACTGCTACCCAGGTTGTATCCATAACAACGTGTCGTGTTGTGGAGATTTTGTATCTTGTCCCGCTGGCGAAAAAACGTTGAATTAATTTGAATTTTACTGTGTCAATAACGAACGAGAAACGTCTCCAAATGCCAGACTTGCTTTGCTTTGCGGTTGTTTTTTAAAAATGGGGTTTAATCTTCTTTTCAGCTCCATCCTTCTGTTATTTTTTGACCGCCCGTTCCTGCAGCAAAGTCAAAACAGCCCATTCCCGCGGGATTTCCTCTACTTGTGAGGGGTTTATTTTAAGCTTTTATCTGAATATTAGCAGCGTTTTTGCTTCACAGACTTCAGAGACGTAACCCAAACAAACAAAAAAGTGTTGGTGTTTGTTATGTTAAGTCCTTAACAATGAAGTGCACAGTTAAATACACATTTTGAGTAAACTTTCAATAAATAAATGCATTTCAATGCGTAAAAAAGTGAATTTAGCTCTTCAGAGAAACAAGCAGCAAAAACTGACTGAGTGTGTAAAGTAAATGGAGCAGAGAAAAGAGCCACGAGTGAGACTGTTCATGTATCAGACAATGTCCCAATCTCCAGATACAACTCTGATTGTTTTCTGTGGCTGATTGTGGAACAGTTGATGTCACCTTCTTCTCTTCCTCTTGGTATTTTTAAATCCTGTGGAAGACTGATCGTTTCATTTCTGCTTTTCAATCAACTCAAATGTTCTTTGGGTTTGTTTTGTTTGCCACGTGTTTCTGCTGATTTATTCGTCTTCATCTTTTATTATCTGAATCTATTTTGAACTCATTTTTTTTGTTTTCTTCAAAGTAGAGCTCTGAATCAATTGACCTTACTAGAGAGCACACTAGGGACAGGGTCTCCAACGAGTCCACAGAGAGGAATTGTACAAATGGGATTCACTGTGTCAGGATTTGGTGGGCTTTTTTTTTTGGACTATTTTGGCCAAATTTTTAAATTCATGGCAGATTTTCTGTGACATTTTTATGTTTTTAAACATTTTTTGCAATGAATTTGCTGGAGAAAGTGAAATATGTTGTGTCAGTGACAATAAAATGTTTTGAGGGTAAAAGAGTGACATCGCTCTGGGCTAGTAGAAAGCAAACGTGTATGCAATTTTCATTTTGCTTTTAAATGAATCATATTTTTGCTTTATGGTCCCATAGCAAATGTTCTGAGGTTCTGGTTCTGGTTTGCAGTAGACCCTCAATCTAATATTATACCTAATAGTCCTCATTTACGGTCAATCTCCATCAATCCCCTCTTACTGTTCACAGGTACACATTTACAACAGCAGGGGGTAGCGTTGTCACATTCAGCGGGATGTAACCGGAACCGTTTCAGCTGTTCACGTTTTTCATACAAAGTTGATTGAACTTTATAAAACGTCTACTATAGTAAGACATCAGCTTGCTTGCTGTTATAATTTATCATTTCAGCCGTGCTGATGCTGGAAAAAGGACGCCGCTCACCCTGAAGGGGTCATAGAGCCACTGAGGGGTGGGCGGGGGGGTTGTGTATGACCAGCGGAAACTTTGACTTGTTTACTTCTCAATAAAGAAAACAACAGTTTGAAAATCAGATTGTTTTTTATTAGTTAGAGCTCACACACACTGAGTCAGTCCGAGGTTTGAGATAACACACACACTGTAACACACACACACACACACACACAGACACACACTGTAACATGCACACACACACACACACACACACACACTTCCTGTCAGATGTTTTTCCCAGGAATTACTCACTTCTAAAGAATCCACAGACTGTGTGTGTTATTTGATAAGATTTTTCCTCCCTGTGAATGTGAGCAGAAACCACAGATTCACTGTCCTGTTACACTTTAACAGTTACTGTACAGTTTGAGTCTTCCTCACATTAGTTAAAAGACCCGTGTGTAGGATTTAGTAGCATCTAGCCGTTAAGTTGCAGATTTCAACCAGATGAATACAGCTCGCGTCTGTATTGGACGACCTGGGAATGAGAATTAAGCTTCTTTAATAACAAACAGGCATCATCAATGGATGTCAAACATACCTAACAATGAATCCATCCAAGCAGCAAATATAAACGGAAAAGAGAGAAGAAACAAACAAATAATCAAAACAAGATAAACAAACAAACAAAAAACATCTAAAATATAAGTTAAATGAACTTAAAGAGGGTTAATTTATAAGTTATTTTTTGCTATAATATTACTGTATAAAAACACCAAACTGACCATCATGAGTTTCAAGAACTGAAACTACACATCTCCAGTCGAGAGTCAGTGTTTGGTTTGTCCCTTCTGGGCTTCTGTAGAAACATGGTGTACTCCATATAAAGCAACTGGCTCCCTCTGTAGATAAAGACAGCTCATTCTAAGGTAACAATTCTTATTTTCAGATGATTATAATGAAAACATACCTATCAACATTATATTCTATCTCTGACAACATCCTCTGACCCTCCTCCTAGCTGTTAGCTGTTAGCTACATACAGCTGTGCTGGTGATCATCACGTCTGGAGAAAATGTTTCTATTGTTTGAATACAATCTTATCTTTATAATGAGTGTGTGCAGATTAGATGTCCAAACTGCTATAAACTGGGCGGGAAGTGTGTGTGTGTGTGTGTGTTGGATTACAGCAATCTCAGGTGTGTCTCACCTGAGATCAAAGAGAGAGGACGCTGGTGCAACATCAGACAGTTTGACTGAAGTACAGATAAATACTACGACTGCAGCAACCAACACAACCCTGTGAGGATATTCAGGGATACGTACTTAAATCTATAATCTATAATCAATAACAAAGTATAAACTCTAGAGCTATGTTCTATGTGGAGCTGATTCAATCAATAATCTATAATTAAACAGTGTACTTTATAAATAACATGTCTGATTTCCTTCAGCTGCAGCAGTTAAAAATAAAGTGTGGTTGTTATTATCAGTCACAGGTGGATCGACTCTACAGCTACTTCCTGTCAACCAGCACACAACTGTCACTGTTAATACGTTAACCTCATTCTCTGTATCACATTATAAAGCTGCTGCCTCTATATGACCTACATATAGTTATTACTATTATATTAGTATTATAGTTAGGTTCTCCATAAAACTGCTGGTTCAACAGTCCGAATACAGCACCAGATCCCGACAGAGCCCAGTATGACGACAGGGAATACTTGGTGCTGCTGGGAGGACGTAAAGTTGTGTTTTTGTGCAGCAATGATAAAGTTAGTGTTGGATGGGGGTCTGGGGGTCTGGGTGTTGGATGGGGGTCTGGGGGTCTGGGTGTTGGATGGGGGTCTGGGGGTCTGGAGGTCTGGGTGTTGGATGGGGGTCTGGGGGTCTGGGGATCTGGAGGTCTGGGTGTTGGATGGGGGTCTGGGGGTCTGGGGGTCTGGGTGTTGGATGGGGGGTCTGGGGGTCTGGGGGTCTGGGTGTTGGATGGGGGGTCTGGGGGTCTGGGGGTCTGGGTGTTGGATGGGGGTCTGGGGGTCTGGGGGTCTCTGTGTTGGATGGGGGTCTGGGCATTGCTGTAGTCAAGGACCAGGACGTAGTCGAGTTCAAGTCAAGACCAGAGTCCAAATGAGTAAAGACGGCTTTTGCCAGTGAGATGAGCTTTTGGCAGCCATGCATGTGATTGCAAGTGACATTGATCGTAACCATGGTTACCAGTTAATGGATTCTGAATTTAACCAATAATTACTTTCAGTGGAACAATGAAGCTGAACTGTGTTCTACGTTTAATCTTCACACACACCTGATGCCCATATAAGGAGCTTCCTTCCTCCTGGTCAGAGGGATTGATCCCTGCAGGAAGCAGGAAACCGCTCCTCTGTTTGACTGATAACGCCGCTTGGCATTGTGGGTAAACAGGGAACACATTTAAAGCCTTATCAGCGGGCAGTTTGGAGCCTTATCAGCGCAGCAGTTTGAGCTGTCAGGTGTGGAGTTTTACTTTTGTTCTGTTGGTTAACCAGACAGCAGCTGCCTGATTAGATAAAAAATAATGCGACTTTTCATCTTCACCTCCAGCAGCGACCCTGAAGTTCATCCTCCTGCTTCTATCTCACACCAGGCTCGTTGAGTCCGGTTCAACCCCCGGAGTGTTCACCCGGTTGGTGCAATCATTTGGGTCAAGTGTTGCTGTCAGGTGACCTGAAATCCAGGTGTCAACAGTCAAATCCTGCTACTTCCACCTAGAAAATATGACCAACATTGAATCAGCTTTGTTTATAGCCTGTTTGC
Source organism: Dicentrarchus labrax (assembly GCF_905237075.1). NCBI lineage: Eukaryota > Metazoa > Chordata > Actinopteri > Moronidae > Dicentrarchus > Dicentrarchus labrax. The sequence goes on along the minus strand of NW_026136719.1, from coordinate 984,654 downwards.
AGTCATTAGAGCCCCATTGTGAACCCAGACCCCAAAGTTTTATGTCAGAAATCTATAGTGCGGGTCCCAGATGCTAACTTGCATTTGTTGGGCCCATTTGGACAATATCGGAGTGGTTATGGGGGTTACTGAGGATCCTTTTCAAAATACAAAATTAACGTTTAAACCACAAGAGGCCATATTTCAACTCCCAGTGGGACGATTTTTATTTATCTTGAGTCGATTTTTTAAAATTTGAACATCCATGTATCATGGTCGCATTGGTTCAATTCAAGAACCGACATCAACATCCTCAGAGAGCTGTATGTCTAAAGAACATCTCGTTGACTGTTTCTCCAACATAAACTTTGAATGATTGATCGGTCTGATTTTATTTTGAAAAGTGACCAGATTCTCTTTGCTGTCAGAAATAAACCTTGCACTGCGACAGAGAATCACTGCAGTTTGACACATAGATGGGATCGAATGTACGATTGATTGATTGGTAATTATGATTATATGTGAAAGTAATCATTAGTTGCAGTCTAACAGTCATTGGGGACAGTTTTATACTTTTTATACTCTGCGTACATTTTCATTGTACTTCCACCGATGGAAGGACGTTTTAGTTTTTGTATAAAAGTTATGGACTCAGTACAAAGTTGTTATAATAATCTTAGTAAACTGCAGGAAACAGTGTGAATAAACTGAGTCGCAGTCAGAAACCACAGCAGATGAATCTTCTCTTAAAGGCCAACTGTATTTCTTAGAAACGCGTTTGAAGCTCAGGAAACGCTGCAGTATTTTTAGCTGCTGTTTGATGTACTTTCACATAAAAAACCTGACTTTCATTTTCTTTCACTTCACTTCTCAGCTGTCAGGAGCAGAGAAACCATCTTCAGTGACGGAGAAATGGTTATTGTGCTATAGCACCTTTACAAAGCAAGGTAATACAAAGTGCTCCACGAAAGACAGAAGAGAATAAGTTGCTTATCTTAAAGGTTTAACAATCGCAGGCACTAGATGGCGCACTAGAGCACCAACACAAAACAAATGGGTGCTACAGCCCACCAGACTCCATTGGCATAACCAGTAATTTTACCTTGATAATCGTTAAACATTCAAACTGGATAAAACTAATAAACCAAAACCGTCGTTTTAAGTCTTCCCACTGTTTCAACAACAATCACCAACCCTGTTTTGGTTTAAATAAATCCTTAATTCACCGACATAGAAGTAAAAATATTCGTGAAACGGGATTCAGTGGTTGCAATCTAAGCTGACATTAATCCGTGGGGACAAATGTTAAAGTGCATCCACTAACAGTAGTTGTTGTTTGTTCCACTAACAGTAGTAGTTTCTGCCACTGACAGACTCAGGTTGTTATTGTCAGTGTCTGACAGCATTATGGAAAGGATCCCTACAGAGATAGACCTTTAGTTTAACCACAAACAGCCGTAATATCACTATCACTCTCCACCAGACTCCAGAGACAAAAACACTCATTTTACCTTCAGATCATTTTAACATCAACGAGTTGCCAAACTCTGTTCAGGAACTTTAAGAAGAGGGGTGAATAGGTTTGTGATGGACGGTGATGGAAGTGCTGCACTGTACTGTGTTTACAGAGACAGCTGAAGTTGACCTGTTGACTCTGTTCAGTTGTGTTTCTGCAGGAGACATCTGGTAGAAACTCGGTGCTCTCGCAGGCTGAACGGTGTGACGGAGCGTGGCGAGCTGATGGGGAGACACCGATGACTCACAGTTCACTCACACATGCTGATTCGGGCGTCTTCTGACACATTCATACTTTCCAAATTTAACAACACGTTTCTGTCTTTGGCCACAGATTTGTTTTTTCCACTTTTGATTTGTCGTCTCAAAAGGGAAATTCCCCCTCAGATCTCCTCCTCCATCTTATCGTCATCTTTGTGGTGATTGTTCTCCTGTTTTTGATGGTTACCCTGTTTGGACAAAATACTGCATCAGTCTTTCACTGCAGAAACATGCCCAAAGCTGCATGAGATTAGCATTAAGTGTCCGTGAAGGAGAGGATGTTTTCTTGAGGTCTGAGGTCCCTTTAAAAATAGTCACGCCAGTTTTCCCATCGCCTACATTTTGCCTAACTTTAGAGCGTTATTCAGCCCCCTTTACGATGTGCTAGCATGACACTGGTTGGTACCTGTGGACCCACTACAGCCTCTGAAACACAGTGTGGAGGGGAGGAGGTAAAGATAACGGGGGTGGCCAATCAGATTTTGGGGCGTAAAACAGACCCGATAACGTTGTCAAATGTCAGTCGAGACGTTCAAGTTACGTTTGGTGGGAGGAGCTTAACAGAGCGATAGGAGCTGCAGAGAGACGTTCGAGTTACCTACTGCAGCTTTAAAGTGATGGACACATGAATGCATCAATAATTATAATCCGATAATAACGTAAATTATTCTGCATGAGTCCTTTAACTATAAATGCAGAACTTTTGTTGGCTTCTACGCTAATTTTACGACTTTTACTTCACCAGTGAAGGAAGATTAAAACAAGTAAGTGGACCTTTGAGGAGAGGGTAATATTTTTGCACATACTGTCACGACTCAGGAGACACCGATTGGACCGAAATACGAGACAGCAGCATGCAGCAGGATGACTACAGTGATAACATACAGCTTACAGGTACAGGTAGACAGGTAACAGGTAGGTAGGCAGGTAACAGACAGGTAGACAGGTAACAGGTAGGTAGACAGGTAACAGGCAGGTAGACAGGTAACAGACAGGTAGACAGGTAACAGGCAGGTAGACAGGTAACAGACAGGTAGACAGATAACAGACAGGTAGACAGATAACAGACAGGTAGACAGGTAACAGGCAGGTAGACAGGTAACAGGCAGGGGAACTGAATTTAAACTAGACAAAAGAAGAGCATAACAAAATAAAACAGGAAACAACTAAACTAAACCCTAAATTTTAGGGTTTAGTTTCACTTCCTAATGTGTAAATAGTCTCAGGTACATTTTCTTTCATGGAACAGAAGTTAAACTTTAATCTTTCCAGCGTACAGTAGCTTCCACTCCAACCCCCCCGCAGCAGAAACTCTGTTGTGTCACTGAACGTCTGCTGCGTCTCTGGAAGAGTGAGCGCTGGTTTGTGGTCGGCAGCTCGCTCTGCTGTTGGTGGTCTGCAGACACTTTTCACTTTCCGCTCAGCGTGTGGAGGAAGTCGACGCTCGGGAAACCCTGCAGGGTGGGCGGTGTTAAAGTGGGGGGGGTTACCATCATGGTGTCCCATGGGGGCTCAGCAGCAGGATGGGTGGGGGGAGTACAGGGACTGCACCTCACTGGGGAAAGTTTCATGCTGTTATTATTATTATAACTCTTTGTTTGAGTGGACAGACAGACGACGTCAGCGGGTCGTCCAGCTGCAGGCTGCTGTGGACAGTTACATCTTTTAAAGCAGCGTTATGTAACTTTAACAACATCAGTTATTTTCTGCTGCACTGACTGTGACAGGGTGAATTCCTCTGTACTCCTGTAGAGTCAGAAATACTTTATTGATCTTTATTGGGGGTTTGTTTCATTACAGGTGCTCACAGGACAGAAAATAAAGAATATAATAGAAAATAAGAGTCCTAAGTATTAGTTTATAATCCAATATATGACCATATAGAAGATAGAAGTACATGTATGCTGCAGTATATCACAGACAGTGTAATAAACAGTAATAATGAGTACTTATAATGTTGAGTATTACACACTGGGGGGGGGGGCGTTGGTGTGGACCCCCTGGCTCCTTAAAGCTCCCCAGAGAGGGAGCCCCCCTCAGGGTCTGTGGACATCTGTCTGGAGACCCACCCCCTTCCTGCCGGGCATGATGGACGTACTGCCAACTGTTGTGCCCAAACAGCTGTTTACTACCTCTCACACACACACACACACACACACACACACACACACACACACACACACACACACACACACTGTATAAATAGACATTAGACCAGCCTGCAACCTGTCGGCCTGCAGACGGTTCACGCTGGAGAAGTGACTCAGTAAGGTCGGATCTTGCTGTTGACGGACGTCATTCTCCCACAGAACATAAATAAATAAACAAACTTAAGTATAAAGTATAATAAAGTACCAAACAACATAGAAAGCCCGCTAAGGTTCCCCTACAGTGGGAGGTGCTAATGCTAACCCTGAGCAAGCTGTTTTATCTTTATTTGGAAATATGTCCCATAAAAAACACATATAAACATGGAAACACTGTATATTTATATATATTTATATATTTATATTTATGTTTATATATTTATAAATATATATATTTATATATGTATATATTTATATGGTTATATTTAGTTATATTTATATATATATTTATACTTATATATCTATATTTATATTTATTTATATAGTTATATTATATATATGTTTAGCTCATGAACTGAGGAGGCCTCTGAGTCCGGCTGTGTCAGCTGACATCGACAGCCTGCGGGCGTCTCCGGCTGCAACTCAGCAGAAACTTTGATATAATTAAAAACAGTCTGGATAAAGTCTCTGGGTGGGAATACGACAACCGTGCTGTCAGTGTTCGTTCAGTGCGTCTGAATGAGTCAATCAGCTGCTGTTAGTGCAGAGTGTGTGAGCAACAGGTGGAGCCACGTCTTCCACACATTCCTCAGAATAATGAGGAAACAGAGCTGAGGTACAACTTAAATAGATACACATCGTCTTCAGGTGGTATAAATCATCAGTTAAACTCACTGACGGTAAAACAATCTGTCGTTCTACCGCCGCAAACTTCCTTCCTTCCTGTAGAATCTAATTCCAAACTTTAGATTTCACCCTGTAAACGTTAGCAACCGTCTGCTGTCACCTTCCAGACAGAACTCGAGACGCAGAGGTTTTAATGGCTTTCGTTTGCTCTCAGTGGGTTTTTTGTTCTTACGTTGTGTCTGTTGAGCAAATGTTTGATGTTGTCTTATGTTTTTATGTACCAGTGGTTCCCAACCTGTCGCGAGGCATTGTAAAACTATAGGCAGAAGGACTTTATCTCAGCATTTGGTTCTTCTGTGAAGGACAGTAAATGTAAAAGTTAAATAAAGTGGAACAATAGTCGAGTAAACACTGAATTTAATCTGTTTGTTTGTTCAAAATAATTAAAGAAATACTGAACAGACTTGTATAAAAAGTTCCCTAAACAGGAAATAATCTGCATTAAATTCATCCAACTGTTCACTGTTTGGGTTCATTGTTCAGTTTTAATATAATATGAAACATTATATCTATAAAATATATATATTAATATGTTTATTAATGATAGAACCGGCTGGGTTGGTTGCACTTTGATCCACTCTGTGTTAAAAACCTGATCTGACTCTGGAGCTCAACTTTGACCCAGTTTCCAGTCTGGAGAAACCCAACATGACGACAGCAGCTCGCTGACTCATCTGAGAGTCCAGAACCAGATCGGATCCAGAACAGTGAGTGGACTCTCAGACTGGGAAATATTTGCTCAATGAAACGGTCCCTGAAGACCACATTTTATTCTAACCACTTCCACTGAGAGCAGAGTTCATCAGGAGGCTTCAGATTTCACAATAAACTCCTCCTCAGAATCTCCTCTGTGACCTTTGACCTCTGGCTTCTGGCATAAAGGAGACCAGTTTGGCAATACGAGCGTAAAGGGAACGAAACAGACACATTTCACACCACTGTAACACTGACAGGACCTCCTTTTATTTTGAAGAGCTTGCAGTGCTTCCTGTCGCGCTGATGCAGGAAAAAGTATAAAAATATAAACTATTTGAAATATAATAAGAAATCCATGCTAATTATTGATTAGATAAGATTATTGATCATCATGATGGTCAGACGCTGAATTGTGTATAAAAACGTTTAAATTAAAATAATAATAAAATAAATACAACCGGACTGATCACAGAGCAGCAGCCACTTCCTGTTTACATTATTCTTTATACAACAAACAACAACATGATTTTATCTGCAGCTCAAAATAAACAATAAACTGATGTTAATGTAAAGTCCTCAGCAGCTCCAGTCTGTGCTTCAGCTCTCTGCTCCTCTTCCTCAGCTCGTCCTTCGTCGTCAGCAGCCTCCTCTCGTCCTCTCGGATCTCTGCGATGAACTCCGTCGCCTTTTTCAGGATCACCACCTTTGCCGCTTTCTCGTTGTCGGCGACCGCCGGGACCTCGTCCCTCAGAGCCAAGAAGCTCATCTTCAGCTCGTTCCTGCGCTGCCTCTCCAGCACGTTGTGAGTCCAACGTTTGTCGCCGCCGTCCTCGCCGTCGGACCGCGGGCTCCGGCACTTGCGGCCGGCGTTCTCCTGCTTCAAGCGTTTCCCGGCAGGCTGTCGGTGGCCCGCCGCCGCCGCCGGGGGCTGCAGGGCGGCGTAGTTGTGCTGATGGACGTTGATGTGAGAGCGTTTCAGGACCAGTGAGGAGGCGCTCGGTCGGCCGCTGGCGTCTGACCGCCGGGGTGACTTTCGCTTGTCCACCGTCACCACGTCGACCTCTTCATCCTCCTCGCCTACTTCCTCTTCTTCTACCTCTTCTTCTTCTGGGGAAGACAGGAAAACATTCAATACCATTAATGACATCATCTATACCATTAATGACATCATCACACAACTGCAGCTCTTTTGACAAAATAAAAGTATTTCAGAATAAAGACGACTGATTGGGATTTAAAGGGACAGATCACGGATCAATAAACGGATTGATCATATTAAAGGCACCGTCTATATAACTACCTGTCATAAGCCCCGCCCCTTTTTGCTCTGTGCTCCAATCACAGTTGAGCAATTCAATTCAATTCAATTTTATTTGTATAGCACCAATTCATAACAGAAGTTATCTCAGGACACTTTTCAAATAGAGCAGGTCTAGACCGAACTCTTTATAACATTAATTACAGAGACCCAACAGTACCACCATGAGCAAGACCTTGGAGACAAGGGCAAGGAAAAACTGCCTGTTAAGAGGCAGAAACCTCGGACAGATCCTCCGGCTCTAGGTGGGTGGTCGTCTGTCTCGTTGGGGTGAAGAGCTAGCGTTGGTTAACTAACTAGCTTTGCTACGTGCTAAGCTAATCTGTGTTTATGAAACTATGAAAATAAGACCAGGATGTAATAAACCTTTAAGAGTAAACCTTTCAAAATAAAAGCCTGCTCCCCACCTGATTCACTGTCACTGCTGCTGAGAGGCGGCGAGTCCACGCACAGTTCCGACGCCACCGCATCGCCGCTCGGCGTGGCGTACGGAAACACCACCGACGGGTCGATGCAGTCAGTGGCCGCTGGGTGGAGGTCCTGCAGGTACCGCGGGTTCACCTGAGAGCTGCACACCTGCTCGTCCGCTGCGTTAGTGTTGCTGGTTGCGGAGGAGTCCCGCCGGGCCCGGAGCGAGGCCAGCCTCTCGGACACCACCTGCTCCAGCTTGGTGGCGGCGGCGAAGCTGCTGCTCCACATGCAGTCCTGGATGATGAAGGACTGGAGGAGGGCGGCGGAGGGGTTGCAGTCCTCGTCCAGCAGCTCAGAGACCGCCTCCAGGTGCTCGGCGGCGGACAGCGGGACGTCGCACAGGGAGGGACTGCGGCTGGGGGACAGGGGGGGCGTCGGCAGCAGCTCGAACTTCTTCCAGATGTCCTCGCCGGGACCCGGGAGGAGATGGCTGCGGGGGGGCAGGTAGAAGTCCTCCTCCTCGCCGTCCAGGAAGAAGCAGGGCTGAACCGAGTCGTAGTCGTAATCATAGTTCCCGCTGGACATGGTTAACACCGGCGGCATTATGGCTGCCTGCGAGGAGACGAGACACCAGGTTAGTTTTATATGTAACAATAACAACAACAACAACAACAACAATAATAATAATAACTTATAATAAACTTTCTCATAATAATGATTTACATTGGCAGCAGTGGGCTTCCAATAACAGATATCATTGGTCTGGTATCCAGACAGAGGAAGGAACCATACAGCTGCTACACTGAATGTTTCAGAGGACAGTCATAGCAGTGACACAGACCTGAAGTTATTTTCCATCAACCACAGAGAACCATGAGCTCCACAATAATGTGCACTTTCATTTAACTGCAGCAAAGTACGCTCAAATAATTCAATGTTATCATTAAAACTGACACTAAAAGTTATTAAAGGAATAAAATGTCTCCCAGTATAAAGTCTGTGGGGGGGGGGTTTATCATTTTAAAACTCTTTTATTTTTATCCCTTAGTACGTAAATAACCCCAAACACCTTGAAGGCTGCTGTTGTATTTAAAAGGTTGATTGTGTGTATTGGCTGTTATTAACCAGGTAAGATTTGTTTACACGCAAGACTTGTTACAAAAAACAAGTCATTTAATTTTCTTTGCTTTCTTGGACCAAGTTAACACATTAAATATGACTAAAATAAAAACAGTCTTAAACAATAGAAGAGACTCTACAGTTCGGCCCGGAAAGAAATGTGCTCATGTCAAAATACGTGTCCGGAGTAAAAGTGAATGTATGTGTATATTCAGCAAGGTTCACACCAAACCTAATGCAAAAAACAGTAAGTTTAAGATTATTTTCATTATTGTTTTAGTTTAAAACTACAAAATCTGACTCAAATACAACGATTAATTATCAATAGAGTTCCCTCTTTACCCCGGCAAATAAAAACCCATTAAACAGTACTAACACGGTTATAAATCAATAAACTCCCATCCATGTCCCATATAGAGGTAAAGTTAACTTTTTAACGTTTAGTGCTAGAAAAAAGCTTTTATTATATTATATGTATTTTATTATACTGTTTGTAGTATATTTATTATATATTTTTATATTTATATTATTTAAAAAAGATTGTTTTATATGATTATTCTGTCAGATTCTGTGTTGGTGCTCTGCAGCCACCAGTCTCCACTATACAAATATTAAAATCCAAACTAATCCTATAAAATTCTCTCTTCCAGTAACAGTTATTAAAATGCAGCTGAACGCACGATGGAAGCGGACTGTAAGGATCAATTCGGCCTGTTTTCAGGAGGAGTGCAGGTGGAAACTGCCCCGCAGAGCCCCGCAGAGCCCCGCAGGAGTCAGCTGGCTGCTGGTAAAACTCACCGTTATGATTCCAACGATAAAGTCGTCCGGTGCAAAAACGGAGTGAAATCCAAAAGTTCCGCCGAGTGAAAGTTAAATCTTCAGGTTTTATCCAGCAGCAAATAAATCCGCTCTCAATCAATCAATAATCGATCACAGTGATCTATCGGCGTGCACCGTTAACGCTCTGTGTCGTCAGAGTGACTCACCTCGAGCGGCGGCTCTCGAGACATTTAACACTCCGGGTCCTGCCTCTTTTTTCATCCGCACACTTTTCGCGCCAAATGTGAGCGACGTCGTAAACGTAGGAGGTGGTGCGCGTGTCGGCGGCAGCGCGAAAAATAACAAAAACAACAAACTCGAGTTATTGTTTGTTTATTTTATCCAAACAGGCGCCAACAGCAGCAATAAGACGCGATATGTACGGGGACTATTTCACTGCGCGGACGCGGCGGGGTCGGAGGGTTGGTGCGCGGACTGTAAATGATGATGCACAAAGTTCCGGGAATTCACAGCGATGATGTCATACTTAGTGAAAGAAAACAAACAACAACAAAATATCAAAGGAATAAATAATAATAATAATAATCACAATCACAATAATGAATTAATAATAAGAATAATATAAAAATAAAATATACAATCTTAAATAATAAAAGAAACTGGAAAAGATTAAAGGGGAAAATAATCGAATAATAATGAAATCACTAAATAAAAAGATAAATAAAAACAATAAAAAAGAAAAAGAAAAAACAGGAAAAAGTGAATAATTAAACGACAAAATTGTAAAATTTTAAATAAAATAATGAAAAAATAAAAGTAAGATGATACAGAGAAGAAAATATAAAATACTCAATAAAATCTGACAAAATAAAACTATAATAAAATATTCATATTATTAGAAAGGAAAAAAGATAATCCATTTTAATTAATAATTTAATTCAATTTTCAAGATTTGTATTTCACCTGTTTATTTCCCTCAGGCTGTGTATTTATTGACTTTCAGGGTTTAAATAATATATAATCATAAGTAATGAAAATAGATCTTTACCTCAACTTGACATTCAGGATTTATTTGATGATTATTTGAACGATAACGTCTGATGAACAAACTTTGTATAGACATTAAACCCTGTAAAACCTTTAAATCTATAAAATATAAATACATTAAACATGGTAGTAAATCACCAGACTGATAATAAATCAGATATTTGTGTATTATCTGTCACTGTTAAAGGTTGGTGTGATGGTTTTAAATCCAGAAACCAATAAATTGATGATGAGTTTGATTAGTTTTACACTCTCTCAGTTTAATGAAACCTCTCTGCCGCCCTCTGGTGGCTGCAGCCGCTCACTGCTTCAATCTACAGCCTCTTATTCTGTTTACTTACTTATTTTAATAATTGCTGGATTGTTGCATTGTGTGTTCGGTGGTGGAAGGAGTATTCAGATCCTTTACTGAAGTAAAAGTAAATAAAAATGGCTGTTTCTCACAGGAGAGACTCTCAGACTCAATGCAGGGATTCATTTAGATCAGGGGTGGGGAGTGAGACCATTTCAAATGGCCCGCAATGCAATACAATTTTTATATTTTATATCTTCATTTATGCATATATGAATAAATAAAAAAATCACCAGCCATTAATTTTCTGAGAAAAAACAGACGTTGTCCGAGTCAACGTCAGGGTCAGTGAATACAGCATGCGATGTACCTGTCATTGCATTGGGCCGGAGTGATTGACACATGACAAGTGATGCATCATGGCGACTGTCAAAGAAAGGAAGGTGGATGCAGAATGCCGCGTATTCCAGGAAAAATGGACAAATGACTTTTTCTTTGTTGAAGTGAAAGGCCAGCCAGTGTGCCTATAGTTTGTGGTGAGGCGAAAAGTCGAGCGCCATTACAGCTCGAAACATGCTAAACTCGAGAGTTGAGGACAAATGCGTTTGGATAAAATGAACGCTCTTCGGGTGCTCAACAAGCAGCTTTCACACAACCACAGACTGACAGAGAGAATATTACGCGTGCAGGTTTTGTGGTGAGTGAATTAATAGCCATGAAGCTGAAACCTCATTCTGGAGGAGAGTTCATGAAGGAGTGCCTCGGAGCCGCTGCAGAGCTGCTCGTACCGACAAAGTGAAACTATTTCAAAGTGTCAGTTTGTCTCTAAGAACCGTTTCAGACAGGATTACTGATACAGCGCAAGATATTGAACAAACACTGAAGAACACTGAAAGAGACTTTGAGTATTTTTCTCTGGTGATGAGACAACAGACATCACAAACAGCAGCTTGCCATTTTGTGCGTGGGATTACAACCGAGTGTGAATCGAAGGAGGAGTTGCTGTCTTTGCAAGCCACGCATGGCACTACTAACAGTGAGGATTTGTTCAATCAACTTATTGTGGCCATGAACAATTTTGAACTGCCATTTGAGAAGTTGAGCAGCATCGCCACTGACGGAGCTCCCGCAATGGTTGGCGCTAAAAGGATTGACTGCATTAGTCAAAAAAGAAATGAGCCGTCTGAGTCTGCATCCAAGGGATTTGGTTGTATGCCACTGTATCATACATCAAGAGAGTTTGTGTGCACATCCCCTGAAGCTTACCAATGTGATGAAAACAGTTGTGTCCACCATAAACTTCATTAAAAGCAGAGGGCTGAACAACCGCCAGTTCAAGGAGCTACTCAGTGACCTTGAGTCAGAGTATGGTGATCTGGTTCATCACTGTGAAGTGGGATGGCTGAGTCGTGCAAATATGCTCGCGCGGTTTTATAAGAAGAAGTCAGGCGCTTCATGGAGATGAAGGGGAAACCTGTCATGGAGCTCAGTGATGGCAAGTTCGTCCGTGATCTGGCCTTCATGGTGGACATCAGCAAGCACCTCAGAGCTAAACATCAAGCTGCAAGGTCCCAACCAGCTCATCAGCTCTCTGCTTTCAAATGTGAAATCATTTGAAGTGAAGTTAAGGCTGTGGCAAGGACAACTGGAAATGGAAAACACTGTGCACTTTCCCAGCCTACAAGAACAAAAGCCTGATGTTGAATATGTTGGTGACTGTGCAAAACTCATCCAGGCATTTGATGAGAGGTTTCATGATGTGAAAAATATACATAAGGAACTCAAAATGTTTGCGACGCCATTTAATGTGCAACCATCTGATGTGCCAGACAACCTCCAAATGGAAATAATTGAGCTGCAAAACAACAACGAGCTCAAAGCCAAGTACAACAACCTCTCTCTGCTGGACTTTTACAAACTGTATGTTCGTGCTGAGGAGTTTCCCATCCTGAGGAGACATGCCCTGAAGTTTGCATCTCTGTTTGGGACAACGTATAGCTGTGAACAGTTCTTTTCAAAACTGACTCTTGCAAATACTCGCTTCCGCTCAAGACTGAGACTCAAACTTGGAAAACCAGCTTCGAGTAGCATCATCATCACTGCCAGCTGACGTCAGACGCCTCGCTAAAGAAAAACAGTTCCAGCCATCACATGAGGTGAATCTAGAAATGCAGCAATCATGAGGCTTAGTAACACAGCGGTTAGACTTTTTCCGTTTTTTTTTTTCATCCCTAGTTATGTTTTAATAATAGTATGGCACTCAGGACTTTATAAAAACTGAAATGGCCCTTGATATGAAAAAGGTTCCCCACCCCTGATTTAGAGCATGTGCAATGAAAACAGGAATACTTGGTGTGATAGTGTTTGATAAAAAGTGGTACTGCAGTGTTTGGACATATGATTGTTACACACTGTTTATAATGAAACAGCTCTTCTCTCCCAATATCCACGTTGAATTCTGTGCATTCAGAACACCTGTGATCATTTGGACTCACATTATCAGCTTCTTGACGAGTGAACTCAAGGCCGATTTCCTCAGGAATCTTTTTTTTATTATAGACATGTATTTATTGAGTTTTAACAGTTTAAAAAACTAAATGTTAATACATTTAACAAAGCATATAACAGTCAAACTATAAAAGAATCCACTCCCCCCACCCCAAAGGAAAAATAAATAGTTAAAAACAAAACGAAAAACTGGGTAACAACATTACATAATCATACACAGCTAATCATCACATGGTTAAGGTATCGACAGTTAGGGACATTTCGCCTTCAAGTTTCCAGAGTTTCCTCAACTTCACAGTTCTCCAAGAAGGCAAGAAAGGGATTCCAGATCTCTGAATTTGGTTGATTTCTTTTTCATTGTGTATATTAACTTTTCAAGGACAAGGCATGTTGATAGTTCTTTCAGCCAGCGACCAACAGAAGAGCTCTTGACGTCTTTCCAACAAAGAGAAATCAAGCGTCTAGCCTGTACTAAACATAAGTCAGTGATTTTCCTCTTTGCTGTTTAACATACAGTCCTTTGGATACAAATTAAGAATGAAGTGTAGGACAGTCAGGTTCTGGATTCAAGGTCATCAGAGAAATACATTTTATAACTTCATTCCAGAGGCAGTCAACATTGCATTTAACACAGATAAGAAATATTTGGATTCATCGTATTCAGTCTTTCTGGAGTTACATAAATTCTTATAATCCAATTATATTGAAGTTTGAGATGGGTATTTATTAGAGATGTCCGATATTATCGGCTGATATTCACTAAAAAATCTAATATCGGGAATTATCGGTATCTGGTTTTTATAACCGATGTTTGTTCTGTAGGCTTCAGCATTTCCGAGCCTGCATGAACGCAGCATGGGACGTTTACCGGCTTGCGCTAGATGACGTATAACAACAACAACTACACTAGACTGGTTGGTTGCTAACTGTGGCTAACAAGCAAACAATTTAAAGCTGAATGATTTTAATATTAACACAAAATAAGTGCAATGCACCTTAAATATTTCACCCTGCTATGAGCTGTTCCTTAACCAAACTAACAATTGGCTTAGAATTTACATTAGCACTCCTTCAGGTGAATAATACAATTAAACACATTAACCAAAGCTAGTGCTTAGCTAGCGGTTAGCGTTAGTACTCTTTTCAGTATTAATACAATGAAAGTTGAAGTTGTTCTCTTATTTTGCACAGACAGTGTTTACATTTGGAAAGCCATGTTGCATTTATGTATGCATCGAGTGGGGCATCACAATAAAATGAGGCATAATGTGTTAATTCCACAATAGGAGATATGTTATGTTGTTACAGTTTTGGTGTAAAAAGACTGCAGATATTGATATCGGATGATATCGTTATCGGAAATTGACAATATCGGAATATCGGATATCGGCAGAAAAGCCAATATCGAGCATCCCTAGTATTTATTGGTAGGAGTTGTGCTCTAGAGCACACCTCTCTCCAGTCCTCCTCAGATATATTTTTGGAAGTCATTTATCCGTTGAGTTTTCTTATGCTCAGTAGAGTCTTTATGGTTTTTCATCAGAATGTTAGAGTAAGGATATCTGACCCTTGCCAATACAATTATTCACTGCTAGGTTTTCTAACATGGACAAGGGGGTTTGTATATAGGAGTGCATCTGTGCATAAACAAAACTCCTCAACTGTAAATATTTAAATAAATGTGTCCGAGGTATATCATATTCATTTCTAAGATCCTCAAATGAAGCTAGTTTGCTTTCCTTATATAGATCCATAACTTTACAGATGCCCTTTGTTGCCCACATTTTAAAACCTTGGTCTTTTTTTCATTCCCCTATATTGGTGAAAAGCCTGAAAACACCAAGTTAGATTCACCAAGAAATGACTGTACATTGTGCCAGACATTAATTGTGTTTCTCACAAAGGGGTTATCAGTGAGCCGCTTCAGTTTTTTGACAGATGCAGAGTATAAATAAGTGGCAAGTCGCTGGCCTTTAGTGCAGATACTTTCAATTTGTACCCATGGTAAGTAAGGTTCAGGCGAAAACCAGTACATTGCAGCTCTAATTTGAGCAGTCCAGAAATACCATTCTAAATTGGGTAATTGTAACCCTCCTCTCTCATAAGGCAGGTAAAGAAGTGACAGTCTCAACCATAACCTTCTGTTATTCCAAATAAACTTTGTAAGTAGTTGCTTCATTTTTGAGAAGAACTGTGGCGGCGGGGGTAAAGGGGTGGATTGATTGGACCTTGATTACATTTATACATCCTAAAAGGGAGATTGGCATTGATGACCAGCTATTCATGGATTCAGTTACTGTAGAAATCATAGGATCATAGTTACAGGCTAGGAGGATTTTGTTTCGTTTACTTTAACATTTTCCAAATGTGTCAATTAAGTTAGTCAGATTAAGAATTGAGTTATCTAGGTCTGTTAGAAGTTAAAAGGTGTCATCAGCATACATTACAATGTTCAGTGTCCGATACTTTTATACCTGAAATTGAGGGACGTGATCTCACCGCAATTGCAAGCAGTTCCATTACTAAAACAAATAGCATTGGCGAGAGAGGGCACCCCTGACGGGTACCTCTTGTGGGTTTGAAAGGAGATATTATATAGTTGGTGGAGACCTCTGCCATTGGGTCAGTATAAAATGTCTCAATTCATTTTCAGAAGTAGTTACCAAAGCGAGATAACACATCAAATAAATAGATTCGGATGAATATAATATTTTATAGTAGATGGAAAAAGTATCATTAATTTCTGTGGGTCTGTTGTTATTGCTCTACTCTGAAGGAGAAAAAGGATACCACATTGGTATGTCCGATTGATACCAAACTTGGGTCCATAGTTCCACATGTCTTCCTTAGGCATCTTGCACAGTTTCATGCCATCACCACAAGGTGGCGCTCTTTAAAATGAAGAAGTTTATATCTCTACAACGGTATGTGTGATTAAGATGAAACTTGGTACGATGCTTCCCCCTGGCTCCCTGAGGCTCGCTAAAAAATGTGTCAACAATCTAGTGGCGGTCTGGTGGCATGGTAAATCACTGTGCGGAGACCGTAATAGTTATGAATATGAAATTCACAGGGCACGTGTAGAGTAGTGCCTGAAGCTCACATACCAAAAATCCTGTTCGTAGCGCCCCCTACAGGATAAAAAAAAAAAACAGCAGCCCCGGCGCCACGTTTCACTGATATGTACAAAACTCGGTTGGCACGTGTAACATGCCGGGACGTACAAAAAAGCCTCTTGGACCCATACCCGAGACCCCACAGGAAGTCAGCCATTTTTATTTCAAGTTTCAATTTCAGCGAACTTTTCGCGTTGTATTTGAACGAACTCCTCCTAGGGGATTTATCGGATCTACTTGAAAATTGGTCAGTACAGTCAAAAAAAAAAAAAAGCGCCGATTAAAAGTTGTGCTATTTGTGACTGTACGTTAAAGGGCGTGTCCGTGGCGTTCCCTCAAAGTTGGCCAGGTTGAATCGAATCTCAAACTGTGATGCTATTTCCGGCATTTAAGGGCTTCTGTTTTAACTAACTCTAATAACTAACTAATTTTATCAGATTGACTTCAAATTTGATCAGTTCAATCTACACACATTGGTTATCAAAAGTTGTGCTATTTCTGACTGTATGTTTAACCGTGTGCCCGTGACGACGTGTCGAATTCCACCGATTGGCCATCAAACAGATAGTACTCATATCTTCAGTGTACAGTCCCACCCTGAACACGTCCTCATAACTTCAGCGTACATGATCCAATCTCAATGAAACTTCACGTGTTTGATAACAGTCCCACCCTGAACACGTCTACATGACAATATTCAGACATAGTGATAGCGCCACATACTGGCAACAGGAAGTATCACGTTTAATACTTTCATGTTCTACTCCTAGCAGGATGATCAGATCCAGCTGAAATTTACTTATAAAATGCAAAACACATTGTTGATGATGTGTTGACTGTGGTGAGGGGGCGTGTCTGTGGGGTGGCGGGAAATTTTGATGGACCGCCACAAAACACGAATTCGCTATAACTTGAGTGTACATTGTCCAATCGGCTCCACACTTTAAATGCTTGATAACAGTCCCGCCCTGAACACGTGTACATGACAATATTCAGACAGTGATAGCGCCACCTACTGGCAATAGGAAGTAAGCGCTGCATGGCGATTTTGAGCTGATTAATGGGAGATTTTCATGTTGTGGTCCTTACGTGTTTCGACGGCAGGCGACGCGGGTGCAGCACGCCCCGAGTTGCATGGAGTGCGAGATCCCGCCCAACGCTGCTTGCAGCTTTAATTCTTGTTTTATTTTTGTGGAGCCGTCCAAAAAGGCCTCTCTTTCCAATTAAAAATTGCAAGAAATTTGAATCAGAAATCCATCTGGGATGAAATCTCCAGATAGGAGTGCCTTTAACTACTCCTTATATACACAAGTGAAGTAGGAGATAGGTCTGACAGCAGTATGCTGTTATAGTTACATTCTATCACAGAGGAGAACATAGAGCTGGAAATCAGGAAATAATCTATATGCGAGTTTGACTTAAATTGGGGAGAATAACAGGGGAATTCTAGTTTATCTGAGTTCAATCTCCTCCAGGGGGTCACACAAGTTCAGATCTATATACTGTAACAGCTTGTTCCTACTTTGTATAAGAGAAGAGTCCATCCCAGGTACCGGTCCAATTTAGGGTCTAAAGTGCAGTTGAAATCACCTGCTATAAAGAGCCTTCCCTGGGAGAGAAGCAATTAATAAAAATTCATTTTTAAAGAATTTGGGATCGTCATTGTTTGGGGCATATACATTAATCATGTTTATCTTTCCATTTATCAATGTACCCTGGACAATCAGGTACCTACCCCCTATGTCACGGATGACGTTGTCCACTTTAAAGGGTATCGGGAGAACAAGAACAGGGTCTGAAATGATGGCAGATGTTAGTAAAGCCAACAAACTATTTTTATTTTAAATACATTTATTTTGGTGTCTCTAGTATCTAACCCGGTAGGACCTCAGGTACCAAGGTTAAGATCTTGAGTCTGACCTGTAGACCTTTTAAAATAGTTTGTTGGCTTTACTAACATCTGCCATCATTTCAGACCCTGTTCTTGTTCTCCCGGCCACCAGTTGTCCTCTTTGTGTTCCTCCCTTTCCTCATCACCTGACCAACTAACTACCTACCTACAGACATGATACTGACCCTACCCGATTGTCCATAGTTTAAAAATATTAAGATGACGACCCACGACCTGGAACCTGCAAAGGAAAGCAGAGAAGCAGAAAACAAAGAGGCACCTTGACACAACGTTACAAAAAGAGGTGAGGCCATAAAAACTTAAAAGAACGAAAATTGCTGACTTTTTTTACTGACTCTGTGCCTTTTCAACAACTTCTCCATGTAAAAAGATTTGAGAGGTCTAGGTGCAGTGGTTTTGGATCTGGACCTTGTCCAAAGTGGTCTATGTGCTGAAAAAAGTGTGAAATGTGTCTTTATTGCATTTTCACAAATAGAATAAAAAGGTTTCACAAATCAGAGACTGTGTTTTTATGAATCTTCAGGGTCTGTACATCAATCCAGTCCAGATTTGAGAGGTCTAGGTGCAGTGGTTTTGGATCTGGACCTGGTCTAATGAGGTCTTGGTGTAAAACAAAAACGGTGAAATCTCCCCTTTAGCATTTTCACAAATAAAATAAGTTTCACAGATACAATCGTAGGTGTCAGGCAAAGCTGATGTCTTACCTAAAATGTCTAAAACTTTTTCACATTAAGAAGTGTCACAAAAAAACAGACAATCAGTGGACAAACAGTCGCACTGCACAATAAGTTAATTTCCCCTTAACTTTCCCCTAAGTGCCGAATCGGAGGCTGGCGAATCGGAAGACAACTTCAGCGTTGTGCCAACTTCACCAAACCTCTAACATTCCAGGATGTAAACTTTAGATTTAGAAAACAAAGTATGAACAGTTTCAACCAGGCCATATATGTAATAGGAAGGAATGATGTAAACTGTAATCTTGTTCTTAAAACAATTGGATGTCGTACACACACACACACACACCTCTAAACTAAGGTGTTATTTATAACTAAACTAATCCCAGTACTGTCTCCCCAAACGAGACGCCAACTGATCCACTAACAATGAGGAGCAGTTATGAACTGATGAACCACACAACAAACAACCCCCCCCCGTGACAATCGACTTAATGCAATAAGCAAACAAAATATACGATATGTATATGCGTCTGGTGTGTGGGATTAAAACTACATCAGCGTATAGTGACAATCAGGTGCAGCCGGGTAAAGCATAGTTAAAGTGTGCATGAGACAGACAGTACCTTTTCTTAGTAGGTGAAAAACAAAGTTCAAGTTAAATGTTCACGTCGTCTGCAGCCGTTGAAAAGTCCAGTCAATGACGGAGGTCATCCCAGTGTAATCCTGCTAGCTGTGGCCAGCCTGCTAGGTTTCCAGTTCTTTGATGAGCGACTCCACACCTGCAGGATCAGCAAACACGCAAGGTTTCCCTTTGTGGAACAGCCTGAGTTTAACAGGGTTAATTCAATTTTATTTGTATAGCGCCAATTCATAACAGAAGTTATCTCAGAACACTTTTCAAATAGAGCAGGTCTAGACCGAACTCTTTAAAACATTAATTACAGAGACCCAACAGTACCACCATGAGCAAGACCTTGGAGACAAGGGCAAGGAAAAACTGCCTGTTAAAAGGCAGAAACCTAGGACAGATCCTCCGGCTCTAGGTGGGTGGTCGTCTGTCTCGACCAGGGGGGGGGGAGAGAGAGAGCGAGAGAGCGAGACGCACAGCAACAACAGTATTGGCAATGGCAATCTAGCAGGACCATGGCAGGAGGCTCCACCAGGATCCATGAGAACCTGCGAGACGAGAAAGCACAAGAACTCCGGGGAAGAAGTGAAGTTAGTAACATGCATTAATGGGACATGAATGAGTGCAGAAAAGAGAGGAAGGGAGGAGCTCAGTGCACCATGGGAAATCCCCCGAAATCTTTCTGGCCGCCTGCATGACTCGGATCTTGTCTCAGAAGTTTAAAAACTTCAGTATCATGACTTGCGGAGCAGAGGATTGTGGCACACCTGGTAGTCTGAGATCTTTCGATAATCAGCGGGGCAGGAAAAGTCTCGGGTCCCAGGACGTCGGGTAGCCACTTTTCCAGTCTGTATTTGAAGACCTGGGAATGAGAAGGGGCTGTGGTGTGTGTAGGAGAGACCATGGTGGCCACTACACTCTTGAAAAATGTAAAAGACCCCATCTACAGTCAGTGTTTGATTGTCAGCTTTGGGCTACTGTAGAAACATGGCGGTTCAACATGGCGGACAAGGAATAGGTGGATATAGGTGGTCAGCAGGTGGGTGAAAAGACTGAATTTTAAATTGCAAGAAAGTTTTTTTCTGCAGATAAGGAGGCAGAGGAAGAGGAGAGAAGACACTGATAGGTGAAGAGATCCTCAGGGAGTTTGGATTTCAACCATTTTCTTTGAGCTGCACGTAAGGTGGTTCTGTCAGCACACACAGAGCTGGAGGGGACGGACGAGCCTGCAGAGAGGTGAGAGGACAGAGAGAGTCCAGAGAGGAGGACGAAGTAGAGAGGAGAGAGTCAGGTGAGGGGAGAGCAGAGAGGACAGCTCAGGTAAGAGAGGAAGGAGACAAGGAGTGAAGGATGAGGCAGATAGGGACAGTATGTGTAGAAGAGAGAGCTCTGAGAGAGGAGGAGATGAAACAGCGCTCAGAAACATGAGGAGGAGTTACATAATATTAACATATATAGTATAATATATAGTAGAGCAGTTCCTGGTGGATAACTGAATCCATCAGGTTTCAACAAAACATCAGAATCTGTCAAACAGTGAGTACACTGTCCTACGAAGCTCAAACACTCACTCAATATTTGTTTCAGTTTACTTAAAAACACAATCTGACTTTTTTTTTTTTTTTACATATAAAAAAAAATACATTGACAGAAAGGTGTAATTTTCAATAAAAACTACAAAATACATAAAAACCAAAGATGACTTAATTGTATTTCTGAGTGGTCGTTGGTGCTTTAAGGTTTTAGAAAGTCCTTTTTCTGTTGATGTGTTTGCTCTGATGAAGGTCTGAGTGACACAAAGCTTGTTAAATCGAAATCTTTACTTTCCGAAATAGATGTTATTTTGCCTGCAGGGTTTGTTTTGTACATGGAGAAGAAAACGCTGTACGATGGTTGAACCAGACTGACAACTGAAAGAGACAAAGATCTCTCTGAGCAACAGTTCAGTGAGAATATAAGAAATCAGCATTTGTTGGTTAAACTGGAAGCTTTCATCAAACTGTGCAGATTTAAATGAGAACAGGTTCCTGTTTCTGTGTAATTAAGAGACGTGTTGCTTTAGCAAAGCTATTCTTAAAACTTCAACACGTTCGGTCTCTGGTTAGCACTGTTCAAACCTTTGAGCTTAATGTGTGTATGTAGTGAAGAAAAAAAACATGTTACAATAATTTATAATAATGAACTGAAATCTAAAAAGTCAAATCACTGCCTTTCTGACATTAACCTTTCCACTACATATAAAAAGACCTTTGTTCAGCCTCACCCAAATGTGTTCATGATTTTATCACTTTATTATCTGTCCTGTTATCTGTCCTTCTCTGCAGTTGAGCTCCAAGGCGAGGTCCCGACAATGTTTCTGATGATTCAGATCAACTCAACTCTACTGACTGACTTATCTGTCTTATTGGACTGTCTCTCCTGAGGTTTGTTTAATTTATATCTAATGGTTTAAAGAATAGGGTCACATCTATTGTCCATATGTAATATTAATAGATATTGGTTGATTATTTTCCTTAATGACGAGTTTTGATGTTTTTCTTCTCGTTACCATAAAAGCAGAGTTTGTTTGAGTCGTAGCAGCAGGTAGTTGAAGCAGTGTGTTGTAGCAGCCACTAGAGAGGAGCATTGTACAGGTTTTAATCCTGACAGCAGCAGCACAGAGCAAACTGAAGGAGTCTTACTGAGGTGATTATCCGCAGTTTACAGGTCAAAATAAACTCTACAACTTTATTCTGAATTAAATTATTGACAAAACAAAAGAGGGAATTTAACAATCGTTAGCTATTATGAACATAAAGCAGCAAAGATGAGCAGAAACAGCTGTTTTGTAAAGAGCGGTATGAACTAGGGATGCACCGATCCACATTTTCTCACTTCCATTCCAATCCCGATACCTGAATTTGGATATCGGCCGATACCGATACTGTTCTGATACCAGAGCTCTGTTTTCTTTATTATTATTATTATTATTATTATTATTATTATTATTATTATTATTATTATTATCATCATCATCATCATCATCATTGTTGATTTTAAATGAGATAATATGAAGAAACTCAACAGGCAAGTATGATAAGTACGTATGTATGCATGTATGTCCCAAAAGGCAACTTGAGGTAAGTATAAGGTAGTCAGACTAAAAGGAAGTCAGAAAAACAGGAAATCCTGTTAACAGGAAAAATCCCATCCTGAAAACAAATATGCAACTGTAAGGGTTTCAAATTTATTGTCATGTCAATATTTATTAAATTCCCAAAATGTCAAATATTTGAGTCTTGAAATATAAGAAAAGTAATTAGTGTAAACATCACACACTTTGTTTCTGGAATGACTCCAGAAGTGATTCCTGACAGCTCGCCTAAAAAAAAATCCTCATGCGGTTTCATGTGGTGCTTTTTTAAATGTTTGATTGCGTTCGTAGTGTTGTACGACGCGAGGGAGCTGAATTACGGCTTTGCAAACATTGCATTTTGCTGTCTTGCTCTGCGTTTCCAGTGTAAAGTATTTCCACACAGCGGACATGTTGGCTAGCCACAATGCTGCTCAATGCTATCCTGCTAGCTGGCTGCAAACAGCGGAGGCGTGTCTCATAACTGTCTCATTGAGCCGCCCCTCTGTTCAGATAATCCATTCCACAGTTTGCAGCCAGCTAGCAGACCGGCCAGCAGGAATCACCTGTGGAGTCAGTCAGCAGACAACGTTAAAGTGCAGACATGGCTCATGGATATCAGAAATCTGCGCAGGTTGGATCGGGAAATTCCGATACGTGAATTACGCTGGTATCGGTCCCGATACCGAATCGGATCGGCCCCATCCCTAGTATGAATATATAGTATATTCATCCATAAACAACAAACAGTATCTGTCCAGGTTGTTCTGGTTTCAGTCCACACTGTCAATCTCTGATGTACATTTGTAGATGAATTTAATTTAGTAATTTATTGATGGATACATTTATATTTACAGTATATCAGTAAGACCCTGATAACAGATATTATGTGCATGATTGATTTGGTAATTGGAAAATGATTTGTTTGCAGTTGTGTTTTAACATATTATAGAGCTTTAGTGACACTAGGCGATCCAACTGAACTTTATTTACAGTGTCAAATGAAAGGAAAAAGATACAGTATGTTAGTTGTGTGTCTGGCAGCCTCTGTCAAGTGGCCCTCACTTTTGTGAGGTTTGACATGCAGTTACCCCCACTTGAAAGGGCAGCTTGCTTCAGAAGATTTTTTAACTGGAATTCACTCAATGACCAAGATTCATCCTTCTCTTTTCTTTTATTTGAAATTTGTCAAGGCCAATAGCAGGTGAATAACCTTAAATACAAACACTCTTTAAGAAAATGTAGAAACCATAATGAATCACCATAATCCAAACTCAAGGACTTAATTTATTTAACTACTAGAAATTAATCACAAATATAAGTAGTAAACCAACATTTAAAGTACCCCAAATAAATTAACTAAATTTTGTTACTGTTAAATGATGATTTCAACTTAATGATCTTTAGCAGCTTTTAAATACATAAATGACATTTATCAAGTTACTTTCACCTTGAATACTTTTTAAGTACACCACATTTCTTAACTTCTTAACCCATATATAAATTATATCACATTTTAACTTTCGTTTAAATCACAAGACTTCTTAATACATCACATTTGAACCTAAATGAACTAAATGAAAGCTCACCGGCTCCTTCTTTCTTGATTGAAATGAGCTTTAGTCCTGCAGTCTTATTTCCCCAAGTCCAGTCTCTCCAACCACATGCTGCTTCCTCCTACCATGCTGTGAGTGAATGTCTTTAAACCCCTGATCACCAAATTTGTTTCACCTGGTGCACTCAGTCTGCTGCCTTCAGGCTGGGAGACACACCTACACCTGATGTATTCAGCCAGAGAGGGGCACAGCCTGCAGCTCAACTTAACAGCAGCAGTCCATCAGAACAGCCTCAATGCACCTTAGCTATGATTCTACAAATCTCTGGAAGTCTGCTGGAGGGATAGATCAAGAAGAAGAAGAAGAAGAAGATATACTTTATTGATCCCCTAGGGGAAATTGTTCTTTTCACTCTATTTTTTATACACACGCAGGCTGAAATGCACACTTCATGCACTTGTGGACATGCAAACAGGGAGAGAGAGATGGTGCAATGTTACCCACACCCCATGAGCAGGCTCGGGGTTAGGTTGCCTTGCTCAAGGGCACGTCGGCAGCGCACAGCAGGTGAAACTGGCACCTCTCCAGCTACCAGTCCACACTCCATATGTTGTGGTCTGTGGGACTTGAACCGGCAACCATCCAGTTCCAGCGCCAAGTCCCTACACACTGAGCTACTGCCTAACAAATGTAGCTCCTGCCATCCGAGCCCCGACAATAAGTTCTCTTTCAAAGTCACTGAGATCTTTTCTTCTCGTCATCTTGATACAAACTCAGAATCAACTGGGCCTGCTCAGCATTTTGTAGACCACAGAGCATGAATTAATGAATGAATGAATGAAGATTATTTGATGATTTATTATGATCTTTTTTTGTCATTATTATTAAGTAACATTCTGGCATGTTAACCACCATCTAACAGCAAACAACATAAACAACCAAACATATACACCTTCCACAAATAACATTCAAAAACACATCTCACAATAAAAATATAACAAATAGACAAACATATAAACGCAGTCCAATATACAAATCCAAGAAGCCCAGAAGTCTGACTTCATTAGCGTGATTGGATGTTAATTGCTCTACATTCATTATGTTTCTCCTTTATCCAGGTTTTCCTTTAATATGTCACCTGTCTTTATATAACAGTGCTTAACAGAAACATCAGCAGGGTGGACTCCATGAAAGGTTATTTGTGGCATCATTAGAAATAAAATGGTTCCTTCTATCATCCAACTATATTGTCATCATATATTAATATATATATATACACTAGAATATGAGTGGAAATGTGAGGGTGTTTGGACATGATATTACCACATACATAAACAACAGACAGATAAATAACAGGTTGAACAGCAGAAGAGAAGTGAACTAACAAACTGTCTACCATTTTATCCAGTTCAGACTGAGTGATGGACTCTGAATCCAGCAGACCGATGGAGGTGGCGGCACTCGGTCGACCTTTCAGCCTTGGGATGTTGTACGACTGCCGCAGTGATTCACTCATCACTGGTAAAGATTCACATTTAAAGAAACTTAATGCATCCGACCAAACTGTCAGTATTTAAAGTCATATTCAGTTAATTAAAGTAATTAAACAGCAGTGTTTGTGTTCTGAAATAACGTTTGAAGAAACTTCTTTCTACCTAGTAACATCCCAAAATCATCATCATCCAACAGTTTATTGGCCTGTTCCCAACTCACTGACTGCATTTGACTTATGTTAGTCTGTTTCTGGAGGCTGAACTTGAGTTTTACTTCCTTTGCAGGAATGACATTGTGGGATCGCAGTGATCTGAAAAAAGATATTGGAGAAAGACCACAGAACTATAATGACTTTGAGATAGTTGCATCTGAATCAATTGAGGACAAATCTTCAGCATTAAATGTTGAAGCATCACTGAAAGCAAGTTTCTGTAGTGGACTCATAGAGGTTGGTGGATCTGCCAAATACCTGAAAGATAGTAAGACTTCAAAAAATCAGGCCAGAGTAACACTGACGTACAAAGCTACCACAAAGTTTCAGGAACTGTCAATGGATCATCTTGGAAGAGACAATGTGAAGCATCCGTATGTCTTTGATAAAGGATTAGCAACACATGTAGTCACAGCTGTTCTTTATGGGGCACAAGCCTTCTTTGTCTTTGACCGTGAGGTGTCTGAACAGGAAGATCATCAAGACATTGAGGGTAACTTGAAGGTGATGATCAAAAAGATTCCCACCATTGCTATAAAGGGTGAAGGTTCACTGAAAATGGAAGACAAGGACAAAGCAAATGTTCAGAAATTCTCCTGCAGGTTCTATGGAGACTTTTCCATTCAGAAACCTCCTACAACTTTTCAGGATGCAGTACAAATCTACCAAAGTCTGCCACAGTTGCTGGGAACTAGCGGAGAGAACGCTGTACCAATGAAGGTCTGGCTGTTGCCACTCGCTAGTTTAGATTCTTCTGCTGCGAAACTCGTCCGTCAGATAAGTATAGGACTAGTTCAGCAATCACAGAGTGTCCTGGAGGACTTCAGTGAGCTGGAAATGAGGTGTAATGATGCACTGAAAACCACCACTGCACAGCAGTTCCCACAGATTGGCAAAAAACTTAAAACCTTTAAAGAGATGTGCTCTGAGTTCAAGCTGGAATTCCAACAAACCTTGGCAAAGAAACTTCCATCAATCCGAGGAGGAGGAGAAGAGGAGGCTGTGCTCGCAGAGATCCTGAAGAAGAGACATTCTTCTCCTTTCAACAGCAAAGACCTGAACGAGTGGATGGACTGTAAAGAGAGAGAAATGTACACTTTAAAGTCTTTCACCAACATAATGAAAAACACCAAGATTGTCCCGTCTCAAACAGACCTGTACAAGGAAAGTCTCAGTGTAGATTATTCAGTGTGTTTTGTTTTCACCTCACTGGGAAGTGATGAACCGTTCCTCTCAGCTTTATCAGACTACTTAAAAGGACAAACCAAACCAGACGACCCTCAACATTCACATACTCATGATGTAGAGAAGGAACAATGGTATTCCTCAAAAGAAGTAGCAGATGCAATGAGAAACAAAGCAAAGCTCTTCAGTGACTTTGCAGAGGCCAACAAGGAGAACAAGAACATTAAGTTCTTGATAGTTGGTTCAACAAATGAGGCAGAGAAAGGTTCAAGCATCTACCTTTATAAAGATGGCTTTTCTGTAAGTGAGAACTTTGAGCCGCCTTCAAAGCCTGAAACAGTGACAGTCAGCGACATAAACCACAACAGTGTGACACTGAAGATTTCTCCACCCAGATTTGGAGCAGAGAACATCACCTCCTACTCTGTTGAGTACTGTGTCAGTGGAGAGGATGGATGGCAACAACAGACAGCATCAAAAGCTGAAGAAGTCACAGTGAGCGATCTGAGTCCTAACACAGAGTATATGTTCAGATGCAGAGCAGTGACCTCAGTAGGTGTTGGACCAGCCAGTGTAGTCAGTGGTTCCATTAAAACCTTACCTTGCAGCCCTCCTGGAAAACCTCAAGTTGAACCAAACTCAATTGAGATATCAGTGAGCTGGGAGAAACCTGCTGAGTGTGGACAAGATGTCCAGATACAGAGCTATATCGTGGAGTACGCCAAAACAGACAACGGGATGAAAGAGGAAGATCTCCAATGGAACCAAATGATGTCGAAGGCTGAAAACAGGATCATTTCAGAGCTTCAGTCAGAGACAGAATATGTTGTCAGGGTCAGATGTGATTGTGGTGCAGCTGGAAGAAGCAAAGAAAGCATCTCTGTTAATGTCTGCACAACAACAATTACACATCTTGCAGAATTCCTCAGAAGTACAAGTGAAAGGTTAAATTCTGAATCACCTTCAGTTTACAAACTATTGCTAAAAGAAGAAGATATGGACATCGATGGATGCAGAAGATACAGTTTTGGCAAAGAAAGCACGAGGCAAACCCGAACAATAATGCTTTTTGGAGAGAGCGGATCAGGAAAGTCCACTCTGATCAATGGAATGATCAACTACATTGTTGGTGTAGAATGGAATGACAATTTCAGATTCAGATTAGTTGATGAGGATCAGTGGAGATCACAAGCTGAAAGCCAGACCTCTGAAGTCACAGTGTACAAAATCAACCACCAGGAGGGGTTTAAAATCCCCTTCTCTCTGACCATCGTGGACACACCAGGGTTTGGAGATACAAGAGACATAAAAAGACACGAGGAGATCATTGAACATCTATGTAATCTCTTCTCTGCTGAGCTTGGTGTCAGTGAAATTGATGCTGTGTGTTTTGTAGCTCAGGCTGCTTCAGCACAACTCACACTATCACAGAAATATATGATTGATTCAGTTCTCTCAATCTTTGGTAAAGATGTGGCAGAAAACATCAGGGTTCTGGTGACATTCGCAGACAGCCAGCGTCCACCAGTTCTAGAGGCAATCATTGCTTCAGGTGTCCCATGTCCAAAAACAGAAGACGGGCTGCCAGTTCACTTCAAATTAAATAATTCAGCTTTGTTTGCAGACAATAAATCAGCAGCAGCAGACAGCATGAGTGAGGATGAGGAAGATGAAGGCTTTGATCAGACGTGTTGGAACATGGGAACAAATAGCCTGAAGAGGTTCTTTGTTGCTTTGAATGTCACTGAGACCAAAGGTTTGACGATGACGAAGAACGTCCTCAGAGAAAGAGAGCAGCTTGAGAGCTTAGCTGAAAAATATGTGAATCAGGACATAATAGATAATCTTTCATCATTGTCAGAGGATGCAGACCAAATTGAGATGGTGATCGAGTGTTTGAAAAGACTTAAAGAGAAATCACTGGAGCCAAATCTTCTCTCAGTTCCAGAGTGCATTGACATTCTTATTGTGGGACTGAAATCTGAGGCCAGACCAGACTGGGAGAAACAAGTTCGAGACCTTAAAGAGGTAAGAGAAGAGTGGGAAGATGAAGATGAAGATGAAGTTGATGATGATGATGATGATGATGATGATGATGAAAAGATGAAGATGATGATGAAGATGATGATGATTTCATCTACTTGAGGAATCAGATGGTGATGGTGATATTAAGGATTTCATATTCACGATATATTAAAGATAGTGATGTCTGCTTGATTGAGAGGAAGTTGTAGATGAAGATGATGATAACTGTGAAGATGATGATGATGATGATGAAGATTATGATGATGATGATGATGATGATGTCATCTTCTTGATGAGGAAGATCAGAAGGGTGATGTCAATGATTACATATTCATCATATATTGAAGATAGTGATGTCTGCTTGATTGAGAAGAAGAAGATGATGATGAAGATGATGTCATCTTCATCATCATCATGAAGAAGATGTCGGTATGATTAACTCTTCTTCAGGGATTGTTTCACTCTGTTGCTATTTATCTTTCACTCATGCTCAACCTATCAGGACCTATAGACCAATGAAGGGCTAGGGATTTGGTGCCTTGCTCAAAGGCACATTGTCAGTGCCCAGGAGGTGAACAGGAACCTCTCCAGCTACCAGTCCAAACTCTGTACCGACTGGTCCGTGCTGATATTGAACAAAAACCCTCTGGTTCCCAAGTAAAGTCCCCACGGACCAGTTCACAGTGATCACAGAGGGTTTGGGCTTTTTATGAATTTATTTGATCGGACAGTTGAAGATAAACAGTGATTACAAAATCAACTAATCCAAGACTAACAAGAAATTCTCAAATATAAATGTGTCTGAGAGAAAGAAAAAGTGCTCAGTTTTCTGTTGTACAAACATATTCCAGCAGGAATTATCTGCATGTGCTGTTTAAAGGAAAACACAGATTTACTGTGAGTTCTGATAAATGTTTAAATGTGACCACAGTTTGTGAACCATTAACTTCCTGACACCATTAACACCAATGTAAAGCTTTAAGTCTGCAGCTCTGTTAACTCAACAAACCTCAACACTGAAAATGTGATTTTATTTCCTATTATGATCATTTAAATTATCTTTGCATTAAAGTTTTGGTTTTATTTTCTTTGAGGTTTAAACACATAGTTAATGTGAATGTTAATGACTTATTATACTGATGTGTTGAATTACATTTTATTGTCCTGTAGTAATAAGGTGGCTTCTACTGAATGATGGAGAGATGATGAACTGATAAACAATCAATCTAATCAGATATGTATATTAATAATGTTTCTGTCAGCAGTGTCACTATAACCTGTCCAACATCCAGTGATGAAGATAATAGACTCTGTTCAAATGGACGCTGGACTGTCTGGAACTTATTTTGTTTTTATCTTTAATCTTTGAATCTGTTTCCATTGCACCCAGTTTACATTGTTCATATATTTTACACTGGGTTATCAGCTTCCTGCTTATTTTAACATGTTTTATCTACTAGTAACTTTATTTTGTTGAAGGTTTGAAAACATGAAGACAATCTGAATCATTTGAATTACTCCTGATGTGTATTGACTTACATTATATTGTCCTGTTGGGTAATACGATGGCCCCCACTGAAAGAAATCATTCAATAATAATCAATAAATAAATGTTATAATTACAAGTGTTGTCTGTTGTCCTCTGATGTGTCAGTGTCAGTTTCTTTTCATTGTGCAGCTTTGTTTTCTCTTCCAGGACCTTTCAGCTCAGTCGTTACACTGCTGACATCCACTTCAACCCCTCCTCCTGCTTTTACTCAAGTACTCAAAGCTGTTTTAATAGTATTTACATTTTACCATACTTTATACTTTAAATCTGTGTCAGAGCAAATTATTAGTTAATTACTTACCTGACAGCTTTAGTTAGTAAAAGAAAAGGAAGAGAGGAAGTTGGACAACCTGGTAGGTGGTGAAAATAAATAAATATATATATATAGCCCTGATCAATACAAACTCTGTTTAATTTAATCACATTAAAGTCATTGACCCTGTTTTACTGTTAACCAGCATTAGAGAGAGACATAAAGCTAATGCTACCTAGCTCAGAGGAGGACAGCAGACTGTTACACAGTTTAATGTCACCAAGGCACGTTCAGGGACACTCGGAATTTACAGTGTTAAAAATATGTATTTGCCGGGGGTTTGAATCCGTCTGCTGAACAGATCCATTAATTGTTTCAACCCATCTGTGCTGCCCGTGCCATGAGTGGCATTCAGGTGCAGATGGGAGAAACGGAGGCTGCAGGGTGGACAGAGAGAGAGTTGTTGAGTTGAACCTCGGACTGGCTGACTCACCGCAGTGACAGCGGGTCAGCTGACTGTACCACTGTGTACCGGGTTGTGTAAACCGACACTGAGCTCCTCATGCAGTGATTCAACAACCACACACAGTGCTCGCCTCTGATTGGCTGCAGGAAGTTAATATGAGATTCATTTAGTAATAGAGTCTTAAACCTGCAGTCTGTGTAACAACCAGCAGGGGGCGCTAACACTCTGATAGTATGGAGTCTTATGGCGATCAATGAGCTCAGTAAACAGTTTCCTGATGAGTTTCTGGTCTCAGTCTCTAGTTTCAGTCTTCTTCCATACAGCATGATGTTCATTTAGTAACTGATGGTCCCATTTAGAGTAAAACAGACCATAAAGCAGGGTATGCTTTAGGGCGGGGCTACCTTGTGATTGACAGCTCATTCTCAGTGAGTGAACACCATGTAATGGGATTACTGCACATGTCAGATTACATCAAGATCCGGAAAACATTATTAAAATATTAATCTCACACACACACACACACACACACACACACACACACACACACAGATATTTACATTGGAGTGAATAAAAATATGTTCACATAAAACAGTAAACTGAAAAAGAAAATGTTTGGAAAAAAAAGAACAGGGTTCTCTGCATAACAACAATCAGACAGAAAGTCACATGTTCACATTTCAAAACTCTGCCATTCAAAATGACACTACATGAGCTGATCGGCCAATATATGAGTCACCTGACCAAACACCTCATTGTCACCTTCAATCAGGAAGGAAGCGCTAGAAAAACACAAATGTAAATATATCTGAATATAGCAGATGTTGAGCTTGGTGAAAAATAAAAAAATAACAACAGTGTGTGTGTGTGTTTTTGTGTCTGTCTGTGTGTGTGTGTGTGTGTGTGTGTGTGTGTGTGTGTGTGTGTGTGTGTGTTTTTTCTGTTTTTTTTTTTTTTTTTTTTTTTTTTTTTTTTTTTTTTTTTTTTTTTTTTTTTTTTTTTTTTTTTTTTTTGTGTTTTTTTGTGTTTTTTTTTTTTTTTTTTTTTTTTTTTTTTTTTTTTTTTTTTTTTTTTTTTGTTTTTTTTTTTTTTTTTTTTTTTTTTTTTTTTTTTTTTTTTTTTTTTTTTTTTTTTTTTGTTTTTTTGTGTGTTTTTTGTTTTTGTGTGTGTGTGTGTGTGTGTGTGTGTGTGTGTGTTTAAAATCTGAAGAATTTTCTACAATTGGAATTATTTTAGTATTAAAGCAAACTAAAGATGAGTGCTTTTCATTACAGTGTGTAGTTGGTTAGACAAACATCTGGTGATATGAATGAAGTGTGTTATTAGATAATGTTATATATATATACATATATATATATACACATATATGTATATATATATATGATAATATATATATATAGATATAGATATAGATATCTGAGGTATTTTGCAGTTTTGTGAATTGTGTTTAGTATTTTGATAAAACCAGACTAGTTTGCAATATATATATTATATATACAGTTAATGGTCAGGATGTATAAAATATATGATATTATAATATATCTTTCACTGTGTGTTTGTAATATAATAATAATAATAATAATAATAATAATATAATATTATATATTATTATATAGATCAGATATTTTTGCTATGGATCCATTCAGGTGTAAAATAATACGGCTGGAGGATCTGTGACTCTTTCCCTGATCAGAGGTCACATCACAGACGAGGCCGAGGTCCCCGCTGCCCCAATATCACGTTAGAGTTTACCCAATAAAGTGTTCTGATGGACCCGAACACTCCCGCTGTGAGGGGGGGGGGACAGATGGCGTGAGAGCAGAGCGGACCTCTCCTTCTTCTTCTTCTTCTTCTTCTTCTTCTTCTCCGGCTCCAACACGGCGAGACTGAAGGCGAGGTCATTCATTAAACATGGCCGTCTAAAAATAAAAGGCCTCCTCCTTTAATCTGGGCCAGAGCTCCGAGTGCTTTACATCAGAGAGACAAAGAGGGGAGGAAGAGGAGGACCACGTTTCATCTTCATCACCACCAAAGGAGGGATCTGTACGGCGGGAGGCTTCACTGCCTGACCTCTGACCTCTCAGGAAGCTCCGTTTAATTAGTGCATTGATTAAGAAAACCCATAAAAACACTGTGAAACAAATCCGTGAGTTTTATAAATGTTTTCTGTTTTTAAATAAAATGACAAAAATATCCTGTGAATTTACATGTTTAATGTAAAATAACATTAACAATCTGCAACTGTAAATTATAATAAAATTACTGATTATTTTTTAAAAATCCCTTTTTTACATTAAAATTAATTTTGCAAATCTATAATTTTTTTTTGCAGATATTTACTGTTAATTTAATTAAACTGTTAAAGTCAACTTTAATACTGTTAATTTATTTCTATAATGATAAGTATGATCATTATAATAAAATCAGTGACATTAACAGTCAATAAAGTATTAGTTGTGTAACTTTAATGTATTAGTTAGTGAACTGACAGATATGTTGTATAATGATGGAAGTTGAATAAATGTTGTTTATCAGTGTATAAGGTAAACTGTCCAAATACAGTTGTTATCAGTGTAAACAGCAATAATTACTGTAATCTCACAGATAATGACTTTTATTACACTCAACAATCCAATAATAACAGCACTCTGCTGTAAATGTAAGTCTGATTATTGTATTATAGCAGAGTTCACCTGGATTTACGAGCCTAGCGTAACATATCTAACGAGGTTTAAACTGGGAGGTCGAGTCACGTTCAGTAATATAAATATAACAATATATAGTAATATATAATATTATTAATAATATAGAACAATATATAGTAATATATAATCATTATTAATAATATATAATAATATATAGTAATAAATAATAATATATAAAAAACACCCAGTAAAAACGACGTACTCAGGAATGTTTCTGTAACTTAAAGAACTACGTTAGAAAACTATAAAACATATAAAATTATAAAAATATATAAAAATAATTTAATTCAAGTGAAACATTGGTTGAAAGTTATCTCTGTGTTTTTCAGGTTGAATAAGATTAATAAAAGATTTAAACTATATAAAGTAAAAACATTTGAGGGGCCCAACACGGATCCCTGTGGAACTCCACGTCACCTTAACTGAACTCCCAAACTTCAGCCATTGTTATTGTTACGACGTGAGAGACCCCCTAGTGGCAGAAATCACTGGTTGTACCTTTAATCTGATTAAACTCTTATTCTTCATCATTATCTTAAAATCCAACTCCCTCCTCCTCCTCCTCCTCCTCCTCCTCCTCCTCCTCCTCTCTTTCCTCAGACTTTCACATTTTCTCTTAATCCAGAAACTTTAGCGTTGTCTTCCTCCCTCCCTCCCTCCTCCTCCTCCTCCTCTTCCTCCTCCACTGGGTCTTGTAGGTGAGCGGTATGATTGGGCGGCAGGTTGGAGAGGGGTAGTGCTTTTGGACATCACATGGTTCACATTTCCAGCTCCGTGAGACGCCATTTTGGAGGAAAGTTTGGAATTTGTCGACCTGGGGGAGGTGGAGGAGCGAAGAGGAGGAGGAAAAGAGGAAGTAGAAGAGAAAGAGAGGAGGGATTTACACTGAGAGAAGTTTTGACACGAATGCACAACGCAGGCTTGTGCTGGGGGATAATACACAAGCCGTGCGTGCCAGTGCGGGATAAAGCAGCCCGGGCTGGAGTTTCTGTAGGTGTGCCACCAGGCTGGACTTTGAAGTTGTATTTGTGGAATAAACCCGCAGCAGCAGCTCATGCATTCGTTAAATTGAGCGTTTTTTACATGGAGTTTGGCGACAGCTAGAACTCCACTTTAGTGTCGCCACCGCGGTCAGCCTGCGCGGTGCACGCCGGGGCAGGGAGCCTCTCCGGCGGGGGGAGCACAGCGCGGAGAGTCGGTGGAATAAGGGACGGAGCTTCTTTCTGTTATTAACCCGGGATATCACTGTGTGTCTGCCCGGTTCCGCCCGGTTCCGCCCGGTTCCACCCGGACACTTGGAGCTGTTGTTTCCCGCTGACAGGGAGAGTTTGGAGGGGGAACTTGGTGTCGTCTTCAGCCCGGACTTGGAGCGCTGACAGCGGGCGGAAGGATCAATAAAACCCGCCCTGTGTGTGTGTGTGTGTGTGTGTGTGTGTGTGTGTGTGTGTGTGTGTGTGTGTATGCGGCTAACACAGAAGTAGCTCCACACCGAGCCGAGCCGAGCCGAGCCATGCCAGTCAGAAAGAAAGGTAACTAGCAAGCTAGCTTCTGCTAACCCCAACCGCCTGCTGGGAGAATACAAACAAACAAACAAACAAACAAACAACATGTAACTCCACACAAACACACTGCTGTTTACGGCCTAACCGAGCCGAGCCGAGCCGAGCCAGGCAGGTAAAGTGAGTTAAAGTAGAGCTAGCAGCCGGTTAGCTTCTGCTGCTAACCAAGTTGTATATGGGGCAGCTTGTCTGGGACTAAAAATAAACTAATATTAAAAAAATAAACTAATAATAAACTAATATTAAAGATCCCCGCAGACAGAAACACATTTAAATTATAAAATAATAATAACAATAAAATATGTGAAAAGTTTGACACAAGATGTCTCCTCCTCCTCCTCCTCCTGTTTCATATTCAGTCAGATCAATAACAGCTGATTGAGGTTATTGGCTGTCCATATCGATCAGAGAGGAGTTTTAACCAACTTTTTGTCTTCATTATATATTTTTTAATCATTTTAAACAATCTTAAAGACTTTAAAGTATAAATATATGTAAATATATCATATGGATTTTAATAAAATAATTTCTTATTTTTGTATTTTTAAAAAAGAACTTTATAACCTGTATTTATGGATGTTTGCTGTTATATTCAATAATAATAGAACAGTGAACTCTGCAGGCCGATTATTTCCTGTAATTATTGATCAGAGACGAGTTTAACTGATATTTTAAGAAACTTTTTACACAATTATTTATATAATAAAACCATAAAAGCTGCACAGTTAATGGAAATATTATTAAAATCACAGTAAAAGTTTAATATGCAGCCGCTGTAATGTGACAGTTATAATAAAGTATCCAAACTGTCAAATAATCCAGATTTTAATGATAATTCATAACAATCACATCACAATATCTGTCACAACAATCCAAATACAATGTTTTACTATAATGGTGCTTCATGTTAGAGATGATACGGATGTTTCCAGCCGCTACGATAACCAATAGTATTATTATTGTTGTTATTTATTATTAATTATATATATATATATATATATACTGGACCAGGTTACTGCTTCCTGGTCTGCGAGCAATAAAACCGCCACCGCAGCGTCCTTTAAGTAGGTTAACTGTAAAATAAATAATAAACTGATAGAAACTTGTGTACTTTTCACTTTTATCCTTGAAAAATCAGATTCCCAAAATGTGTCAAACAGCGAGTTAATAGCAAACTAATTATCCTCAGTAATTATAATTTAAGTCCCTCAGCAGCAGTTCCTAATGGAGCTGCATCTAAAACACATTTAATGATCAATGGATACGTTATTGGTTAGTGATCGGATCTATAAAACGTCAATATGTTAATGTTTCATAGAACTTCTGCCACATGTTTAATGAAATAATGTTAATTAGTCACAGTTGGTTGAAGCTGAGCTGATTGATCCGTCTCTGTGTGCACTGACCTTAAATCACTGCTGATCAGTTAATCGATTAGTGATCAGATCAATAGGAAATCCCTTTTTAAAACTGTTTTAATAAACGATTAAGTTTTATTTCACAGTAAATGATCAGCTGATTAATTTATAATAGAAATCATGTTTGGCAGCTGTAAACCAACCTGAGGGTCGAGGCCTCGCTCGGGGTCGCCGAAGCTTCACAGGAGGTCAAAAATGGGTGAAAACAATTATCCACAGTCGGTTTATATCTCCGTGTTTCATTCATTCATTTCTGTAAAGAAAACTAAAGAAAACTGTTATTTTTAAAGTTCATTTAATTCACAAAATTTGTGGAAACTGATTAAAATATTGTGACCTACTAAAACCTTGTAAAAAGTACTTCATAAAGAATGTTTTTAAAATAGTAATAATATTGTAATAATAACTTATTGCATTACAGTGGATTATTTAATAGTGTGAACACAAGCTTTATTAGAACAATGGTCAAATATCAGGAGAAGAAAACAGTGAATTAGTTAAAAATCAGCTGATTAATTCTGTATGATTGTTAAAAGTAAAAATATATAAGTAGAATCTACAAATATCAGAAAAACTCATCTCTGATCAATATTCACAGCAAATAAAATTCAACCCTTTTAAAAAGCATCCCCCCCCTACAAAAACCAAAGTTGTTACACACAATAACAGTTTAAATCAGAATATAAGCAGTAAAACCTGAGTGATAGAAATAAACAAATATCTGAAACCATTAATATAGTTTCAATTGAACTTAATATTTAACAAACAGAGACACAAAATAACTGGACACATCCAGAGAGGGAAAGATAAAATATATATATATGATAGTGTGTATATGCTGTATGTCCAAGAGAACAGAGAACATTAGAATAAATAAATAGATAATAAATGTTCCTTCAGTTTAATATGTTAACACAATCTGGTCGTGTTCATATGAAGATATGGCAGCTCCAACTTCATCCATCTTAAAACGTCTTAAAGTGAATTGAATTCATAAGCCAGCGTCATTAAACTGTCTCGGATGTTTATTACTTTTTATATTCCAACATTTTATCTGATTAATTTCTTCAGCAGCAGAATCACAAGTTTTATAAACTTTATTTATTCTGACTCTCATGTTTTTAGTGTATTTAACTAAATATTAAAGTATTTCACTGCAGAGCCAGCGGAGGTCAGTATCTAAAGCAGCTCCCAGATCAGTTAGAACAACCAGCCCTGCTGTATCTCCCTGACTGACCTCCATGGAGCTCAATATCTAAAGCAGCTCTCAGATCAGTTAGAACAACCAGCCCCGCTGTATCTCCCCAACTGACCTCCGCTGCTTCCTCCCTCCTGTCAGACGCACAGCGAGCCCTGCTGCTCCTGGAGGAGTACCGGGCCAAGCTGCAGCACGCCGAGGACCGGCAGCTCCGACACTCCATCCAGAGGGTCATCGACATCTTCCAGAGCAACCTCTTCCAGGCTCTCATCGGTAGGACCTCTCTCTCACCCTCATAACAGCCTGTAAAGCCCCTTCAGACGATCAATGATCTGTGTGATAACGTTCAAATTCATCTGAGACACAGGAGCTCTGCTATAGAGCAGAAACTGGTACCTGAATTCAAAAATACTCAAGACACTTTTTCTTTGTCCCATAAAGAACATATATGGCATCAAAAGGATGTAGCTACGTAGTCAAACACCCCATAAACAATCTGATCTTCACACTTTGTATTGTTATTATTATTATTATTATTATTATTATCCTCCAGAGCAGAAGCTGCCTGTGAGTAATCTGAGGGCCGATCAGCACCAGACTCCCTTAAAAAATCATCAGTTTTATGAGTTGTTGAGTTTGTAGAAACTCTATAAACGTTGTCTACGACACATTCTTAATTATTTGTCCCTTTTTGTAAATTTGGCAAATGTAATAAGTTATTTCTTTCTTTGTATAAAATATAGAGTCAGTTTGTCCTGGTGTGTTTGAGTACCGACTGCACATAGTTATCTCTCGCTGTATCGTTTATATTAGTAGTATAACTGTATTACTACAGTTATACGGTGCTCGTTGTACAGACTATATATATATATATATATATATATATATATATATATATATATATATATATATATATAAAGATCACTCAATGTGAGCCAGACTTCCTCCAGATGCTGTGGTGCTTTTTATTTGGATGTCCGGATGTATTTTAATTTCAGGTGTAAATGTGATGAACGATCCAAAAGCAATACAGACTGAGAGCAAAGCGAACCAGCAGGAGTTCAGACTGTTAGAAAGATCAGTTTTTAAAAGCCGTGTTGATTCGTCTTTTTCCAATTTCCTGCAGAAGTCAGGTAAAGCTCTGAGCCTTGTATCGATTAGTCTTTACAGCCCTAATGTGGCGTAAACCAGTGATTCAGTTCATTATCGAAGGTCAGATATCTGCTCACATGCTAAATGTCAGCAGACTAATGATGAGCCTCTGTAGGA
This sequence comes from Dicentrarchus labrax, assembly GCF_905237075.1. Classification (NCBI taxonomy): domain Eukaryota; kingdom Metazoa; phylum Chordata; class Actinopteri; family Moronidae; genus Dicentrarchus; species Dicentrarchus labrax. Next base: position 945,402 of record NW_026136719.1, on the reverse strand, counting down.
AAAGAGTCGGCCATCGTGGCGTGTTTGTTTCTTCTGTGTGAGCCGTCGCAGCGAGGCGAGAGGTCATAAAGTGAGACCGTTCGGGGGCTGAGAGTTCAGACAACTCAAACAGTAGCAGCATCTGGTTGCAACCAAATCTGAAGGAATCCTGAATAATGAGAAGACAGCAGAGGTCAGAGGTCAGATTGTCTCTGTGACATTAATGTTATTATAACGCTGTATTATAACAGCACTGTTGGACAGTTTCCAATCAAACGCTTCTGAGGGCCGACGTGTTACAGACATCTATGGCCTCACTGAGATAGCTACATTAGCTAGATACATCTGAAAAAGAAAAAGCGAGCTGTCTAATGACTGATGTAGGTTGGGTAGCTTGTTAGTTAGTGTTTTGCTACATCGCTCTATAGCAGAACGCTAGGTAACCATGTCTAGCTACCTACTTACATCTCAAAGCTATTGTTAGTGCTAACTAGTGACAGAGAGATTCCTGATAGCTAACTGCTAGTTAACTGCTGCTAACTGTATCTGCCGCTCAGCAGCCGGACCGGGATCGAACACAGCCTCCGACAGACAGGGAATAATGTTACAGTACCGAAGTCATTTACAGAGTTTCCTGAGTAAATGGGTCGTGAAGTGGGTGCCCTGTCATTATTTTGCAATTGGCAGCAGGAGGAATACGATGGATCCTCGATTCCCATCCCGTCTTCACACGTATAATTATTGTTCCCTAAAAAGATCTCTTGCTGATTTGTCTGTTTCTTTGTTGTACATTAAAAGACAGCAGTGATCAAGACGTGGGACGGCTTTCTTTCTAACTAAAGGCTGAGCTCTGTAACTGCAGGTTGTCAGGCCTCCTGCAGAACGAGGATGGATCCTGTAGTAACGTGTGAATGGTGTCGATTTGAGTGTGTCTCTCAAGGACGTTGAGCAGCTGAAGGTTGCTTTGTGTTTCCCTCCGGGCTCGTCAGTCCATCCTGTCAATCAGCCTGATGAATGAAGATGTAATAAATCGCAGCGTATCGAGACTGACAGCTTCTAACGAGCTCCTAACGAGCTGCTGGTCTGTGGACACTCGCACAGATATATTTTCTTTACAGCGTGTCACTTAGTCACTGTGTTGGCCCTTTATTGGCGTTCAGTGTAACGTGTCAATCTGTCGGCATGCTGAGCAGCAGAGCGTCAATATGCTCCATTTAACCACTTTATTCTCCACTTTTACCTGCAGAACGCTGGTTCAAGGCCAGGTTCACGAGTGGAAAGACACCCATATAAACCAGTTATTTAACACAGAAGACACAAAAGACGTCATTCATTGTGAACAGAAGTCACCCTGCAGGTTTCCAGCACCCACTGTTTGTGTTTGATGACGGCGGCAGGCTGTCAGCTAACGGGACGCTGCTGCAGGGTTAACGGACGCCGAGCAGCAGGAATGTGGTCCGATATGTTTGAGTTTCCCAGGACTGACTGACTGACTGACTGACTGACTTACTAACTGTGAAAGTATATCAACATCATTGGGTCCTTTTTTAAATGTTCTAAGGTGTATTAAAGTCCAAATGAAATGAAAATGCCTTTTTAACCCTTTAAGATCACATCTCCATTCATTTTTTTACCTCTAATTAATAATTGACAAATTATTTCTTTGTATTTCTATATTAAAAACCAATCATTGTGTCTTCCTGTAAAACTAAATGTGACGCGTGCTTACGTCAGCATGAACTAATTAATAATAGTTCGGTACCCAGCCCCATCAGCAGCACAATGAGCGTTGAGCTGCAGTGTCCCTCACACAGAACCTGGTACACTGATGCTGCTGTATGCAAACGCTGCACTGTGTAAACAATAGTAATCACTAGATTCATTACATAATAATCACTCAGCCTGCAGTGTATCATAAGGGAAACTAGTGTCACTGATGAATTATTTATGAGGCTGAATGTACAAGATCTAGTATCAATGTAAAGCCTTTAACCCAATCATCTCCTCTCTACAGTGAATCAACAACAAACAGATGTTTATTTATTAATGTAAATATATCAGGGTTAAATCTGATTTATAATATCATCACTCTGGTTCAGGAAGGGAAAATGTTTCGTATTTAGACGACAGCGACGGCTCGATTCTTTCAGTTTCTGTTCCTCCTGCAAACATCCAGTTCAGCCTCCTCCTCCTCCTCCTCTCAGCATCTTCATCACTAATAGATGAGTGGAGATCATCAGTGTGAACTCAGTGGCCTGTTTCCTTCTCTCTTCATCTTCATCCTTCTGTACGGTTGCTCTGCGGCTTCAAACACATCAGGTTGATTTGTGTGTTTAACTCATCGAACTCCCGGTAGACTTCCACCGTCGTCTGGGTTTGTGAGGCTCCGGCTTTGTGGTCGTTGGTGGATGATTGACACGAGCTGATAAGATCAACAAGCTCTCATTCTGCTTTAAACTCTGCTGTCTACCACGAACACGAGACAGTTAATATTACTGACTCCCCCGACAGCAAGAAGACTTTAATCTCAGCAAACTCTCTTTAGACAACCAACTAAATAATCCCTCATTTACTCTCGTCTCTCCTTCCTCCTCCCGGTTTCATTCGCTTTCTCCCCAAACTCTTTTTCTGCCTCTAAACCCTCGGTCCAGTCCCTGAAAACCTCCTCCCGGTGGTCCAAAGCTCCTTCACGAGCAGTGTGAAAGCCAACACTCCCCTGGTGCTCTGAGCTAACTAACCTTATGGGTCGACTTACTTTAGCACCTAGTAAAGCTTCCTGTCCATCAGGAAACTAATTTCAATTCAATTCAGTTTTATTTGTATTGTGCCAATTCACAACAGACGTTATCTGAGGACACTTTTCAGAGAGCAGGTCTAGACTGAACTCCTTTTATAACATTATTTACAGCCTTTGAATATTTCTTACTCTATTAGTAAATCACATTGATTCAGTTCAACTCATGTTGAATAAATGTGTTAACAACATATTTTGTTCGCTTTTAATAAAATCAACAATGTAAACAACCGAATTATGTCACGATCATTGCTTCATCGTCAGCTTTGACTCCTAATTTTAAATAATAAGTTGTTGTGTTGTCTCGGCCTGCTACTGTAACATGTCAGCGTTAATGATGAGATTTGGATGTGCTAATTGCAGCGTATCTGACCTCCGCCCAGGATATGTGACATTAAGGGTCGAGGGCTGAAAACTCTGAGATAAGATATCAGAAAATAATGAAAAATGTTGAGAAATTCCCCTTCAAGTGTTTTTTCTTTGACCAACAGTCCAAAATCTCAAAAGATTCAATTTATACAAAGAAGGTTTTAATTTCTTACTTTCATTTAAAGCCCCTATAAAGAATCACGCTATGATCCCTGAATCATTGCTTCATCGTCAGCTTTGACTCCTAATATTAAATAATAATTAGTTCAGTCTTGTTCTGCTACTGTAACATGTCAGCATGGCTCAGTGTGTCCCCGGCCTCGGTGCGTTTGTCACGCTCACCCTGACGTCCCAACATCTGATGAAAAATAGATTTCTGCCACGCAGTTTCCAATCTGCCAAACCTCCCAAAAAGAGATGTCTGCAGCCGGCCGAGTACAGTGTAATCCCTCTGTGGACACGACGATTACCCCCAGTCCATAATCCCAACCCCCCCCACCACCACCACCACAGCTGATGATTTACAGAGAGAGAGAGCTGTGTGCTTCAGTTTCTGTTTTTCTTCTCATTCTTTCAGTTCAGACTGGCCTGATTCCTCTCAGAGAAACAGATGGCATCAATCGAATCTTTTCAATTTAATAAATCAACATTTCAGCCCTAAAGATTTGGATGTTACTCTGCTAATTGCAGCGTGTCTGACCTCCGCCCAGGATGTATGACATTAAGGGTCGAGGGCTGCAAACACTGATCACTTTGATTATGTGATCGTTGAGTTTATAAAATATCAGAAGATAGTGAAAACTTTTGAGAAATTCCCCTTCAAGTGTTTTTCTTTTGAGTCCAAAACCTCAAAAGATTCAATTTACAGACTCAAAGTTTTAATTTCTTACTTTCATTTAAAGCTGCTACAAGAAACTTTGATTTTGTGTTGATTCTGGTGCCCCCTTTGGACATAAGCGGTAGTGTTTCCACCTCCTCGTTTCATTGATTTCAAGGGGAACTAATTAATAATAACTATGTAGAAAAATATCTGATGGTTACCTTAGAATGAGACGTTATTATCTACAGAGGGAGCGGGTCCTCTTCTACAGAGTCCGCCCTGTTGGACCTCCATGTTTCTACATTAGCCCAGATCCTTCCACCATCAATCAAATCCACCAGACATTTGCATATTGTACCAACGTTTGTAACTGCTAATTCTGCACCCTGCAAGTCACATCTACTACATCTGAATTTGAATTCTGTTGTAAAACTGATCCAGAACCAGTCGGGGGATCAAGATGTGACTGCAGGTGTTTCAAAGACTCTCAGATATTGATCAGTTATTTACCTGCACAGAGAACCACAACATAATTATTAATTAAGAGACAAGTTCCTGCTGTTTTATATTGGATAATATTTTAGTAAGACAACTTCCTTGTTCTCTGATCTGTTCTTGTGTTAGTGCTAATGATTCTAGCTCAACACCTCCTCCATGTTTACCTGTTTGTTTTCATAAATTCAGTATAAGGTCCATTTCCAGAGTTCACCTCACACTCACCACAGTGTGAAACACACTTTCTGCTTAACAACAAAACTGTTTTCATTTAGCAGTTGTTCAGCTCGTCAGCTCTTCTTTCACTGAAGTTGTACATGTAAAGCCTCAAATAGCATATTAATCCCAGTTCCTGGTACATCTTTATCACCAGTATCATGAGTAGTACAGGTAACTCCTCCTTAATGCAACTGGTTTATTTGTTCAGCCTGTGTTGAACTCCGGTCTTTACCTTCGTCTTTACCTTCACACAGCTGCAGATTGAGCTTGTGCCATCTTGCCTGTGAGCCTTTTCAGTTTCTGTGTAACCTAAAGCCTGTTAGAACTGTCAGCCCTCGGCCCCCGTTCATACCTGGCTTTAACATGCGTCTCCAGTGACAACGATTGGATCTCACTTCCTCGCTCTATGTGCAAATAAACACGTACATCATTCGTGCAACGTGCTGGGACAAATTAATATGAAATAACTTTACAACATTAGCCAAATTAACAAGAAAGCCTAAAGAATAAAGAAAATATCAAAGACGGCGTTTCACAAAGTTCATAAAATTTCTCCTGTAACAACAGATAACAAAATTGTGCGAATTTTAAAGGGAGTCTGGGGACTTTGTGTCACCATTTTTACAATTTCCACGTGCTGCATTTAGACAACCTGCTCTAAAAGGTATTGGTCAGATCTCCTTCAGATTTGGTCAGTGCGCTCTAAAGATGTTCATGATTAAAAGTTATCAAAAGCTTGTGTTGTCACCAAACAGCGTGCCCGTGGCGTCAAAAGTGATGTTTAGCCATGAAACAGGAAGTTGAAGTTCATCGCTGCTTGCAGCATCAATATATTTTCTAATATCTAATGCAAAAGGTTCGATAGGTTTTAAGTTCTGTGAAATTCTGTTTCTGTTTCTGATGTCAGATTTGTTTTGAACAGATATGAAACATTAAATCGTCCATCTTTGCTCACTACATCTCAGCCTTTCTACTCATCAAGTACAGGTTATAAAGTGAACCCACCACGAGAAGCAGGAACTTCTCATATCGACTGAAATAAAATCCATTTTGTGCGTCCCTGTGTTGTAGCCTGGCGATCCTGATCCTCTGTGACTGACAGAAAGATACGACATTGTTTTAAATTCAGCTGTAAGAATGAAAAGTGATCCAGCGATTTCAGGTTTCAGGTGTAATTGGCATTTAAAACATTAAATCAGTGTTTGATGTTGACCTCTGAACACACTGGGCGTGGTGGGTTCGTGTTAGCCCGGACGGAGCTGCGGCTCTGATAGCAACAGCAGTCTAAAAAGGTGTGGTCTTTTATTAGACTGTACAACAGAAGCTCTTGTGTCAGTCTAACTGGTTAATATGATCACAGTGTGCTCTCACAGAAAGACTCTGATCAGTCACTGGGTCTGCTCAGAGACGCCAGCTATCTGTCCACTGTCTTTAATTTGATTTCATGTCTGAAGGTTGAAAATAACAAGTGAACTAAAGACCTCATTGTGGTTCTCTGGGTCCAGGAGTATGGTATTATAAAAGAAACTCTTCTATATTCTACATTTCTTTATATACTGCATGTATTTGTGCACTCCTACCTCTGCACCTGAATGAGGAGTCCTGGAAAACCTGGAAATATAGAGACTGGGTTTTCCAGTCTTGAAAACACCTGGAAATGAATTAAAATGACCAAATATCCTGGAAATAATCTCTGTTGTCCTGGAAAAGTTTAAATGTATTTTAGTCCCTCACTCAGATCTACTTGTCCTACCTCTACGGTACGACACTTCTACGTTTGTGTGGAACAAACTTACAGCACCATTGAGTAAAATTAATTAATTGATTAATCTGAATGAAGCCTGGTTGTTAAAAGCAGCCATGCCCTTAATAATGAATAACTTTAATCCTTAATATAATATAAAGGGGGGAGTTGTAGAGTTGTAATGAATGGGGGGACAAAAGGCTGTAAACATGTTTATTTCAGCTGTTGGACATTTTAATATGTTTCTTTATGGAGACCCCTTGCTGAAGCCAGCCTCTAGTGGCCATTAGAGGAACTGCAGCTTTTGTTACTTTAGCGTTGAATTAATTTTACAGCCACAGAAGTTGCAGCTTTGCTAAAAATAATTGCGCTAATTCATAAAAATGGAAGCAGAGGATGTTTAGTCTTCCTGATTGCTTTTATTTGTTAGTTGTATTTGAATAATTTTCTGTCGATTGACTAATAGATTTAATCCACTAATTGTTTCACCTCCAAAATTAGAAGCTTTTGATAAATTTGTTTCCATCATCGTATTAAATGAATTAGGACTTTATCTCCCTTTGCTGTGGTATTAAAAGAGCCATCGAGTGTTTTTTAATACTCGTATTGTATCAAAGTTCAAAGTTCAGGTATGGTGACGACCTCGTGTAGACCAGCCCCCCCACTCCTGTATATGATCCTCTGTGGTAACTGCAGCGCTGCTGTCAAACATAAACATCTAACTTGGGAAACAGATCACTGGTTTCACTGTAAAATGATCTCTTAACAGTCTCCCGCAATTCCACAGAGGTCCTTTTTTATTGGACATCAATACGGCGCTGTGTTTAAGGTCGGCCCCCCGAGGACGCTCAGACTAACAGACCACAACCGTCTGAATCTGCATCAAACAGTCAAAGAAACCTGCAAATGGATTCCTCATAAATAACTGAAATAATTATTAAGAGAATAAGGTAATACATTAATTTGACTACTTATTGATCAGCTTTAACTGAAGTCAGAGCAGAATTTAACTGTTTGCATACATTTACTATTATCAGTGTTTCAAAACCTTTAATCTCGATCAGAAGTCTCCAGATAGAATCGGGTATTTCAAAGCAGGAGATGTGATCCAGCAAAAGTGGGATTTGGATTTGGTAATCCAATCCAGAATCCAGATCGAACCTCGACTTTTATCTCAGGACCCTGGATGTTGTAGACTGGAGCCTCCTGGTCCCGGCAGTAGAAGTTAAAACTGCTTTCATCCAGGTTGTTATTTTCACATCTTTCCCTGCAGTGTGAAGGGTCTTTATTCCACACTTCACAGTCTAACCCTCCAGGCCTGCTCCGGGTCTGGCTGACCCAGACTGACCCTCCCCTGCCTTTAATCCATTTAGGTGGATGCTGCTTCAGACTCTGCTTATTCAGTAACAAGACTAAATGTTTACAGCCACGCTAGCAGCTCTGTGAGCCTCTACTTAGAAACGGTGGTGCTTTGAGCTAAATGCTAACAGCACGCTCACAAAGACAATGCTAACTGGTTTATCTGTTGTGTCGCATCAGTTTCGTGCTGTCTGTTATTTCCAACTCGGAGAAAAAAATTACCTCCGTCTTCCAGAAGAGGAATACACGCAGCTGCGACCAGGCAGAGCTGCTGATCTTTGTAGATTCCTTCGTTAAACTGGCACAAAAGAGTGAATAAATATTATATTAACCAGAATATCTGTGCATCCCAACCTATTAGTGTACATTTCTGTGATCGTCTCTGTTGGTGCAATAAATGTGGAAACATATGAACAAAGATGAAATAACATTGACAATATATACAATAATCTGTACAGTGTGCAAGTTATAATCCGAGAGATCCTTGGGGATGAATTCACCTGTAAATAGTGTCCACTGACAGTAGTTGTTTGTTCCACTGACAGTAGTTGTTGTTTGTTCCACTAACAGTCGTTGTTGTTTGTTCCACTAACAGTAGTTGTTGTTTGTTCCACTAACAGTAGTAGTTTCTGCCACTGACAGACTCAGGTTGTTATTGTCAGTGTCTGACAGCATTATGGAAAGGATCCCTACAGAGATAGACCTTTAGTTGAACCACAAACAGCCGTAATATCACTATCACTCTCCACCAGACTCCAGAGACAAAAACACTCATTTTACTTCACAGAAGTGAGAAGAAGAAATCGATTGGTTTTAATAACTCTGTTACTTTATTACCTACGAAAATACAGCATTGGATTGGGTCTCGGTATCGGCAGATATTCAATATTAAATGACTGGGATTGGTCCCTAATTTGCTCATAAAAAAGGTTAAGAAAGTAATTTTAATTCACTCTGAGGGGAACGTGAATGTCTGAACCACATTTCATCACACAAGCAACAAATAGTTGGTGAGATAGAGAGAGAGAGAGAGAGAGAGAGAGAGAGAGAAGAGAGAGAGAGAGAGAGAGAGAAAACAATGAGACGGGTTTGGAAGCGAACAGAGAACTTGGTATTTTTAGGTCCAAATCAGCTTCATGTTGATGTTTGGAGCTATTCTCAGTCATCAAAGGGTATTGCATAACAGTTGGTGATATCAGAGACAAACTGTACCTTCGTTTGGGCCCATTATCAGTGATTCTGTTCCTCTTTGTCCTCTTTGCTGTTAACTAAGTCCTGCTGTTGTAGCGGCTGTCAGTCACAGTGTTTACTGCATGAAGCACTCCTGGTATAAATGTGATGCTGAGAGCTGGTTGTAGGAGCAGATTACAGAGTTACTGCTGCAGCTCCACGTGGCACTGAGACAGGTTTGACTCACCCCGAGTCAGCTAATGTTAGCTACTCAAGCTAACTCATGGCAGCTAACACTACTGTTAGCAGCAGTTAGCTTCTTTTAGCAACAAGTCCATCTGGAACTCCATAAATCACCTTGGTACCGCTGTTGTCTGTCTGTCCTCTGTCTGTCTCTGAGGTTGTGTTCACTGGGAGGCTGCTGAGCCCCGTTCGGTTGCTAACGCTAACGGCAGCTACATTAGCAGCTACATTAGCAGTTAGCAGAGTTGAGGCAGTTGATATAAATATGATCCAATTTCTCCCAAATCACCAATAAAGTTGTGTGTTTGTACGAGTGATTAAGACATTTATTTATTTGTGCATACATTGTTGAATAAAATAAATGAAAGTACAGTATGACTGCTGGTGTAATATTTAAGGGTTCAATAGACATTTTTCATTTTATCTGGACTTTAAATTGTGTTTCTTTGATGTCTTTTGCTAACATAGACATGTGACGGGACAAAGGAAGACAGGGAAAGGATCACAGCTCATTGGCTGGATGACAGAAGTTCTCATATTGGGAATAAATCCACATTAAATCTGACTAAAGCTGAGACTAAAACCCTGAATAAAGCTGCTTTGCCGTTTGATAATTGTTATTTACAAAAATGTGCAGCTCCCTGCTGGAGGAACACGAGGTCACAGACTGAAGGCTGATATCTGATCAGATTTAAAGGCCAGTAGCTGCAGCGACCGTCTGTGAGGAGCTGCTGAAGTGGTGATCTGATGGTTTATGGGAAAACATCTGTGCCGGCGGTCAGCTGCCACACAGAGCCAAAGAAAGCCTCGGTTATTTTAGATCCCCGCGCTCCGTAAGCTCTCCTCCAAAAATAAAGTAGCTGGTGGATGTGGCCGCTGGGTGGGAGGCTTTTTATAATACTGGCCTCACATAGACTGCAGGGACGGGCTCATGATATCAAACTGTCAATCAGAATGAATTGACCTGTGAAGGTAAACGTGACCAGTTTAATAACTCGAGTGTATTCTGATCCCAACACTGAATGTCCTGATCTTCATGTGCTTCTGTTTGTTCTCCTATATGATAGTTACAGTATAGAGAAAGAAGTTTAATGTGATTACTGTACAAACACTGTATCAGGGATTCTGGTGAAACTGGATCATATTTCATGGAGAGAATATTGTCTGCTTACAGTACCGAGGTGATTTATGGAGTTACCAGATGGACTTGCTGCTAAAAGAAGCTAACTGTTGCCAACAGTAATGTTAGATGCTGTTCGCTAGCTAGCTAGTTGCATCTATCGTTGCCCCGGGTTGGCAGAAGCTAAAACCAGCAATAAACCAACCTCAGTCCTTTATTCCCTGTCCTCAAACTGTATGTGCATTCAGTCCCGCTCTGTCTGCCTCTGAATCAGCTCTCTGATTCCTGTTTTCATTGGACAGAGTTTAAAGATATAAAGAGCTGGTTAGAACATCAACTCTACATTCAACATTAATGTAAAAGCAATAACCAAATCAGCATTTTATCAGCTTTAAAATAAACAGCCGACGTTAGGAAGCTCATGAAAGAAGACGACTTGCTGATTGATGCTTTAATCTCTGCTGCAGTCGACGTCTGACTGGACTTCCTAAACAGACCATCAGACACTTCCAGCTCAACTAAAAGATCCTCCCACATCAACCAGTTCTTAGATCTCTGCACTGGTTGCCTGTAAGCTCCACAACGTTTTATTACTTATTTATAAACCTATACATGGAGTGAGACCTGAGATCTGATGTAGTTATATAACCCTGTGAGACCTCTCAGCTCTCCGGGGAAAGGACCGCGAGCACTGGAACCAACCGATGGTCTCACAGGAGCGCCGCAACCGTACAGTCTGTAAATCCACTGCTACTGTCGAGACAAATGTTTTTAAAACCCAAGGTCTTCGTATTACTGTGCTTTTGTTTTATTGTTTTACCTTTTATCTCTTTTCTTTAATTCTGTTCTTTTACATTTGAAGTGTTTTTAATCTGTGTCGGAAACGGGCTTCATAAAGTTTAGATGTTTGGGTCTGAAGCAGAAATTACATGTTTTTCCATCTTTCTTGAATGTTTTGAAAATCTCTTGAATTAGTTTTTCTTAATTAAAACATGCGTCTGGTCTTCTGTCGTCTCAGATATCCAGGAATTCTACGAAGTGACCTTATTGGACAGCCAGAGATGGGTGGAGTCTTCCAAGCCGGCGGACCCGATGGCGCCCGTCAACCTGTGGGACTTTTCCAGCCTTCAAAGCACAACGGTGACCTCGGACACTCTGCCCAGCCTTAGCACCAGCATCGAGGTAAGAACAGCGCGGCGGCTGTCAGGAGTTAAGTTGTGTCTCTTGGCGACAGGAAGAGAACGGCCTTCAGTAAAAATAGAGAATATTAAAAATAGATCCAAACATTACAGGACTGTTTGATGCTTCAGTGTGCTGTGTGGAGGAGACCGGGACGGACAATACGATGAGTGTTCAGTGTGATGGTGTGCTCTTCCTGAGAGGTGGAGCCTCCGTCTCTCCGTCGCCGTTACTGATCGTCACACCAGAAGTGTCCTGATATAAAAGCATTAAAGGCCGAGCTGCTGCGTCATCTCGCCGCTTGTGTTTCTGTTGCTTTTCTCGTTTTGTGGCCGTTTGCTGCTGCCTGTGCTCGTTCCACTCGGAGCGTTTGTGTGTTTCTTTGGCGTCTTCAGCAGATTTTATCAGCTGCACTTCATTAACATTAATTCAGTGAAGAAACGCTTCGTCTTTGTGCTGAGTCAGCAGCTGAAGTTTCTGGTTCCGATGAGTCAGACGTCTCCTCAGAGAGAACAAGTCTTTGTTGTAACCCCTGATAGGACAGGACTGTCCACAAGGTTATTATAGTTCATTTATAGTTCATTAAAACTCCACAAAGGTTATTATAGTTCATTAAAACTACACAAAGGTTATTATAGTTCATTAAAACTCCACAAATTACTTTTTGCTTTTTAATTAACTGAAATTCTATTGTTTGCTTATAAAGTGAACTAAAATAATAATATACAGGAAATGTTAGTTGTTGTTGTTGTTAGTTTTTTGTTAATTAAAACTAATAAAACTAAACTAAAACTAAACATTTTTAAACATTTAAAAATGAAAAACTTTCCTCTTAAAAACAAAATAGAACTAATGATAAATACATTAACATTAACTCTGCTGTCCACATACTTTTGGCCGTGTGTGTTTTTCTGGGGAATTAACAGCAGATTTGTCAGATTTTTACTTATTTTTTAATCATGAACACAAAAGTCTTAAATGTAAAATATTTATAGTAAAAGAAAGGCAACTGTATTTATATAGTACATTTCATACAGCAGGTCCCTTCAGTGTGGAAGTAAAAGAGCAACAAAGACAAAAGATTACAGATTTAACATTTAAGTAATCAAGTGTAGTTTGAATGGATTGAAATAAAAAACAATTTTTTCAAGTTTTGGATGCATAATTTAACAAAACATTAAAGCAAATAAAAGTAAAAGCAAAGGCTATTTACATGTTAACTAATGTTTTTTTTTTAGAGTAGGCAGTGTGAAATAGGTTTTAGTTTTGACTTTATAGTGGTCGGAGGTCAGTGGTTAGTCCAGGTCTGTAGAAACTTTCTACAATCCAGATGGCCGAACAGTAAAAGTAAAGATGATCAGATTCCCAGTTTTAGATGATAAAATCAAACAAAGCGATCTGTTGTCAGCAGGAGAGACTCGTACTGTCATTTCTCTGAAGCCCAATGTTTTCATAAGTTTATGGGATTCAGCAGAAATTGGAAAATAATCCACAAAATGTCATTTTCTGTCCTGGTATGAAACAGATTTTTAAAGCTGAAGTTTGTAGAGAAAGAGCAGTAAACAGCTGTTGTCTGGAGCAACAGATGTATTATTATTATTATTATTATTATTATTAGAGGATCAAAATCAACTTTTTTTTAAAGATTTTTATATGTTTATGAGAAAGTTCTTGTTACTTTTTGACACTTAGATTTTATTGCAACAGAAACTTTTTCATCAGCTTTAGTTCAGATTGGTTCAATATCGCTAATTCATTATTTTGAATAGAGACGTGCGACAAACGTGCTCAAAACCAAAAGTGACGCTGTCACTAAAATATAACTAAAATAACTAAAATAAAAACTCATCAAAACATCTGTTAGTCTTTCCAACAATCAGCAGATAGACAGATACTTGTACTTAGATGATAGCTGTTGCTGCTGTATTCATCTTTTATATCTCATATACCCTTTTAAGGTATTATAATTACTTTTTAATATGTAGTCAAATAAATCACGTTCTCTCAAGCTTTGTTAGTGACGATCATTAAAGCTCATTCTGCGTACGATGAGCTGAAGTTCCTCATAAAACTGCCACGTAACAACAACCAGTGAGTACGCGGCCTGTTGGTTCACCACCAGCTCATAACTCAGTTCATACATGTGACCCGAGGTTATGTTTGCAGTGCTGACAGCGCTGCATGTTCCTGCAGAGTGTTTGGACTCTGAACGCACCACGTAAAAAACCTCCACTGATTCACATCTTCACATTTCAGCTCTGTGTGTGTGTTTGACAGGAAACTCTGAGACCTTTTTCACAGCAGCCATGTTGACCTGAGATAGTAGGGTAAACACAGACGTTACCAATGACACTGAATGGCTCTGTCCATTTACGGTGCTGCTCTTCGTTCACTGTTCCTGTTTACGCGTTAGCAACCAACAGATTTTAGTTTTTAAATAAGAAAACCAAAATTGGGAAAACAAGCTACCGTTTTCGTTTTCTTGCCCTATTTATGAACGGTTGTCGGCAAACAGCTCGTTACACAATTACGTTTTCTCATTTAAGAATCTGTTGGTCTCAGCGTACACGGACTGTTTACCCTACTATCTCTGGCTGCTGTGAAAGGCTCTTCAGTAACAATATACAGCAAGTAAATCAGAGTCGTCCTTTTCAAAGGAGCTAGGCTAGCAGTTTCCCTCTGCTTCCAGTATTTGTGCTAAGCTAGGCTAAACACCCGACTGGAGAAAACCTGAAACTGTTGGACTGTTCTTTTTTAAAAGAGTGAATGATGGATCGAAGCTTTGCCATTAAAGCCGAGCAGTCATCAGCTTTGTGCTTCTTTGCCTGAGGAAGAGGAGGAGCACGTTCTCGTTATTTTTCTGTTGGCTTCATCGAGAACACAACGGAGCTCAGTCGGCTGCAGTCGAGTCAGTGTTTTGTTTGAGTCCAGTCCTCAGGTGTGGGTCACAGGTGAACTGTTTAACCTGTTTAGGTGCCAGATGAGTGATCTTTCTGTATTTAGCCACAGTTATCAACTATAAGCTCCACCCGTCTGGCACTGAAACAAGCTCAAAACAAACCCTCTCTGTGCAGATCCAGGTGTGTTGTTTGCATTGAACCCTTCTCTTTCTTTCCTCTTTCTCTGATTGTAAACACACATCGTCCCTCGTAGGACTCCCCCCTCCTAAACGAAATCCTGCACACGTTGGCGCAGGCCAAACGCTCGGCCGGCCATGACGGACAAGTAAGTACTGGATGCCTGCTGCTGTTGGTGGGTGGGAGGGAGGGAGGGAGGGGGTGTCGGTGTCGTACCACCTTCGCCGCATGTCCCATCCAGTCCTCATGTGCTTCGGGACCATCGGAGGGGGTTCTGGGTCCAGGGGTCAAGGGTCAGGTTTGCCCACATGGCCTTAAGGTGTCGCTGTAGTTGGTTCTCATTGACATTAATGTGAAACCAGAGAAGAGCTGAAAGACGAGTTTAATATCCTGATTTCTGTTAATTATTGACGATTTTTTCCAAAGAAAATAAATATTTTAAAGTGACTTTGCTTCAAATTCAGTCTACACAACTATCAAATCTGGTAAAAGTGTCTTTTTCTGTTCATAAACTCTAATATTCTCTACAGGAACTGACCGACAGACAGATGGTGAAGGTTGGGTCGCTGTCAGAAGAATATTTAGGGCTGTAACTAACGATTATTTTCATTATCTATTAATCTGTGGTTTAAGTTTAAGTAGTATATTCCTCTAGTCAGTAGTTCTTTAAAGCACCATATATCATATTATACACAAAGAGGACAGCTCGGCTAAATTAAACATTAAACATAACGTTTTACTTTGTGGCGCCCCCTGTGGACAAAAGCCAGTAGTGTTTCTACCTCCTCGTTTCATCGATGTCAGACATTTAATAACTATATAGAAATATCCATTATTCTCTCTGATGTTAGTTTATGTTCATGTAGAGGCGTCAGTATTAAACAGAATCGTCTCAGACTCTCAGCAGCATTTCCTCTCTGGTGTTTAAGATTCAGCCACAACACAGCGACATGTTGAGGCCGTTTGTGCTGGGTTCAGGGGTCATGGTTCATTGTGCTTCATTCATTTTGGTTCATGTTGTTGGGTCTGAACAGTACACCTCCTGTCCTCAGAGCGGACAGACAGCTTATCGATACACAGCAGTTTAATCAACAAACGTGATCAGATCTGCTGAATCAATATGTTCATAAACATAAAAGTGTATCAGTGAAACTGAACGTGACAGTGAACTTCAGGGTTGGGTATCCTTTGGGTTTTTTACAATATTTTTCAAATAGAGCAGGTCTAGACCGAACTCCTTATAACACACTGATTGATTATTGATATAAAAATACAAAGAAATTTAGTTTTTATAAATATATATTTTTTAAATATAACTGAGGATTCAATTCAGTTCAGTTTTATTTGTATAGCACCAATTCATAACAGAAGTTATCTCAGGACACTTTTCAAATGATCCCCACAGTACCACCATGAGCAAGACCTTGGAGACAGTGGCAAGGACCAACTGCCTGTTAGGAGGATGTGATTTTAAAGTGTTAAACTGACGGTTAAAGCTGTTTCAGGAGACCACTCTGGTACCGAAACCAGGCGCCGACGTCTGCTCGGTGACCCAGTCCGGTCGTATAGGAACTGGTGCCCTATTGGCACCGTGTTTCGGGACCCAACCCTGAAGCCTGAGAGCAGCATGTTCCCACATTTGGTTTAAGTCCACATGACTGATGGTTAGTAGAACAAACCCATTCAAACACGTCCCCGAACTAACCAAACTGAATGTGTGTAAAATGACCTCTCCTGACCCCGGGACCCACGGCGCTCAGCATCATCAGTCGGGTAAACTTTTAGGGTTCACTCAGAGAGACTGGAGCTGTACTGGTGTTCAGGACCTTCATGGTGGTGGTTCATGTGGATTTCAGTTCTGGTTTATGTCCAGGTTTCGGTCATACTCTGACTGTTCAGGTTCCTGTTTGTGTTTTCATGTTCTGCTTCAAACGGCGCCATCACATCTGTTTGTATTTAAAGTTGTTAAAGTAAAAAATAACTGCTGATCTCAGTGGGAGTGTGAAGTATTTGGACCATCTACAGGTTGTTAGTTTGATTGTATGCAGGATATTTAACCACTTTATAACGCTGTGTATATGACTATATATTCATCTGTGCAGCTGAATGAAACATCATCCACCTCCTGCAGCAGCTCTCTGTAGGTTGGAATCCAGAAACCGCTCTCAGTAACATCTGTATGATCTCAGCAGCCAACTTTATTCATTGTTAAATTTATGTTTATGTTAGCTAGTGTTGCCCACTGTTGGCACTCGGGAGCATAAAGGTCACAACCTTTGACCCTCATCCCTACATAGAGACACATAGAGATCAGTCCACAGGCAGCAGAGGAACAAAGCTACACTACAACCCGATCACCGATCAATAATCTGACATATGGAAGCTTTAAAACGACAATAACTTTATATTTTATTGTGTAAAAAAACGCTCTTTGCATCACTTCCTGTGGAGCGGAGGCATGAATCTGCCATATGATGACACATGACGGGTTCATGGAACCGTGAAATATTCATACTTGTGATTCCCACCGGCCCACGCTGCCTCGTCTCCTGCTGCTCCTCCTCCTCCTCCTCCTCCTCGGCCAGTTGGTGTTGAGTCATACATGTGGTAACTCACACACAGTCAGTGTGTGTTAAAGTTTTTGGATTTAGGATTAAAAAAAAAGCTGTCTGTGATGAGTTTGAGGTAAAGTAGGACGTTTCAATGCTTCTTGTGAGCAGCAACGATTAATCAGTTGATTTAGAAAGTGAATAGGTAACAGTTTCTATGAATCTTAAACAAATATCTAAACTCAGATGTACTTTTATTTGTTTTTCATCAGAGTAGACTGAAGATATTTTTATTCTGGACAAAACAAGTATTTAAATACGACTTTAAACTCTTAGTTGGACATTTTTCTGACTATGTTATCGACCAAAACTGAATTTATTCAGAACATAATTGGCATACAGTGATTTTAATGCATATTAAAATAAATATAATAGTTCTTTATAATTATATTCTAGTGCTGTGATGATGACGAGAGAGAAACATTATTCTGTAACATAGAAACTTCTCAACAGTTTGACTTATAATCACTTACAGGATCTATCACATAGATCAGAGTTGAGATTTCCCACGGCTCTTAAACGCAGCCTGAGACCGGAGGAGCGGGGGTCCGGTGAGTCCCGCTCCCGCTGAAGAAGGAGGAGGACCGGCGAGTAGGGATGCGGTGGCTCTCCAGTGAGCACACAGTCTGTCGGTGCCGGTGCTCGGTGTCTGTCGGTGGGTCGGTGGGGGGACCGTTAGAGACCGTTAGAGACCGTTAGAGACCGTTAATCCCGGCTCTCTGGAGCTCGCGCTGCAGGAGGGACAGCACGCGATGAGATGCTGATGTTCCCGGGCTTTCCTCCCGGCTCGGAACCATGGACTGCATCTGTATTGTCACGACTAAGGTAAAAACGCCCGATATACACAATTAAACACCGACACACAAACACGGTAGACCGTTAAATCTCTTAATTATGAGTCGGTAATTAATTCGGCGTGTGTCTCATCCAACAACCGGCTCCAGTTTCAGTAAAAAAATCCACTTTTAGAAACGGTTCGCGCCTCGGTCACACCGTAGATTCCCACTAAAATGGCGCAGCTGATTAACGGAGGCTGGTAGTGAAATGCGGCGACCAAATTCAAAAAGTTAAGTTTGTAGAGAAGTCCGGTTTATTTTTATTGATTATATTGCTGCCGAATTAAAGACAACACTGTGACATATATACTGCTCTCATGTCGTCTTCAAGTGATGCGTCTCTACAGGAAAGTAAGGAATTGTTAATTTGTCATATTTCTTAATGTAGTCTGGCGGAGCGTTTTCTCATTAGAGCGCAGGGTCAGTTTATTAGGCTGATTATTTATCAGTTTTATCCACTACAGAAACGTTAGATAGCTAATTAAATAAGGTAATACTGTTTGATTATGTTTGCTGTTTGGTTATTGATTCGTTTGATCAGTGGTTTACAGTCTAATCCGTGCCTTTGTATTGATTAATGATCAGCTAATTGTACCTCAGTTTTAATCAACTTTCCCAATTAAACATGATGTGACTGTTGGAGGTTGAAAGCTCAGCACCTTTTACCTTCTTTTATTATTAGTAACTGTTATTATAATTAAGACATTATAATATATTTAATAGTAAGTGTGGAAGTTTTTCTATCAAGAATTAAATTTTCACTGTAAGAACTGTTAAAATCATAAAGAAGTGACATTAGTTGGTCTGGATCAAACAAACATCTGGAGAACATTTATGTGTGCAAGTAAAAGCTGTCTGTGTGCAGTTTAAAGTAGGGATACCACTTTTTTCAAACCGATACCGATACTTGGATCTGAGTACTTGCCGATACCGAGTACCGATGCCGATACTTCTACCACAAAAAAAATGCACTAAATTAGGTTTTGACCACAAAATGAATGTAGAGTAACCTAACAAAAACAGAATAGGCTATAACCTATAACTTTCCTTAAATGTAAATGTCAATTTTATATTTCCATTGAGTATTGATGTCTTGACTTGAACCTTTTGTGACAATATTGTTAGGTTAAAAATACAAGGCAATGCAGATTTAAGCTTAGGCCTAGTGATAGTTTTAGTTTTGTCTGTTACCAAACGGAGGTAATCGCGGATGCAGCGCAGAGCCACTGCGGGTCCGCGGTCTGCCTTCGTAGCGGATCCGTCACTGAGAGCAAGTGGGCGCCGATACGGGTC
This sequence comes from Dicentrarchus labrax, assembly GCF_905237075.1. Lineage (NCBI taxonomy): Eukaryota > Metazoa > Chordata > Actinopteri > Moronidae > Dicentrarchus > Dicentrarchus labrax. The sequence continues at coordinate 926,096 of NW_026136719.1, read as the reverse complement.
CGTTTCACGGGTCTGTTCCGGAAGCCACAATACCTCGCCGCAGAGTCCTTTTGCTGTGTGGAGACATCTCCCCTAGTGATGACAAGCCACCCTCTGATCGCGGTCTTCATGCAAAACAATCGCATGTAAGAAATTGGTATCGGTTAATGGTATTGATTAACTTTTACGAGTATATAAGACTAGTATTGGCCCGATACCAGTATCGGTATCGGTGCATCCCTAGTTTAAAGCTGTCTGTGTGCAGGTAAACAGTTTAACGTAAAGCGCGTGGCAGTTTAAACCATCGGTAAAGCTGTCGTGGCAGGTAAAAGCTGTCGTGGCAGTTAAAGCTGTCTGTTGCAGGTAAAACTTAAAAGCTGTCTGTGTGCAGTTTAAAGCTGTCTGTGTGCAGGTAAAAGCTGTCTGTATGCAGTTACCTGTGACGACTGCTGTAGGTTCGGTGCTGTAGGTTCGGTGCTGTAGGTTCGGTGCTGTACTGAGAGCAGAATCCACTCACTGGTCGCTCAGAGAAACTGATGAATATTTGATGAATGTAAGTTTTTAATAACAGCGTTGGTTCTTTCTTTTATTTTATATTTATTTGGAACATGTGAAGGAAAAGAGAATAACCTTAACCTTAAACACAAACTCTATAAATTAACAACATCAAGATTAAATCTCACATGTTGGACACTGATGTATTCCTGGTAGTGATGAGCTGATTGATCGGACTGATTGGCAGTGTGAGGTGATCCATATCAGCCGGTGTCTGGGCTCTTATTGTGAAGGTGGTGGAAGGGTTGTTACTGAACATCAGCATCAACCATTAAAACCTGTATCGGTCCCTAATTACAACCTTTATCACTACTTATATTTATATATATGTCTATCTAAACAATAATTATGATATACGATCAGATAACTGCAGCAGTATCTTATATCTGCTGTAATCTTTTAAATATCTACGTTTCTTCTTTCTATTTAATAAAATCTGAAACAATTTGTGTATTTCTTATATTTATGACTCAGTTTGAATCCTTTGTTCAGTTGTCATGGTTTCATTAACTTACGTAACCTTTTAGTTGAGGTCGTACAGATTCTGGGACGTGAATCACTTCCAGACACTCAAAGAAACAACGTCACAATAAGCAAAGATATGAGTGTGCAGAGGTCAGTTACTGTGTAAAGCAGTCTGAACTCTTCAGCAGAGGAGTCGGTGCTGTGGTTTCAGCCCCTGTCCGGATGCTGGTGTGGAGTCCCTGATGTGGAGGCAGGCTAAGTCCTGGACCTCCTGCTGGTCTGGGATCAGATCCCTCCAGGCCTTCATCTCTTTTTCTAAAATCCCATTTCTGTGTGCCGTATCCTCGTCCTGGTCGCCTCTGATCTGCTCTCAGCTCCACAATCCCACCCCGCATATAAAGCAGCCCCCCCCCCCGCTGCCACCTTTCACCCTGAAAACGCTGCTGAGGCTCATGTGCGCCGAGGGTTTTCATCCAAGGAGGGGCGCTCTGAGTGATTATGTTGTTTGTGTGAAGTTGAGATGGAGGGAAGTGCAGGTGAAACAGGAATCAGCTGTTTGCTTCCAGTTAGTTAGTGTGAGTTCAAAGAAACATGTTCAAACACCAGAGACAGTAAATGGATATAATGACACATATATACACATATAGAGATATAAATATATATATATCTATATCTATACAGGGCTCCAGATTAACCTTTTGCATTGGTTGCACTGGTGCGCCTAACTTTCTGTTTTGAGGTGCACCAGCACAAAATGTAGGTGCACCTAAATTTTTCATTGCGTCGCCTTTAACGCCGTAAGGTCACCTTTTTACTGCTCTCCATAACTTTCATATAATGTGAATGATTTTTAAACAAGAATAAGGTGTAGAGAAATGCTTGTCTTTATTTGAAGCACAATTATATATAAAAAGAAAATAAAGTGTTTAAAGTGCTTCACTGAGCTGAAATTGAACATTTCAAACTAAAACATTTCATAATTATATTTATTATATTTAATAATTATTAATGATAATAATAATGATTACTACTACCTGCTGCTGAAATGCAGCTGGGAGAGGGGCCACTTTCTCTGCACACTCGTCACGGCATATCGTGTGTTTTTTAGACATGTTATGTTTTTTTAAAGTTTCGATAAGAAACGTTGTTGACCCGCTCACGAATGCACTATTTCCATCCATATTCTGACCGCACTCCTGACAGTACACGCAGTGCAGTGCGTTACGTCCTTTGTTGAACCTCAGCCAGGGAAACTGTTTCAGCCAGTCCTGTCTGAAGGAATATATTTTGGCCTTTTTAATTTGGGTCTCGGAGCCGGGCTCTATCCCAGACTCAGTTGTCTCCTCCTCTGGTTCTGAGTCTGATGCTGTTGCTGAAGGTCCGGGGCTCGGTATCTCACCAGGGACCGAGGGCTCCGTGTCTTGACGGGATGGACTCTCAGTAGTGGGGATGGATGGGATTATAGTAGTAGGGCTGGTTGTAGGCTTGGTTTTATTAATGAAAAACTTTCAATATTTCTGCTTCTCTTCATTTTCCCTCATTTTGTTGCGTTTATTTTATTTTTCTGTTTCAGTTAGTCAGCTATTCTGGCGCTCAGGTCGCGCGCAATTTTTAAACACACACAGTTTAGTGCGGTGAACAGGACCACAGCCAATCAGAGGTAAAGACCCGCCCGAGCTCTGTCTCTTATTGGTTTAGAACCCGATATGATCCTACCATGAGTGTGAGAGTTCGCTCACAGGAGAACACAGAGAGATGATGTGCTTGCAAAATAAATGTATGTTTTCACCCGGGCAGCGTCAGGTGCTCCAGTGCGACCTAGAAAAATTATTAGTCGCACTCTTCAAAATTTTGGTCGCATGTGCGACTAAATTGGTCGCGCTCTGGAGCCCTGCTATAGATATATTTATATATAGATATAGATATATTTATATATAGATATAGATATATTTATATATAGATATATAGATATATAGATATATTTATATATAGATATATAGATATATTTATATATAGATATATAGATATATTTATATATAGATATATAGATATATTTATATATAGATATATAGATATATAGATATATTTATATATAGATATATAGATAAGGTAAAGTGGTGAAAACATTCTGAATACACGAGTCAGCGGCGCAGGAACACTGTGGATGGTTAATAGTTACAGTAATAGTGTCTGTACCAGCTCAGGAGACCAACAGTGCTAATCTACCCCCACCCACACACTCACCCCCCCACAGACAAGGTGTTACAGCCCCAGGTGCAGACTGTGTGTGTGTGTGTGTGTGTGTGTGTGTGTGTGTGTGTGTGTGTGTGTGTGTGTGTGTGTGTTGTGTTTGTAGGGCAGCGCCTCAGTGTTGGGACTATTTTCAGCTCCTTATTAAGTGAGTGCTGCGGCTCTGTGGCTCAGCAGGACCAAGCACAGTCGGTCTAAATACAGACGCTCCTGCAGACACACGGTAAAACCAGGGAGGTCCTGCTGGACCCGGGACCGAACACATTCTCTGAGACCGACAGGGACTACAGCACCGAGGTGGATTTCTTGCCGGGTTTGGTGGTTAGCTACTGATCAATCTGTCCATCAGAAACTCTGTAACTGACCTCGGTGCTGTAACGTTATTGACTGTCGGTCTCGGAGGCTGTTTGATCCCGGTCCGGCTGCTGAGCCCGGTTCTGTCGCCCGCTAACGGCAGAGACAGTTAGCAGCAGTTAATTAGCAGTTAGCTACTTTAGCTGAAGTTATCTGTCCATCAGGAAACTCTGTAAATCTCAGAGAGTGGAAGCAGCCGGAGGACGACAGAGGGAAAACCAGAGAGCGTTAGATTGGAAGCAACATTAGTATACGCCCCCGAGTGCAGGATGAGTCATCAGATACTTTTATTGATTATCGGGAAACTCTAAAATACCATTAAGAACACCTTAAACAGGACTTCCTGTCTCTGTTGGACAGACACTGGAGATAAAAGAATATGTGATAAAACATCGTAGTAGTATGTGAAGAGAAGAAAGTGTAGGTTTTTTATTTTGCTAGTTTGAGACGTGAGAGTTGTTGTTGTTGAACATTTAGTTGTTACTGACGTCTGCACTAGATGCTCCTCCTGTTGACCTCTGCTCTCTGATGGTGAAGGTGGCTCCAGTTGTACGCTACTTTTCAGTTCTGCTATTAAACCCACCGACAAAATCCAGTAACGGCAATAAAAACCCAGAAATCCACATTGAGATGGTTCAGAAGGGACCTTGTTATTGGACCAGGTGTTTGGAGCTGCAGTTAATACCGACGTAAAGCGACGGACGCTGATGATGGGTGTAGCTGGGAACCAATGAGAGGACATCCCCCGCGGTGATGTCAGAGTTGCCCAGGTGTGCTGTGCAAACAAAACCACCTCATACATAATGACGAGGCTGCACACATACAAATCTGTGGGTTTCTCCAGCCTGCAGGTGCAGCAGCAGCAGCAGCTGATGGGGGAAAGCAGGACTGTGGTTTGAACATAAAACTCAGCGATCTAATTTTGGACCTGGTTCTGGTTGAGTCTGGCAGACTTGGTGCCGACAGTTGTAGCGTTGCTCCGTGTTTCTACGTCACTGAGACCACGGACGGTTTTTATTATACAGGCTTTGGTCTGAATATAAGATTTGTCCTGATCTGTGTACTGAAGTCAGGACGTTTGTCCAACTGACCTCCGCCCACAGTCTAAAGCTCGTGTGAAATCATCAAAGCTGTTCATGTTGTGAATGTGTTATACAGTATGTATGTGTAATACCAGTGACTAGTGCTGCACAATTAATCCTAATATTATCCAAATCGCTAATGTCAAAGTGGCTGCTGTGAAAAAGGTTTATTAACCGACACACACACTGTGGAGGTTAAAGGGAGAATCTGTAGTTCCCCCTCTGCTAAAAAAAATCCTAGAAGAAACACTGTAGTGACAATATATGTTTTAGTGTTTTTATTCTATTTTGTTACATTTTTAAATTATTTTTATATTTTATTTTGTCATTTTGTTAAAGTTTATAGCTGAAGTGTCTGTGCTGTCACACCGGTCACCTGGGTAACAGTAGTAATAATAATAATAATAAAAAAAGAGTGATAGTGATAATATGTTGAGAAGAGCAGCCAGTTCTGGTTCTGATCCAGGAGACAAAGCTTTGTGCAGACTGATGACATTTGTTTGTTTGGAGGAAACAAATGAGATGAAGGCTGCAGGTCAAAGGTCACGCTGTAATACTGCATCAGAAAGCTGTGTGTGTGTGTGTGTGTGTGTGTGTGTGTGTGTGTGTGTGTGTGTGTGTGTGTGTGTGTGTGTGTGTGTGTGTGTGTGTGTGGTCACCAGCTGTCCCTGGCTTACAATGTAATCATATAATATATAAAGAGTTCTGGTTCCTGCTGGTCTGAGGTCTGTTCACCTGAATTGGTTTTCTGGAGTCTGTTGTGTGGAAGCTGGTTATTGATCTGCTGGTACGATCAATATCAGGATTGATTATTATATTATTTATATATTGTATATTTAAACCCATTGGGAATGTTCAGTTTTGACCCTTTGAGGTTGCCGTAGCTGCTCAGTAGCAGATTGAGTGTGTGAGCACATCGTTAAGATCCAATTCTAGCTCTCTTGATGCTAATTTCTGTTAGCACGTTAATGGTGGTTGTCATTATATGTTAGCATCGAGCTAACAGTAAAAGTTCTAGTTATTTATATGTGTATGTAAAATGTATTCAGGAACCAAGAGATGGATTAAATACAGTAAAACAAACAATCACAATACGACCGTGTATTATTTATTAAACGTCCTGCTCATGTTTTTATCAGACATGATGGAAATGAATCTGCGTCACATGACCACAATGAACACCTTTAAAATGAACATACAAGTTTGAACCTGGGGACCCAAAATGGTCCCTCATAAAGGTGTAATAAAAATGTAATTATAAATAGTTTTTTATCAAATCTTCAGAACTAACCATAGATATAGAGTTTTTATTATGTTTTTATGTTTTTATGCCCTTTTGTCATAAAAACACCTGATTTTCTCAATGGGAAAAACACAAAATATGATTATTTTCCACAAATGAGGTGCAAAGTGGAATATTTGGGATGAGGTTATTAGAGCCTTGACTAGGTCAATAACTGATAACAACATTGATTTGGATACATTATTTTTGGAGCAATGTTAGTTTATTTGCAAAAAATTACAAGTTTGAACCTGGGGACCCAAAATGGTCCCTCATAAAAGTGTCATATACAGTAAATGTCATATATTAATATGCATCAGATCTTTTCAACAACTTCAGACCTAACCAAAGATATAAAGCTTTTATAATTTTTAAAATATTTTTTATGTTTTTATGCCCTTTTTGTCTTAAGATGTCATGTGTATTGTCGTTTGCCTGTGTTCACAATCAAGGCATAAGCCACTGATTTGAGGTGCATTTTACATGCATGTGCTCCACATTAGGCGCACTTATGTCCACACCCTTCAACCCTTCCAGGCTGGCTGCAGACGGTCGTTTGGGCAAATGGCAGGGACTCTTCATGTGTGGGAGACCATAAGATTTCCCCATTTGTTTGATCCTCCATTGCCTCTAACTCTAATTCCTCCTCCTCCTCTTCCTCCACTGAGCTGCAGGGCACTGGCAGGAACCTGGCTGTAGTATAGCCTCTTGCAACCCTGCATACTCATATGGGGACATAGTTTTATAGTAAAAAAAAGTACAAATTGTTCAAAAACAATGCTTGTTTTTATATCTATCAGGTCCTACTAATCCTAAATAACTAGGAGAAATTGAAAATGCACCCCAAACAAAAGCTCAAGTCTCAGGAGGGTAAAAGCACCTTTGAGTGGTCTAAAACCTGTTTTCGCTGTATTTTGAAGGTACAAATCCTGGCCAAGTTTCATACAATTAGCCTTTAAACTGATATATTGAGAATCAAACAAGTCAAAAAGGCAGAGTGTACACGTTTGGTCCCCCAAGGTGCCTCAAGGGTTAATGTCGATGAACTTCCACGCCTCGCTCAAGAGTTCGTACAGTTCCTAGCATCCGCTGATCGAGCTGATTTACAGAGAGATTGTTCGAAGTATCCGAATCCCGTCTGAGCATCTAAAATAAGTGTGTTGTTATTGTTTATCTGCAGTGTGAATGTAACAGTTGTTGTTTACAAGGCAGATAACTCAACGTGATGTCGAGCTGACGATTCACGCAACACACAACCTGCTGAGAGAGAGAGAGAGAGAGAGACAGAGAGAGAGACAGAGAGAGAGACAGAGAGAGAGAGAGAGACAGAGAGCGAGAGAGAGAGCGAGAGAGAGAGAGACAGAGAGAGAGAGAGAGACAGAGAGCGAGAGAGAGAGACAGAGAGAGAGAGAGAGAGAGAGAGAGAGAGAGACAGAGAGAGAGAGAGACAGACAGAGAGAGAGAGAGAACAGAGAGCGAGAGAGAGAACGAGAGACAGAGAGAGAACAGACAGAGAGAGAACAGAGAGAGAGAGACAGAGAGAGAGAGAGAGAGAGAACAGACAGAGAGAGAGCGAGAGAGAGACAGAGAGAGAGAGAGAGAGAGAGACAGAGAGAGAGAGACAGAGAGAGAGAGAGACTGCCAGCAGACTGCAGGGAGGTGAGGAGAACAGAAGGAGAGGTTAGAGAGGAGGAGGAACAGAGAGGATGCTGGGAGAAGGCGTGGGCGGGTCGCTCAGATGAAACCAGGAGGAGAGGGTGGAAGTTGGCTCTTTGTTGGGCGTACTGTCTGCGCGCCGTGACCTTCGACCTCCGGTGGAGACGTCACTTGAACTTAAATTGGCGGTTTTCCAACGGAAGAGAATTCGACCTGTGAATGAAATGATCTTATTCACACAGCCTCAGAGTTCACACACAACCTGGAAAACCTGGAAAACCTGGACATTTACAGACTAGATTACCAGTCTTAGAAACACCTGGAAACTGATTAAAATGACCAAAACTCCTGGAAATAATCAATGTTGTCCTGGAAAACAGTATTTAGCCCCTCACTCAGATTCCATAACCCTAGCTGATAATGTTGTTCCTGTGGTACAGTGGTCGATGGTCCAGTTGGAGGGAAACTAGTAATCTATAAACACTGAGCCTGGAATCAACCTGAGACTCTTCGTGGACCAGGAATAAACCTGGACTCAATGTGTCAGTACTGTGTCCTGTAGTTTATAACAATCGTACAAACTAAGCAAACTGTTTCATTTAGTTGTCCTCACAGAAACAGTGGTTCCCAACCTGGGGGTCGGGCCCCCACTAAAGGTCACCGAAAGCTCCAAAATACAAACAGAATTGTATGAAAAGTTCCCTAAACAGGAAATAATCTGCTCACAATTCATTAGGGGTGGGTAAAAATATCGATTCATCAATACATTGCAATATATTTTTTCCCAGTTCAATATTGATTCAAGCCCCTGGCCAGTGGGGGCGCGGTGAGCAACACCTTTGTGTGATTTGCGTTGTACGGACGGAGGCCGCACTCGACCACACAACAACAACAAAGCAACTGAAGCAGGTAGCAGCAGTGATAAACCTTCAACTTTAACAGCTGACGTTTGGAGTCATTTTATTTTCCAGTGTAAACCCGGAACAGGAAACAGAAGTAAGGTAGTGTGTAAGCTGTGCCAGGCACTACTAAAATACTGCAGTAACACCATGCAGACGATCTGCAGCAACCCGCGGCTTAACCTGTGGATTCAAAACAGACACAACTCCACAGATCCTTCCTTTGCAAACTGCCGCACACAGAAGATAACGGAGTCTGTGGCCGTCTTCATATGTACGGAGCTACGGCCGTACAGTGTCATACACTATACCAACACACAAACACATGACGGAAGTCGCTGTCCCGAAGCTTTTAAAATGGTCAACAGTTACTCTAATGAATTATTTGTGTAATTCTGCTTATTACTGAATCAATATCGAAGCATTTAAAATCAATATCGAATCGATATCGAAACGAATTGTGGGGTTCTTAACAATACCCAGCCCTACAATTCATCCAGTTCACTGTTTGAGTTCATTGATCAGTTTTACTTTAATATATATATAAATATATAATAAACACATCAGGCCTCGGCTGTTAGGGTAATATCTCTGTGGGATGGGGGAAGGTTGCAGACCCTGCTTCAGTTGTTTTATTGGCCCGAACTACCTGTACAGGTGAAGTCTGATGGTGAGGTGAAATACAGCGTACACTGTAAAGACTTTCACTATAACTATATAACATATATATATCTATCTTCTGTATACAGATGTGAGTGAACACTGCACAGGTCACAGCAGGGGGTGGTGGTAATAGTGTAACAATAGATAGAACTGCACAGGATCTACAGCTGTGTGTGAGTGAAACTACAGTACTGGTGTTAAATGAGGAAATCCAGAGCTGTAGTTGCTGCTCTATTCTACAGAGCTGCCCCTCTTCCTCCTCTGATCCTCTTGTCCTATGTCTCTTTCGGTCGTCTGCCCCGGGTCTCTCTCACTCTCTCACTCACTCTCTCACTCTCCCTCTCTCCGTTTGTATTCATGCTGATGGCGAATCTCTGAGGTTTTCCTGCATATTAAACGGTCATATCTGCAGCTCACTGAATAATGTATTCACCTCTGTTCCTGAGAGACAGACAGACAGACAGACAGACAGACAGACAGACAGATTCGGGGACAAACGTTGGATAAAGAGAGTAACTGTTTGTGTTTCCTGCATATTAAACCTGTATTACACTGCGTTAATAGATCAATAGATCAATAGATGTGATCACCTTTATATAGAGCCTGTCATTGTTATTGATAGAGAGAGGAGTCTGCAGTGTCTGTAACAGCCAGCAGGGGGCAGCTCCACTCTGATAGTACGGAGTCTTATGGACATTAATGAGCTCAGTAAACAGTTTCCTGATGAGTTTCTGTTTCTGTAGTTCGGGGCAGTGGTACAGCTGTGTTTTCACACGGCTTCAGAGGAATCCGGCTCTCTTTGTGTTTGCGGCGGTCGCTGCCGGGACAGGAAGTGCTCGACATTTTGATTGACTCCACTGCTTTCCCTCAGAGATCAGAGCTTCCTCCCCCGGCGCTCCACTAACAGCTTTTCCTCGTGCCTCCTTCCTCCTGAAACCAGCAGCCGATCTGATCCCGGCTCGGTTCGTCTGCAGTCCGGTTGCATTAAAGCACTCGGGGCGGAGGTCGGCTTTCAGTTTGGATTGCTCAGCAGTCTTCAACCCTTTGGTCTTTGGTCAACAGCTGTACGTTGGTTACATGAAGCTCTCGTCAGCCCCTAAAAGCCCCACAGGGAAACCTCAGCAGGTCCCTAACAGGTTGACAGTATCATAATAAGAATTTAATTCCAGCATTTATTGTGTTTGTGATTGTTGGGTCTGAAATGATTCCACAGCAGCTTCTACAGGAGATGTTTCAGGCTCCACCTTCTGTTCAGTGATTATTATTATTATTATTATTATGTGTACAGGCTGTTAGTGATGACTCAGCACGTCGTTAACTTCACATCTCCTCTGCGTCAGTAGAAGTGGAAGCCGTGGTTCAGGGAGTGCTTTGATATTAACTCCACTGGCTCTGATGTACCTCCCCTCTTCCTCCCCCGCCTCCCCCCTGCCTCAGGGCAACGCCTTGCCATCTGGGGCGACACAGAGACAGGAAGTCCCTGCCAGACCGTCTTTAGGGACGGAAACACGTCGGCGCGGGTTGTTTCAGGTACAGGTGAAACATAACATACCACCCAGGAAGTCTGGCAGACTCTGGACGTTACCATAGTGACGGGATGAGACAGTCTGATTCCTCCGACAACACAACCTGGAAAACCTGGAAAAACCTGGAAAACTGCAGATTATTTTCCAGTACTTGTTACATATCCTGAGAATGTGTTTCTTATTGTAGTGTTTGAAGTTTCAGAGGAGGAAGAGGAGGGAGGAAGGACTGATGTCTGCTGTCTGTGTGATGCTGCCCCCTGCTGGTTGCCTGTGGTGGTGCATTCACAATCAGAGACTCTTTATTGATCCCTGAGGGGAAACAGTTGCTCATAAGACATTACAGAGATAATAATAAGCATTATAAACAATATATTATTATTAATACAATTATTGTTCAGTTTACAGCTGAAAAATGACTTTTTATTTAAATCAATGAGATGATTTTTGGGTTTATTATCCCTGTTTGCACTTTAATGTAAAACACATTGAGTGTCCATGTGATGGAGATACAGACATTAATGTTTACATTCTTACATGGAGACAGTTTGGTTCTTAAAGCACCGCGGTGGCCCGAACGGCTTCATCTGGAGCCCCAGAGGGAGCTCTCTAATGCTGGTCAGAGGTCACATGAAGTATATTACCGTTATGAGTGTAGTGGCAGCAGAACACAGAGCAGATCGCTGTCTATACACTGAGCAACTGTTTGTGTGGAATCTCTTCAGGTTCAAATCACGTTTACTCATGTGAACGAATGTTTGCTGAGTTTATTAAAGTTCTTATATAATATATACAATATAATATATGAATAAAATAGTGTATACATTTCTAATCTAGTAAGTTTGAGACTAAATGTAGACGGAGACACAAACCCACCAGTTGTGAGGACTGAATGTATTATCACAGAGATATTAATGACTCCTGGATGATGAGTTCAAGGTCCTGTAGATCCTGTGGGAATGATGAGGCTTACTGTGGACACACTCAGTCAGTGACAGTACAAACAGTCAGCTGGTTGTCCACCAGGGGGCGTCACTGACTGACGGATTCATGAGGCTTCAACAGCATCTGTACAAAGAGAGGGATAGAAAACAAACAAATGAACAACACAGATGAGGTTCAGAATGTAATGTGAATATAAGAAACACAAAGTCAAAATAATAGTTAATAAATAATAATAATAATAATAACAATAAATAATACTAATAACATAGCGCTGTTACTGCAGGTTAAATCACAGTTTATTATAACACATTGGTTTTATATTGTTAGTTTGGGAAATAATATTTACACACATTATATAACACTAACAGCTTATTATCATTATTATTATTATCTGTGTTCACTTCTTTAAGTATCACCTGACCCACTGTGTGTGTGTGTGTGTGTGTGTGTGTGTGTGTGTGTGTGTGTGTGTGTGTGTGTGTGTGTGTGTGTATAAAAAGCAGCAGGGTAAATTTAGAAGGAGGCCGTCGCATCTGAACCTGTCAGCTGTTATCACTGTCACTGCACACGCTCAGTCTGCACTACAGAGAGAGAGAGAGACTGTCTCTCTCTCTGTCTCTCTCTCTTTGTCTCTCTCTTCTGTCTCTCTCTCTCTTTGTCTGTCTCTCTCACTCTCTCTGTCTCTCTTTGTCTCTCTCTCTGTCTCTCTCTCTCTTTGTCTCTCTCTCTATCTGTCTCTCTCTCTCTGTCTCTGTCTCTCTCTCTCTTTGTCTTTCTCTGTCTCTCTCTCTGTCTCTCTCTCTCTTTGTCTTTCTCTGTCTCTCTCTCTCTCTGTCTCTTTGTCTCTCTCTCTCTGTGTCTCTCTCTCTGTCTCTCTCTGTCTCTCTCTGTCCCTCTCTCTGTCTCTCTCTCTTTGTCTCTCTCTGTCTCTCTCTCTGTCTCTTTGTCTCTCTCTGTCTCTTTGTCTCTCTCTCTGTCTCTCTCTGTCCCTCTCTTTGTCTCTCTCTCTGTCTGTCTCTCTCTGTCTGTCTGTCTCTCTCTCTCTCTCTGTCTGTCTCTCTCTCTCTCTCTCTCTCTCTCTCTCCTCTCTTCTCACATTATCTCTCAGCTCTGAATGACTAACACACAGAGACAGACAGTGGGTGGATGTGTGTGTGTGTGTGTGTGTGTGTGTGTGTGTGTGTGTGTGTGTGTGTTTACTGTGCCAGCAGATAGAGATGAACAGATGAGAGTCTCTGTGTAGTTTGTATCATCAGTCTCAGGAGGAATCTCTCAGCTTCCTGACGTCTCCGCCCAGAACAAACTCTGCCTCATTATCTCACACACACACACACACACACACACACACACACACACACACACACACTCACACACTCACTCACTCACACAGTCTCAGAGGGAGGTTGTCCCCCGTTCACAGTCACTGACTCCTGTTTGTTGAGCTCAGTGTTAATCAGAGATTAATCAATCAGTTCATTAATCAATCAGCACTAAACGAGCTATATGAAGACGTCTCTTCTGAATGTCTTTGAGTAATAGGAACAAAATAAAGATCAGATCAATCAATAACAACAATAATCAATGTTGTTGTTTGTGTTAAAGCTATAAAAGGGAACTTATTATTAATAATAAAGAATATAGGACATAAACTATAAACCCTCCAGTCTGAAGCCACATTGTTACATCCTCCCGGTAGAAACCTCCTGAACCACGAACACTGAAGGAACCCTAACCGCCAATGGTGGTGAAGACAACAACTCCCATGATCCCACGCTGCTTCACCTCCTCATCACACTTTATATTTTATTATAGTTTTATAGTTGACATGATGCCGGCGTCCCCTCCTCTTCCTCCTCTTCGTCATTCTTCCTCCTGTTTAACCTTTCTAACCTTTTCCACCCTCCTCTCCTCTGGTGGTCAACTCTTCCTCCTTTCTCTTGTCTCCATCTGACTCCTCCTCTTCCTCTTTTCTTATCCTCCCCTTCCTCTGCTCCTCCTGTCTGTCTTCCTCTTCCTGTCTCCTCTTTTTCCTCTTTTTTTTCTGTCTGTTTCTCCTCCTCTTCCTCTCCTCCACATCACTGACTCTGTCCTACATCACTCTACCTTCCCTGAGGATACACCCCCACTCTCTCTCTCCGTCTCTCTCTCTCTGTTTGTCTGTCTCTCTCTCTGTCTCTCTCTCTCTCGCGCTGTCTCTCTGTCTGTCTCTCTCGCTGTCTGTCTCTCTCTCTCCGTCTCTCTCTCTCTGTTTGTTTGTCTCTCTCGCGCTGTCTCTCTGTCTGTCTCTCTCTCTCACTGTCTCTCTCTCGTTCAACCCTCCTCGTTTCCGATGAGTCATGTGACCAACCTCCCCCCCCCACTCTCCCTGGAGACCAATCACACCCCCACAGATGAAAGCTTAACACACACACACACACACACACACACAAAACACACACACACACACACAGCGCCACTCGCTCACCCGGCTCTCATCATCACCACTCTGTCAGCGAGAGAGAGAGAGAGAGAGAGAGAGAGAGAGGGAACGCAACAGGGAGAGAGGAGGAAAACACGAGAACGAGGGAGAGAGGAGTCGAGGCGAACGCCTGAGAGGAGGTCAAGAGGGAGAGGAATATATTCTACAAGAAGAAGAAGAAGGAGGAAGAGGAGGAGGAGGAGGAGGGGTCAGCGGAGAGGAGGAAGGGGGGAGGTTCTCCCTGAATGAAGGAAGAGCTCTGGGAGTCGTTTCCTCCCCGCCGCGATGGAGCGACGCGAGGAATGAGGGCGGATGGTGAGAGCAGGGAGCAGCAGCAGCAGTGGAGGAGGAGGTGGAGAGGCTGGAGGTGGAGGAGGAGGAGGAGGTGCAGGGGGAGCCGCGGCCGGAGCCGGGCGGCGCGGGAGGAGCCGGCAGCGCTCCCGGAGGAGGCGACTGTCGGCCAACTGCCCCGGTGCCGACAAGATGTCCCCCGGCATGAAGAAGGTGGAGTGCTTCTCGCCCATGCTGTGCCACTGCAAGGTGGCCTGCACCAACAGCACCATCTCCCTCATGTTCGGCTGCAAGGTGGGTGCACGAGTCTGGACCGCGGCCCCGAGGGAGGTGTGTCACCTGGGAGTGTGAGGTCACGGCCGGGGGGAGGCGGTAAACTTTGTTGTTGGGAGAGTTTCTTACTTCAGACCGAATTATATCCAACTGTTAAAGTAATCAGTTACTGTGGTTATTGATTGATCTGCTACGTTCGCCAATAATCGGTGCAAATAGTGAGAGATGCTCATCAATAAGTCCAAACTGACGTCTTCAAATTGTTTATTTTGTCCAAATAAAGTCAGTTTACTGTCGAAGGAAAGCAAAAACCAAACAATGTTTTCACATGGAAACTGAGTTTAACGATGAAGCGATTATTCAAATCGTTCAATTCAGTTATTAGAGATAATCAATATTGATTGTTTTTCAGCTGATATGATGATCAATAATTATCTGTTTCTCGTGGCCAATACCGACAAGATAATGGATTATTGTTGTGTTTTAAAGAGAAGTTGATAAGCTGCAGTTGTTACACACTTACTGATGGTGAGAGGCTGAGCTGTAGTGAGCAAAGATCGATCAGTTAATAATCAATAACTATTCTGACTGACATCACTGTTGTTTACAACAACAAACAACAGTTCTGACTCTTCAAATGTTCATTTATTTTAGTTCATTATAAAACTTCACAGACTTAAATACAACATGGAGGTTATCAATCGATTTACAAAAAAAAAAAAAAAAATTATTAATATCAGACAATAATTGATTATATACATTCCCAGTAATCAGCCGGTAGTTTCTTTCCCAATAATTATCTTTCCGACAATCGACGGATCAATTTATCGGCAGTGTTACGCCTGCATTCTCTCTGATGTCCAGCAGGGGGCGACTCCACCCTGATAGTATTGAGTCTTATGGGGATTAATGAGCTCAGTAAATGTTGATCTGGTCCTCGGCTTTATTACGATGGAAGGTTCTGTTTGGACGCCGGCGATCACTTGCTAACTCGCACTCGTGTGTTGAACCGAAGTCCCCACCCCCCCCATCGGAGCCTCTTCAGTGGATGTAAACTGGTTTCAATTTTAAACTCTGAATACTTTAGAACTGACAGACGACGGCGATGATTAACTGGCAGTAATCAGAACTTCCTGTTAGATTGATGATAGAAGGATCATTCTGGTGCTTTTACATCTGTAATAAATGTTCTGTGAGACCTGAAGCTGTTGGGTTCAGTTTGTAGTTTAGTTGAACACTGAACGACGCTGCTGCAGAGGCGTTGGACCACGCTGAAATATCAAAGACATTAACGGTGCCAGAGCAGGGATAAATCTGAAATATAGCAGAACATGTGTGGGCGAGACAAAGAAGCACTGCAGGCACACATCACCGGGAGGAGGAACCGACTGTTGGATTCGAACCTTTAAATGGATGAGAATCTGAAGCAGCTGCTGTCACTGAGGAGGGAAACCCTGTCGGCTCGCTCTCTGTTTACTGTGTGACCTGACGCGACACCATAGGCCGCCCCGGCCGCTCGTCGGCTCCACTTCACTGAACCGACCAATCGGGGGCTCCGAGTGCGGCAGCGCTGAGGCGTGATTGGCTGGTGGGGGGAGCGTCGGCGGCAGGCTGGCAGGCACGTGCATGTGTGGTCAACATGTGCTCTGCAGGGAGACACCGACTACCCAACAGCAGAGTCTCTCCGTCATTATCAGAGTAGCAGAGACCCATGGGGAGCAGAGGGCAGCGCTCACTGCTGCTCTAATGCCTCTGAATGATACAGGATGTTTATGGAAGCACATTTCTGCCAATGTGACAGATTTAAAAAGGATTCTGTAAATCATCATAATGAGAAACTCTCTGATCTTATTTTGAGATACTAATTCAAATGATTGAGAAAGTTCCTCAGAAGGACAGATTGTCTTGTGTGTTGAGTTTTCTCTCTGGTACGAACACAACTTACGAGTGGTCCTGACGACTTGTAGGAGTCAATCAGTCTGCTGTTATTGAGGATTGTATACTGCAGTGGTTCCCGACCTGAGGGTCCCGACCCCCACTAAGGGTCGCCAAAGCTTCAATGAGGGTTGCGAGGCCTCCTAGATTGTGAGAGATGTAAGAGAGGTTTAAAACTATCCACAGTAGGGGTTTATCTCCACACTTTGTTCACTTCTGTGAAGAAAACTAAATGAAACTGTTATTTTTAAAGCTATATTATCATTTAAGCTGTATCACAGTGTATATTATTATATTATTATTGATCACAGCGTACAGTGAGAGCTTCAGTCTCTGATCAACAGCCTCGTCCTGCATCAGAAAGCAAACAGCTGATAGATCAATGAGAATAAAAAGTGAATCTGTCAGAAAGAAGAATATTAAGTCTGATTGTTAAAATGATAAAAACAGAATACAGACAGAGAATGGATCAATATATCAGGAAAACTGACTGTACAGTTCGAGTTGTGGAGCGATTCCAAATCCAAACAAAAAGATTAGTTATATATATATATATATATATATATATATATATATACACACATATATATATATAGATATATATATATGTGTGTGTATATGTGTGTATATATATATATGTGTGTGTGTATATGTGTATATATATGTGTGTATATGTGTATGTGTATATATATGTGTGTATATGTGTATGTGTATATATATGTGTGTGTGTGTGTATGTGTATATATATGTGTGTGTGTGTGTATGTGTATATATATGTGTGTGTGTGTGTGTGTGTATATGTATATATATATGTGTGTGTGTATGTGTGTGTATATATGTGTGTGTGTGTGTGTGTGTGTGTGTGTGTGTAGTGTGTGTGTGTGTGTATATATATATATATGTGTGTGTGTGTATATATATATATATATATATATAGGATTGATCTGCTGCCAGAAAATGAGAATTATTAGGTTCAAATATGTTTAAGAGCCCAACGATAGCATCATTAATTTGAAGTGGACGGGGTCAGGATGAAACCAACAGAGTTCTGGATATGAGCAAATATCACAACACCGACCTTTTCCAGAAGGTGTTTGAAGGGTTGACGGAGGGAGGCTGTGAGCGCCGGCGCTGGAAAACTTTATAAAAATTTGATGCCGAGAGACGAAATGTCTCCAGCAGCTGCAGATGTTCCACTTTCACCACGAGAGCAGAATATTTTGTGCATATAAACGTAGTTAGTGTTACAGTTTTCAGTGGGTTGCATTCACAAACACATAGAACAGCCGGTTTAGTCTTCACGGCCATGTTGATTTCTACCAGATGTTGTGCTTGTGATGTCTCCTGGATACAAACCTGTGTCCGTCTGTTAGTCTCTCTCCTGGAAGACATTCGTTGTGCCGTTAGTAGTTGAGTTGAGTGAAAACTTAAAAAGAGAGCTGGAGGAGAAGTGGGGAGGACATCTGCTGCTCGCTGTGTGAGAGTCGGAGAGCATCTTAGAGGAGAGTAACAGCTGTGATTGGTTGTCCGACCCAACACTGTCAGAGTTTATATCCACAGTGTGGATGGGTTGTTTTTAGCTTTCAGGTGAGATCACTGATATCGTGGCCGATACATTCCTGATAATGGACTCCTCGTAGGGCATTTTCCCGCTTAAACCACGATCACTTACCAAAAACAAAAAAATATGATAATTTTTTTAAATGTTTGTCTTTTTCAATCAAAATCTTAAGGTTTTTTTACCAGCCATAACTTTGTTTCCCTGCTAACAGCTGAGGGTCTGACTAATACCTGGAAGTATCATTACCATCCCATAATGCAGTGGTTCCCAACCTGGGGTCCGGCGCCAGAGATCACAGGGGGTGCGCACAACTTTGTTTGCTGAGGTTGTGAGGTCACCAAAATTATTATTTACAAAAATCTAATTTCTAAAATCTCAATAACACCCAATTGGATAATCAAAACTCTGTATAATCCAAATTGAAACATATTTTTGGTCCACATTTAAATTCATTAAGCTATTTATTACCTATTATGTAGGGGTTGGGGTTGGGGTTGGGGGGACTTGTCTTGGACACAGGCAAGGGGGGCTTCAAGGAAAAAGGTTGGGAACCACTGCCATAATGTGTATGATAGATATTTCTAGTTCCCTCCGCTCAGAGAGCTAACGAGATGAGATGTAAGAGTATCTGTCGGGTCGTGGTGTTCAGAGGATCAAGGACTCATCGGATTGATCCGATATTCATGTTTTATTTTCATTCACTTTATTTCATTTATTATTAACAGTGAACAGTTTCACTTCCCACATCAGGAAGTAATGGACACCCAGCAGCTAGTCAGAGTCCAGTATTCATGGTGTAACTCTAGTCTACTTGAAATGAACTTCCCAGTTGACCTATTGCCCCCTAGCTCTGATTGGACAGTCACACAGCGCCTCGGGGGGTTGGAGTTACAGTATCATGCGGAGCGCTGTGTTGACCTCTGACCCCTCTGGCACAGGAACCAGATTGCTGCAGCCGGTCCTGATGGATCAGGATCTGATTGGTGTGCATTGTTAATCTCGAGGGATTGAAGCGGACTCTTAAACCTCCGACTGGAGGTTATATGGTCCGATGTGAGCGCTCCCACAGCGGCCCGTCATTAACCATTCTGCTCTTTGACAGTTTGATCGCAGCTAGTCTTAATTAAGTCCCATTGATCGGCTCCATCGACCGCTTTCTCTGCCACACACTCAATAGATTGTGCCGGAAGTTACCAGTTGTGGAGCCCAGAAGTACTTAGTGAGCAGCTGTCGTTTGTCATTCAGCTCAGATGTATTCAGTACGGATCGGAATATGTGTTAATATTTAAAAACACCCGCTGATCAGAGCTCAACTCTCCACAACTGACCCGCCCGAACAGTCAGGACAGGAACCAGAGAGAAAGATGAGAGCTGGATACCACAGTGCAGAAACCTGGTGGTCTCTGGAGCCTCAGGTGTGTTTTACAGTCTGATCTTTGCTTCACAGACGCTTCAGAGTCCCAATAATCCGATCAGCACAGCTTTACCCCTCACCGTCCTCCTCTATGTTTATTGATTAGCTTAGTATACAGGTCGGTCAATAGGTCAAGCTGAAGAGCGCCCTCTGCAGGGCCGCAGGACGAACTGCTTCAAACGCTTTTAAAATGCCAGAGCGGTCAAACCAAACACCGGCTCCTCATGTGAGTCCGGAGGTTTCCCTACGTGGGTCAGACCACCAGGGTACAGGCTGCCTGACATTAGCAGTAGTTCATGAGGATAACAGAATAATTTACATGAGCAGTATGTGGTTTCAGAGCGTCTGTGTCCTCACACAGCAGTGAAAAGATGTTAGATTCTAGTGGGATATTACTCCTCCGTCAGTTCCCATCTTCTTCCTTGTGTTCCTCTTCATCGCATCCCTGAATCATCCAGATACCCTCCTCCTCCTCCTACTCAACATCCTGCTACATCCGCTCCGTGGTGATGCTCCTATTTATAGCAGCTTTTGGCAGGCTGGAGTCGGCGATGTGCCTCCTCCTCCTCCTCCTCCTCCTCCTCCTCGACAGCTCTCAGAAAAGAGGAGGAGGAGGAGGAAGCGGCTCTCTTCAGGCAGACAGTGTCATCACTGGAAATCTCCCTGCTGCCTCCTACATCCACACTTCCATTTGAGCGTCTCTCATCCACAGAGAGTGGGCTCAGTGTCTGGCTCAAGGACACTCTGACATGCAGCCGTTGCAGCGATTGAACCTGCGATGTGTTTACAGGACAATCGCAGCGTCGTCCACATCGCCGCCTTCCTCTCCGCGCTGTTTAAATTTTAATACCAACACTTCCAAATAACGCACAGGCAGCATAGTGCAGCTTTTATCTTTGTACCTGTGAGCGCTCTCAGTGCAGACGCAGACACATTTAGCCTGTGTGGGCTCAGCCTACGCAGCGACTGCAACCTGGAAACTGACTGTTTTCACTCACTTCCTGCTCTCAGTCAGTAATCCTGGGCTTTTTTGTGTTTGTGGTTGTTTTCCTCGGAGTGTCGTGACGGCTCAGTTGGCCTGCAGCCTCCTGATGCTCCTCCATCTGCTGCCCTGTGGTCATACAGCATTCAGACTATGTTGTGTATGTTTGTTGACGGGGGACGTTGTTACCTGGAAGTCACCTGAACAGTTGATGAAGCAGCCGGAGGATGTGTGACGTTATTTGGCTGACGAAATGATCAACTTATTGAACATGATTGATTTATGTAAAATCCATGTGAGCACTGGGTCACTACTGAGAGTGTTTAATGGGTGACGTCCGTTGGAGTATCATCCAGCTACTCCTTATTACCATCAGTCGACGTGATTGGAGGTCAGCTCCACTCCTACAGTGTAATCTGCCTTCCCATTTTAATCTGTGGACTCTGCCCTTGACAGGAGTGTAATCCCCCAGTAATTAAATCAGTAATCAAAGCTGTCGTTGTGGATAAATGCTGCAGGCGACGCTCAGGCTTCAAACTGACAAACTTTACAACAGTCAGAGCTTCAGTGGGGGTCCGGGCCCTCAGGTTGGGAACCACTGCAGTATACAATCCTTAATAACAGCAGACTGACCGAAGTGTTCAGATTTTTAAACTTTACATTTTAAATAATAATATGCACTTTAAAGAAATATGTTTTCTTCACAGAAATGAACAAATGAAATCTGAGATATAAATTTACTGAAACCTCTTAAAATCAAGAAGGTCTCTGTGAAGCTTTGGTGACCCCCAGGTTGGAACCACTGCTCCGTTTCACCTTCAAACCAAATGAACGAATCCTCAGATAAAAGCGTCAGGATGCAGAAACTGAAGTTGTATCTGAAAGTCCCTTCAGCAGCTTTTGTTGAGCTTTCAGTTGTATCCTATGATCTTCATCAGCAGGTGGAGCCTAGTTGTCACAGAACTGTGGATCTTCTAATGTCCATATTTTAAGAACTTGTGGTTGACGTCTTCTTGCAGTTTAGCTTCTGCGATGGTTCTGGACATTTTTAATGTAAATCTTTGAGACAAACCTCCTGCTGCAACTTTTGAATCATGTTTTTGTGTCTTAATGAACTGAATTCACATGCAGCCTCCTGAGGATCCGCTTAATGTCTAAGTTCAGCTATATGAACCGGTCCAGGTCTGCTGGATCGTGTGAGAAACCCAGTTCCTTCGCAGTACTGGTGGTATTGGAGGAAAACGAGCCTCAGATAGACTCTAAGAATCTCACCCAGCTGCACATCATTGGTGGCAGCTGTGGCTCAGAAGCAGAGCATGCTGTGCATCGGTGTGTGAATGTGTATGAATGAGTTAGTTTCTGTTCGATGGACTTTGCCATCACTGAGTGAATGTGTATGAAAGGGTGAATGTGGCACGTAGTGTAAAAGCACTTTGATTGGTCAGAAGACTAGAAAGGCGCTATACAAGTACAGGTCCATTTACCATTTACATCAGAAAACGTTCAGTTTAAAAATGAGTCAGACTTCCTCCAGTGGAGTGATTGACAGCATGTGATTAACACAAACGCCGGTCCTGTCAACAGCAGACTAATACTGTCTGTACATTTCAGAGCTTTTAGAGCTGCAACAGTCTGCTGACTGATCCAGGTGTTCTTCTCTGACCTGTTTAACAGATCAATGTTGGTGGTTCACTATACTCGGGGTTATCTGTCCCTTCTGAGAGGATCCGATACTCATCCAGATACATGGAAAAACAACTTGATTCTGATTTAGTAGAAACGTCCATGAGTGTTTATAGACTGAGGCTGTTCCTCCACAGGCCTCATGTAGCATCATTTATTTTTATTTAACCTCAAAAGAAGCAGTGGAGAAAGTGATCAACCCTGCATCCTGTTGTCTTAAGACATGAAAAGGAGCTTAAACTGCCCAGATCAAAGAGCCAGATCAGTGCGTGTGATTATGAACTGGTTGTTTCTGGATCAACAGTTCTGGCTCTCGTATAGTTTCTGTCTGATAGTGACGATATTCTGTCTGAGACTGGAGATATTTTTGGTGTCCATGAACATGCTGTTCCCACCAGAGACCGTTCCACCTCCTCCTGCAGCACAACGAGGAGGTTTTAGCATCGTGGTGTTCTGACCGCAGCCTGAACCGCACCGGGTTCTCGAGTCTAAAGATTATTCTATCAAATGAGCACACGGATCTGGAGCTGGTCAAAAGGTGTTAGAAGAAATGTGTGATGTCTTCTTCCACACCGTCTTTAACGAGCGTCGGCCTTCCCTCTCACACTCTGTTACTGCGGAACAATGTGAGACACACCACCGTGATCGGCTGTTAATCTATAATCATCAAACAGTGTATAAACTCTACAGCTATGTTCTATACTTTCTTACTGTGTTTGTAAGATGGACGGATGATGAGTGGAGCTTTTTGTGTGAAGTCTTCATGAAGTTAGATTCCAGTATTTTATCGACAGCCTCCCTTTTGTCCTTTGATGAAAACATACATTTCACCCGTGAGTTATCATGTAACATACATGTTTTTTTCATGAGTTGTCACAGTTGGTGTTAGAATATCTAGAATATCTGCTGCAGTGTGAACGTTCAGACTGTGGGCTGTGTTTTTAACACAATGCATGAAGAAGGTTGAGGTGCTTTAACCAACACAGGAGGAAGTGTTTATCATGAACCTGATGTAGAAAAAAAAAAGATTTTTAATTAATACTAAAGCAGTATTACATACATAGAAATATAAAGAACCTTTCCACAGTGTGCGGTTGGGGATTGGTTCTGCTGGTTCTGTTGTCACCTCAAGATTTTTGAGAACTGAAGAAGGGACAAATTCATAGATTACCAAAGTTTTCTTTTAGTTTAGGTCCCCAGCATTTAGAAACTGACTGATGCTAACTTGTATATGTTGGACCATTAGCATAATTAGCATTAATAATCAGGTATATGGACAATATTTCAGTGATTTTGAGGGTTATTGAGGATGCTAATCCATTTCTGACATTTTCAAAATACAAAATCAGTGAAAAACAGTGTCCATAGTTCACCTCCCAGTTTTGAGGTTATTTATATGATTAATACATAGGAGCTGCATTTTATAATCAATAAAGCTCAGTGTCATTGGTTTGAATGGTCAGTAATTAACTGACCTGTATTAATGATGTAAATAACCTCAAAATCAACTCAGAATGAGCCCACCTTGAGTCTAAATATTGTCCATATAGGTTGTTATTAATGCTAATTATGCTAATTGTCCAACATGGACACATTCATGTATTCAGTGCTAAGATAAGAGCGAACAGATCTCAGTGCGTCTTCACACCTGCACTTAAAGCTGTCCACTTGTGATTGGATCACCCGTGTTAACCTGGAACCAGAGTGTTTGTTCAGATTCACACCTCTGTATCTGCTGTCGGCCGCCTCTCCGGCAGCTGCCGCCGGCCTTCATGAATTAACCAAATGTTCAATCAGTCGGCTGGCAGCTCTCCGCCACTCAGCCTGATGAATGGAGATGTTGCCCTTCACGCTGTTTGTTGGCTCAGTACAGACTGCGCTGTCAAAGTAGAAATGATGTCTTCCCTCCGAAGACAAACAAAAAGCAGAATGATTTAGACCTCAAACTTAACTTGTGCTCATGGGAGATACTCATCAGAAAGCTGATTAACTCCAAACAAAGATACTGGTGTCTTTTCTCTTTGTTTTTGATCATTTGGGTGAAATGACCCTTTTTTTTAAAGACCTATATGATCAATCTATAGCTCTGTTTCGCAAACTTTTTACAGCTCGTACAACCTCAGAAACTCTCCGAGTATCTCCATTATGACCGAGGTTGATTTACAGCAGCCGACCCTGTTCAGCTGCAGACAGTTCACACAGGACGCAGCTTTATTCCTATTAAGAAGATTATTGATTGTTGACTGTTGTTGAATCCTAAACGAAACCGGTCCCTGAGATAGTTTAGTGAAAGAGGGGTCTTCCTGATCCACACTTCTCTTCCCGATAGTTCTCTCTTGGAGCCACGATTGCTGTCTTTCTGAACCATTCATCTGACCTCCGCCCTGTATCTAACCATCACATTTTAGCTCCTAACTGATCATGGATGTATGCATGTGTTACATAGCAGGCTGATATTAAAACCAAATATTACAGGAAATGCAAAACTTTGTAGTATTTTTAGTGTTATGTTTTTAAATACATTTATTTGATTTAAAAAATATATATTTCAGAGATTTTATCAAGTAATGTATTTGGTTTTTTTACTAAAATAATTAGCAATGTGAGCCACAGTTTCCGAGAGATCTGAGGTTGATCTGAACAGTCTAAAAGTCCATCGTAAAGTAAACAAACAAAAGTTAATTGACAATTAAAGCTGCATTCAAACAAACAAACCGTCCGACAGAACGGCAAAACCAAACCTGCGTGACGATATGTTGCTATGGTGACGTCGTATTGTTTACAAAGAATAGAATAAAATATATTAACTACAATTATTTTGTGATTATTATTTTAAGTGATTTATTAATTATCCATTATCAGATTCCTTTGATTCATCTGAAGATGTTTATTTTTCAAACTGTGCCTGAGCTGAGGTGAAATATCGAGGTATTTCCCACAATCCAGCAGGAATACGATGAAGTTGCCATGGTAACAGAGCTGAATCATAGCTCGGCTTCACTGCTTTGGTGTCTTCAGAAGACTACAGATGTTCCCTGTTGAGACTTGGTGCTGCTGTGGCTCCGGTCTGTGTAGGACCAGGAATCCTCGGACTGAGCAGTTCTGGATCAGTTTATGTCTGTGCTGCAGTTGTGAGACTGTTGAACGTAGGTGCCGGTCAGACGTGTGGACTACCAACCTGCCAGCTGATCCGGCCCACAGCCAATCAGACACAGGATAATCCCATTCAGATTAACGTTCTTTTGAAGTCGCTGCTGGAAGTTTGTTGAGAGGTTCTTACAGCAGCGTCGCCAGGTTTCACTGATCCGTCTGCAGGTCTCACTGAAACCAACGTCTGAAGCAAAGCAGGATAAATGTTTGTTTCCAAATGACCAGAATGACTCCGGCCCTTAATGTCCCACCTCACACACACAGTTATTTATACTGATATTTAGTTTTAATAAAAATATATATGTTTAAATCAAATTTAGTCATTTGATTTTTGTTAGTTTTAGTCAATAAAACCTTCGGGGTTGCAGGGAAGGAATTATATCACAACCAAACAGCCAG
Source organism: Dicentrarchus labrax (assembly GCF_905237075.1). Taxonomy (NCBI): domain Eukaryota; kingdom Metazoa; phylum Chordata; class Actinopteri; family Moronidae; genus Dicentrarchus; species Dicentrarchus labrax. The sequence goes on along the minus strand of NW_026136719.1, from coordinate 900,297 downwards.
TGCCATGGATGTCCCGCCGTTGGCATTTCCCTGTGTTGAACTGACCGCTGTGCCCTTAAAGTAAAAGATTTCCCCATTAAACTACATGAGAGGCAGCAAATAAACAGTTTCCCAGAGTCTGTCAGCACACTGGATATCAACATTAGTGCAAGATTTCTCCCACAAATGTGTCTGTGAGACGTTCAGAAAGCTAATGTTGTTAGAATCTTTGGTGTTAACAGAGAGGGTTTGATTCCTTCAGTCAGACACACAGTGTACAGATGATCTCAGGTTGCAGTTGTAGTAGAAGTAGTAGTTACTGTGTGTGTTTGCTGCCACTTAATTCCAGGTCTGCGGTTGAGTATCATTTGAATTTTATCATTTTAAAAGATTCGGGGCTTTGGAGAAAACTTCGTGCCATGTGTTGCTTTTGGTTTGTTGGTGTTAATTTTGGACCCTGTTATCAGTGATCAAACGCTTCAGAGATTAACTCCCTGCAATGGATTCATCAATAAACTAATCCAACTAATCCCCTCAAACCTGTCTCAGTCCGGTGAAGCAGAGCTCAGGACTGGAAGGTGTCCGTCAGTCTCGTTATGTAACCGCGGCGGTTCAGGACAGTCACCTGTCAACATGAAGCTCTCTCCTTTTTAAAGCCAGAAAACAGATGAGTAAGACTCAGAGCTCTGACTCATCGAGATGTGAGGCTGCAGCAGACTGATGTCTGTGGATCCTCAGAGACGCCTCCGAGGGAAATATCAGCATCCTTTCAATCCCTTTAAAGGATGATTACAGCTTACGGAGTCTTATTTTGGTAGTGCTGTTCAGTCGCTGGTTCCTGAAGGAGTTCATCCGTCTATATTCCAGTTGTTCTCCTCAGTGTTACTGAACATAGAAACCAGGACTCTCCTGTTTTACCAGATTTAATTATTCAACAGTTTGGTGGACGGCTCTAAAGACTACATTACCCATGAGTTTCAGCAGCTATTTCTTTCGAGAGGGAAGCATTCAGCTGAGAATAAAACACGGCGTCCTATCTGGCTGTGTATTGGCGTACGTATCACAATACACAGGTTACAATTCGTCCCGGTAAGTTTAGGCTATCTGTTACGATGCAATATTGTTTGATATTGTTTTACAGCCCGAGTGCCTTCGTTAAAGAATTTAATCCACAATTTACCCAAAAGTAAATTCACTTAACTTGACCAGCACACAACAGAATTTGAAGCTGTATGATTAGATGTTTCTTACTGAAATGCACCGTGGGAGTCGTAGTTCTCCTTCAGTATTTATGTCCACAGGCTTCTCGTACCTTTGACCTCAAAGAAACTGATATTTTCTTACACAGTTGTTCATCTTTTGTCCGGATGATTCAACCAGGAGAGTTTCATGTTCACCTGAGACCTGAAGTGCTCCAACTGTGAGTCGCCTCATATTGTCGAGAGAAATAAGCTGATCAGATGATTGAAACAGAATTATCCTTCATGTATTTGTGACCGAGGCAGGTTGTGTCTCTGTTGTTGGTTCTGGGCCGACAGTAGAAGATGAAAGATGAAGGTCAAATGAGGTGAAACCACCATTATTATTATTGTGTCATTGAATATTGTTTTAATTGTTCGGTCTACGTCACAAACATCCTTACACGCACAGTCATACGAGTGGATGTCAACTTGGCCTCTGATACCCCTTTATCCACCAAGGTAGTTTTAGGACTGCCTAATCTCGAATCAGTTCTTTGTGTTTGAACACACGTCAGCCAGAAACACTGGTTCCAGCACTTTGCTGGTGGTTTCTGAGGCCACTGCCAGCTGTGTATCGATGTTACATTGATGTATACTACATACATAGTTAGCTGTTGGTCAGTTAGCTGATTCCCAAACTAGCATAACTACATATTTCTCACATCGTTTTCCGTAGCTTTAATGTTACATTCGAGGTTGTAACATCAAAATCAAACCGGTTCTGAGGAGGTTCTTAAGTGGTCCTGTAGAATGTGACACACTCACTTTAGTTCCAGTTGGGACCCAACGTTTCAGGTTCTGATCTTCTCTCGCTTTTTCTCTCCGGATCTCTGGGTTAGGTTCTATGTAAATAGTTTGTTTAAATATTTCATTTGATCTTCTTCCCTCCAGTTGTAGATGTATTTTTTTATTTCTGTATACAGTAACTCAACCAGTAAAAGAATAATGAACCCTAGCGGCGCCCTCCGCCTGTCAGACAGCGCTCAGGGCGTTAACAGCCTCCAGCTCTGTTGTTTGACCGTTCTTATGTTGGTGTGTTTCCTGTTGCAGAAGTACAGGCACCACGATGAGGACTCGTCCCCCCAGGACCAGAGCTCCCCCCAGCTCACGGAGGAGGCGGAGGGAGCGGAGCTTGTCCAGGTAGCGGAGAAGAACCTGTCCCAGATCGAGAATGTGCACGGATACGTCACCCACGCCCACATCTCCCCCATGAAGGTAGGAGGGAGTCTTTCTGTCTCCATTTGTTCTTCTTCTCTCTCAGCAGCGACTTTACTGGCATCCTCGTTAGTCAGGAAACACCGGAACGGGTCCCCTAAAGGCCAACATCTGGACCGGACACAGTCCAACAACCCGGTGATAAACACGGAGTTGGTGCTGAATAGTTTGGTTTTTTTATCTGTGATTTTAAAGTGATCAGCATGAGCTTAACGAGCTTAACGAGCTTAACGAGCTTTAGAAGTCGGGTTTGTTCCATGTTTATCTGTATAAACTGTAAAGGGTGTTAAATCTTCCAATAATCACAAATATGTCAGAATGATAAAAGTCCCTCTGATGCCAATAAAGTTTAATTTGTGTCTGTTTGTTTGTCTGATACTCTCTCTCTCTCTCTCTCTCTCTCTCTCTCTCTCTCTCTCTCTCTCTCTCCCATGTGATTATTGATTATTAATATATTTCCATCAGACGTCATTTACTGTCCATTAAAATCACATTTCCTTTATGAACTCATTTCATCCTGAAGGAAATCATCAGGATCAGTCGGTCAGCATTGACCTGAACTGATGGTGAATTGATCCTGACACGCACACGCACACAGACACACAACACACGCACACAGACACACACACACACTCACACAGACACACACACGCACACAGACACACACACACACGCACACACACACACACACACACACACACACACACACACACACGCACACAGGGAGGATGCAGGTTGTTGTGTGTCTGTGCTGCCTACATGTGGTTCATTGAAACACTGAAGCTGCTCTGAAGCTCATACCTGTTCCTGCTCATCACACCTGTGTCCTGTCATGATGCTAACACACACACACACACACACACACACACACACACACACACACACACACTCTATGTGGCCACCTGTAGCGCCACCCTCAGGACAAATCTAAAATATTAATTTATTTCTGTCCAGTAGTGAACACTGCAGCGTGTAATAGACCCAAAGAAAGGTTCTTTAAAGTACTGCAGTAAAATAATTATACTACAATATATAACTTATATATAAGACCAATAAAAAACTGTAAATGTAAGTTTATATTTAATATTGTTATTTACAAAAAACTCACAGAAGTAGAAGAATTCAACAAACACAGTCATGATGATAAACTGCAGCGGTTCCCAACCTGAGGGTCGGGACCCCCACTAGGCCTTCTTGATTTTAAGGGGTCGATATCTGTGTTGATCAGCTGTTCTCTGCTGTTATTGATCAATAGAATATGAAATATACATTAATATAGTTTTTCCTAATAGAAAAGGAGTCCCTTACAGAAACAGGTTGGGAACCAGTGACTTCAGACTGGTCCTGGTCCTGGTCCTGATGTAGGACTGTCACACTGTGTATCAGGGTCTTTGCCTGGATCTCAGTGTGTTTATTAAAACCAGAACAGCACCAGATTTCCTGGAAGCTCAACCTGGAGAATTTGGCGGCGTTGTGGTCACGTGACTGTGCTTCCTGTTCGTTGCGTCCTCCTCCATGCTGTTACTGTCAGCTGCTGCTGTGTGTGTGTCTGTCGCCGCTCACACTGTGTGTGTCGCATCAAGAGATCCATTTGAGTGTTTGGATGTCACTTAAAGAGGAACTTATTTTGTCTGTAAATGTCTAATCAAAGACACCAGTTGCATTGTGGGAAATGTAGTATCCTGTGTTTTTGGAGCTCATATTAGAGACATAAAGTCGGTACGTCTCCACCTCAACGGTTTTTATTCTTTAGGTGAAATAAAAGTTACTGCAGACTTCACTTTATGCTTTGGGAACCTGTGATGGACATTTTTCATTAGTTCTGACATTTTACTAACTACACAATTAATAAACGAGTTAAGAAATAATATATAATGACTCAAAAGCACCTTTCACAAAAAGATATAAAGCCAAGAAATGCAAAGGTCAGAGTGTAATCAAATATCCGATCTGCTCAAAGCACGAAGGTTGAGTTATAATAAAGAAAAACTAAAGTTGAAGGATCAAAATATTTAAAAAGGTGTAAATGAATGTAGTTTGAGTAGATTTTGATTCTCTTAGTATTTCCGATCAATAACTTCCATCAGTGGGCTCATATTAAAGATAGGATGTAAAACATGACCCATAAACCCAACTGACTCTCTGCAGCTCCTGTTTGGAGTTGATTAATCTGATCTGCCGATTAGCTGAGATGTGATATTTCACAGAGGTTTAAACATGTTCACGCTGCGGCGGTCACAGTAACTCAGTACATGAGATCAGATTAACGCCGGGTACACAGGATTAATGTGTTCAGACTGCACAGTGGGGCTCTGCTGCCTCCGTGTGGACATCTGAGGGAAGCATTCAGTCTTCTGGAGTCTGTTACTGACTGCTAACAGTTTGTCTCTTATAAAAGAGTAAAATAAATACATTGAACCGAGTGAGTGAGTTAAAACTGAATGTTTGTTTTAAGATATTTACACTAAAATAAAAACTGAAAACAGGATTAAATAATCTACACTGTCACAATATTTATAGTCTGTAAAATAATTTGTCCCAAAATGTGTCTTTAAAATACGTAAAACTTGACAAATACACAAGAGACAGTACAAAACACAAACTCAGTATTATAGAAAATTAACTTAAAGTAAAAAATGCATTAAAATGTCTGCTAATGTTTTAATGTAACTGCTGCATTAATGTTTATATTGAGCTTTATATCCGATATTACCGTCTTGATTTTGAGGCCTATATCTCAGAAAATAAAGAAAATGAAGCTTGTTAAGTTTGTTTGATTATTAAAAAGGATTAAAAAAAGACAAATTCCCTAAACAGGAAGTAATCTGCTCAAAATTCATCCACATCACTTGTTTTACACAAACTTCCTGAGTTCAATGTACAGTTTTTAATATAATATGAAATATCCATGAAATATGTCTAACTGATAGAAAAGGGCTCCCTTAAGGAAAAAGATTGGGAATGATTTACCAAAAACAAAAAGGACAAAGGACTCGTGTGTGATACTAACAACAACTACACACTAATTAAAACACAACACAAACTGGGCCACAATGACCAAAAATACCTTTCTTTTACCAAAATGGTTAATTTCATCCCGGACGAGCCCCCAATGTGTCCCCACCCTGCTCAATGCTGGACAAAGAACAGGAGAACATGCCTGAGTTGTAACTAAAAATACGTTTATTTTACTAAAAGAGAAACTAAACACAACAAACCAGAGTATCCGAGTATTTCTTGGCAGCCGCGTTGTCGTGTTCTCATGTTGTCTGCAGTCGTGTGTCTCGGCTTCCTGTAGCTCATCATGAATGTGTCACTGCGGCGTTCAGACCTGATCACTCATGTTTTGGTCCTGGAACTGATGCTGATGTTTCTGTCACACTTTTCAAAACCAGATAATAAAATGCTTCAACAAAAGGCACAAAGCCATCTTTGTTCTCGTCAGCATCGGCCTCCAAAACATCTCTTCCACCCCGTTTGTGCCCATTCTCACTTCCTCTCACCCCCCCCTTCTCTCTCTCTGTCTGAGGATGAAACTGTCTCTCTCTGTATTTTGACCTCTCCGGGACTCCGTCTTTCCCTCCCCTCCTGTATCCTGTAGGTAGCGTCTCTGGAGTGCATCTTTGACGGTTCTTCACTGTTAGGACAGCACCTCCCGGAGCTCCCCTCCCCTACGCCTTCCACCCTCTATCCCCACGGCGAGGACAGCCCCCTCCCCTCCTGCTCCTCCAACCCCTACCCCCCAATCCAGGTAAACCCCACCCCCCCCCTCTCTCACATCCCCCATCCTCACCCCTTTGGGCTGTTGTCACGGTTACCAAAACTTCACTTCAGCACTGCTGGGGGGGAATGAATTTATCAGTCATATTGTGACTTTTTCATCATATTTTCATCCATTTCATGAGAGTTTATCTTCCCGTTCACCCACTGAAACAGGCCTCAGACACAGCTGATCCTGTGTCCGGGGGAGGGGGGTCTGAGTGCTGTTTACCTCTTCCACTCATCTTTCAGAGGCTTTAGTGAAGATACTGGTGTCATATGAAAGTAGATGATCCATTGGTAGCAACCATGCTAGCGAGGGGATTCATTCTGGTGATTTTCAAAGGAGATCCTTTGACCTCCAATATATTCGAATGAAAATTGGTTCTACACTTTACAGACACTTTCTCATAATCCCTAAAACCACACAGTTTTTTGCATGTGGTATAAATTGGGGAAATTCCTGGCGACTAATTTTGGCGTAGATTAAACAAATATTTTAATTTAGACTATTCTGAAAGTAATTAAACAGAAAACAGTCAAACCTGTTGGGATGTTACTGAAATGGGCAACGAGAACGGCGTCGTCGGCCCAAACTTATTGTCCATCTGTTGTCTAGATTGATTGTGAAGAAAATGAAGTTGTTTGTGTTATTAGACGAGAGACTGATGGTTGTTGAAACCTGATACGTGAGACCTTTAGAGGGTTTAATGGAGATTGTTTCCACCACTGGCTGGATTCACTTTGTGATGTGAAACACAGAATGTAGCTGACGGCGTCGGCAATGATGTGAAGTTACATGAGGATGTTAAAGCTTTCAGGGAGCAGGTTAGCTAACTGACAGTAAGCATAAAGCTGACAGCTGCTTTATAATGTGATTGATTGTCATCCTAACTCACCACACTCTGGATCTTTGTGTTTAAACCCCAGAATATAATATTATTATATAAGCAAAGCACCACTGTGTCAGTACAGACTCTCTGAGCTGCTAGTATGACTGTAACTTATTCGTCATGAAACAGTCCAGATGGAGGTCTGGACGACGGCGCTCAGAAGCAGCAGACTGAATGCGGGCTGGGACGGGGGCTTGTTACCTTATTTGCACATTTTCACATGTTGGGGAAACAACTCTGGGGCAGCTGGACACAGTGTAGTCACTGAGATGGACCTCCACACCTTCGTTTCACTGAGTTTCTGCTCACGGTGGAGAAATCTCCACATCCTGCTCATCATTGTTTCCTCCACGTTTGATCTGCGGCAGCCGCCCGTCCCCGGCCTGACGTCAGCAGGCAGCTATCTCCAACACCTCCGTCGCGATAACGCAATGAATGGATCCTCACATCCCACAAAGACACTGAAGGCTGGGAGGACGTACTGTACACTCCTTTTTTTTATTATTCCTTTCATTTTTCATCTCCCTTCCTCCGCCTCTCGCTCGCTCTCCTCGGCAGCGCCATGGCAACACAGGAGATGAATGCCGACAAAGAAAATCCTGACGGCAGGAAAATGGAGGAGGAGGAGGAGGAGGGGGGGTTGAACCTGCAGAGAAGGACAAGGGCAGATTTAGTGAGGCTTTCTGTAAAGGGGGGGGGGTGATAGTAAAATGCAGAATAGCTGGCCTCCAGTTTGTCCCCAACAACAAGATTTACAGCTGCTCTGATGTATATTTATCACCAAGACAAAGGACTCCGAGGCCATGAAACGACTTGTCGCTAATGCTTCTTCTTCATCGTCTCATCTCTGCTACACTTCATTCCCAGCTGCAGCAAAGGATGCTGGGAGGACAGGACGGCTCTATTTATAGCCAACGGTGGTTCAGTCAGTCCTGGAATTTCAGGGAAATGATCAGGCAGCGTTAGGGTGCGTATTCCGGGCAGGGAAAGTTATCAGGGAAACTTTTAGAGAGTTCTCAGACTGATCCACCTCTATGTTGGACTATATATTGTATTTATATACAAGTTTCTAAGTAATGTCACTCTTTTGTGTAAAATTCTACACTGCATGTGTTAATATCAGTGCCTGAAATGGGCTGGAACTCAAAATGTGTATCCTGTCTACAAACCACGGAGGTCACCGAGGTCCGGACCTGTTTTGTGTACAATAAAAGTTCACCACTGCGTCTGTACTGCGTCTGAATAATGCACTGATAATGTCCTTGTTAAAAAGGATAAAAAGTTAGGCTACTGGCACCTTATATCCAATTCAGGCAATGATTATAATCTCTATAAAACTACATCTTGGGAATACTAATCAGAAATACTATTGATCCCCGGAGGGAATATTTGTTTTGTTACAGTTGCTCAATGTGCTCACAAGACACAAAGAAATAAAAATAATGACAAGAAGAATAATACTGGGAATACTGTAAATGGTCATAGCTACCTGATTAATGCTCAGATATGTTGCTGTAGTTGTTAAACATGCACAGCCGTGTTAATTCTACATGAAACAAATCTGTTCTGGAGAGAAATGCAGGGTCCAGAAAGCAACTGGAAATGATTAAAATAACTCAACTGTTGGTAGACAAAGTGACTCTGTGCATTCAGCCTATTATTGATCAAATGTTCTTGTTACTGTGGTTGTTAAATACATGCACAGTGATGTTTACTGTACGGGGAACAAACAAACTTTGTAGTTAGCTAACTAATGAATCTTCGCTCTGTTGCTAAAGGTTCACACACTGTCCTCTCACTTAAAAAAAGGTTTTATTGCCTTTTATAACAAGAATATCCAGCAAAGAAACCGAATAAAGAAACAAAATCAATACAAACTTGCAGGAAACATCATACATTAACATAAAGCAGATATTTGGTTACAATAATATAATATTTATTAATAAATGGTAATAATTACACAGCTACTGTACAAAACCCTCTGACTCTTTCAGTTTCTCTCTCTGGACATAAATACACTGAAGCTGTCCCGTTGTTCCTCAACCGTCTCATTTACACTCCACAAGAAACAATCGTTCCCTCCACATTTTCAGTGTAGACGTTTGCGACTCTTTCCAACTGTTAGCATTTTAGAGTAGCTGTTGGCAGCTTTCCAGATGATTTTCTCAGTGTTTTGTTCGCAGTAAAATCGTTGAGAGGCGCCGATTCACTTTCGCTTGTTAGGAAAACATTTTTTTGTTGTAGCAAATCTTCTGTAGCTTAAAGTGTGCTAACGTGCTAAAGTTCTAGTGAGTCAGTCAAGTTCAACAATCGAGTTGTTCAGGAGTGTGTAGGAGTGTTCAACTCTATCTCCCCCTGGTGGCTGACTGCAGTATAGACTCTCTCTCTATCTCCCCCTGGTGGGGGTCAAATTAATTTTTATCTTCTGTTTGGTTTTAATTATTTATTTGAAGATATAAAAATGGGGTTTCACGTCATGATTGACAGCTGAGCTTCGGTATTGCTGCACCAGCCGTCACTACTGCGCAGACTCCGAATGAAGAAGATGGCAGCGGTTGTATCTGGATATTCTGCATTGATTCGTCTGTTATTTGAGCGTTTCGCGGCCGCTGTAGTTTCTCCCTCGCAGTTGGAAAGGGAGGCTGAAACGAGTGAGTTGCGATCTGAAACTGCAGCACTAATTTATTTAGATTTTTATTTTCTCCTTTGTTTCTGTTTGCCTGAGTTACTTTGGACGGACTCCAACCACGAGCAGAAAGTTCTCTAAACAAACTTCCTTACTTCATTGAATCAGCTGCTGTCCTTCCTCACATCGCTACGCTGTCCGTCACCGCCACGATAACTCAGCATTTTGCAGGCGCGAGCTTCCCCTGCTGACTCATCTTCAGAAAGGGACTGAAAGTCTAAGGACTGAAGTAGGACAGAGGTCAGCTGGACCGAACCCACAGCGGGCCGAGAACCAGGAGGGAGGAGGAGGAGGAGGAAGGAGCTGCGTGAGGTTTCCAGACTGCAGAGAGAAGAGATCAGAGGACTAATTTCCTCCCTGCCTGCGCTCTCTTTAAACACACACACACACACTCAGACACACACACTCTCCATCCTCCCGTCAGCCCTGCAGTCTGTTGTTGCTGTCTGCCTCAGACAGACGGAGGCTGGCCGACCGGCTGCTCTCTCTCCGCCTGCTAAGCGATGCTCTCTCACCCCGGCAGGTTAATCCGCCCCCGGAGGCTCCTCTCTCTCTTTTTTCCGTCAAGTCCGGCGTCTGACGACTGCCGTTTACCGGCCGCCGCTCGTAACTGAGGGGGGAGGGGGGGTAAGAGGAGTACGACCTCGGTGCGTCTCAGCTCCTCTCCTGAACGCAGCATCTGGTCACCTCCACCAGCTCCTCCGTCTGCAGCCTCCCCTTGTTTGTGTCTGTGAGGAAGAGGAGGGGGGGACACAAGGTGGAAGAGTGAAGCCCCCCTCCCATCGTCTGCTCTCCAGCCAGCACCACCTCAGCCACCCAGCAGCCTGCAGCAGGAACGAGAGGAGGCGCAGAGGAGGCGACACAGCACCTCCACCTTCACAGCAGCAGCAGCAGCAACAAGCAGCATGCTCAACTCTGTGTGGTACGCCAAGAAGATGGGCCGCCGCATCATGGGCACCCTGAGGAGAACCAAGCGGCTCCACCGGCGCCTACTGGTAGGTCACCCCCCCTCTCTCCTCTCAGCCCCCCCACCCATAAAAATACCTCTCCTAAAGGTGAGGAGGTGGGGGGGAGGTGCTGTAGCGTGTGTGTGCATTGGGCCTGTACATACGATCATACACTGGCTGTGTGTGTTGTTGTAAACGTATCGACCTGCTGTGGATGTGACGCTGCTGCTGCTGCTGCTGGAGGACGAGGCAGATGTGGAAAAGTTGCAACAGGAGCTGCTGCTGCCGCCGCCGCTGCTGCGTCATGTGGTGGATCAGGATTCATGCAGAAACCTTCACATCTGGTTCAGTTCTTCACCGCAGATCCAGAAACGCCCTCGTCCACGACCCCCGTTTCTGTAGCGGTTTGTTCTGTAATGAGGGACGAGCCTGGGGACGGCATGTGTTAGTCGGAGGTGATTTGTTGGCGTTTGGCTGCGAGCAGGTTGTCAGATCTGAACAGGAGATCAGTCAGTGTGTCGTTCAGGACTGGCTGTGATTGTACCAGAGCTTTCAGCAGTAGAGGAATCTCCTCCGCCGTCTGTGCTGGTGTGTGCGGCCGGGGGATCCTGTCACACCTGTGCAGCTTTTTATAAGTGTGTGTGTGAGCGAGGCAGCGTGTTCATGTGCAGAGATTTACCTGCATAAACAGCAGCATCATGTTCTGTGCAGATGTGAGGAACCCCTGCAGTAGCACATGCCTTCCCCGGCGTTGCCTAGCAACCTCCAGGCTCCTGACACGCAGCAGTACCCCACCGCCTCCCTGTTTACTGCCTTACACACACAGTTAACATACATGGACACACATACACACACACACAATGTAGGTTTCCTCTGAACGACATTCATCACTGCTGGTTCTGGTTCTGTTTGTTCCTCACTGTATTGGTTCTAAATCAGTCAGCATGTGAAACTTTAATCTCTCTGTAATAGAGTTAATATACAGCAGTCTGGGTTGGGCTTCTTCTTGACTGTAGTCTATTAGTTCTTTAGTATTAACTTGTTGAGCTGCAGTGAAGGGAGGTTTAAAGAAGTTCTCCACCTTAAAACAAGGTTTTTGAGCTGTGACTGAATTATATGACTGTACTGAAACACATCAATGCTGCTGTTAATATTCACATTGTTATCAAATCAGCATTTCATTGGTTGGAAATCACCCTCTACAGCTGTAAATCCTCCTTTATGTTGTGAGTCCAGTGCTGACACAGAGTGGACAGTTTCTATAAAACCAGAGTTAAGGACGGCCCACCTTTTACAAACAGTGTGAATGTGTTTCTAGTTTTAACACAGAGTCTAGCAGCAGCTGCTTGTGGTTGGTTAGCTCTGTTAGCTCTGACTACCAGCTTGCTGTTCCTGCTGCACTGCTGTGGTCAGTCTATAAATCACTGTCTGTAATAACAGCACGTCAGACGACCTTAGAATAGGGCGTTGGTGAGTTTTATCCACAAAATCAAGTTCAGTGACCACTTGTAGTTTTGTAGTCGAATTGTAGTTTTTTTCTGTGCTCAGAAAGTAAACATTTATCTTTGTTATAATCACAAATTCTCACTTTATAATACAGAATATAATCCAGAATCTTTAGTAATCTTACCTGAAGAATTTAAAGATCCAATTATGTCCACAGGCTTCTGGTACCTTTGAAGACATTGAATGACACAGTGGTTCAGCTTCTGCCCAGATGACTCTGAGAACATTAACTGGACTTCCAGTGGGTGTTGTAATTATCTTAAACTGGTGTGTAAACTGTTGCGTGTTGTTGGAGCGAGGCGCTGGCGCTGGCGCTGGCAGGGTTGCTGGTTCCTGTGTATCCCAGCACAGAGGCTGCAGAGCTCAGATTCATGACTGTAATCTGTCAGTCGTAGCTGGTGTCGACATCGCTGCTCCTCCACCTGCAGCCCACCACGGCTTAATGACCCGTGAAACAGCTCGCCGTCAGCCCAGAGAGAACGAGCTAAAGATCTGCAGATGGCGTCGACGCATCTGATCAGTGTTTGAGACAATCTTTTATTATAGGATTTAGGCTGCAACTTCAAAACCATTAGCTTTTCATTAGGTCCTTAAAGTTTCCAATAACGAGGTTCCAGTTGTTGCTCATGAAGGTTTAATCTTTAATCATAACAGTAAAGTTTATTTATATGTCTGAGAGTGATCTAAAAGCTACAGTTAGCCTTCAGGGGGATCTACCAGGATGTAAATAGTTTCGGTCACTTCCTTTATTCTTTGAAGGATGCTGGAAACAGTCCCCTCCTCTTCTCACTGATCTCATTCACTTTCCAGGCAAAGTGCAGTTAATCTCCAACAAGCCTTTGACCTTTTGGAGTTTCCTTAGAAGAAGAATGAATGTGCAGGTTGGTCAGGTTAACCTCCAAGTCCACCAAGAAGTAGATCTCTATGCAGTTGGCCTTGATGCTTCTGTCACAGTTTACTTTCTGTCCGAGACAGGATTCATATAAAAATCAGTTAAAGTTTTTTTAATTATTTTATTACAACTTTAGACTTACTTTGATGGTTGTCTTTTCTATCAGTAATAACACTGACAAACTTCATTGGAAGAGAAAACAAAGGTGAACAAAATTAGTCACACAGTTTAACCTCATACATATATATATATATATATATATATATATATATATATATATATATATATATATATATATATATATATATACATATAACCTGATAAAGTGCTTCAGATCAGTTTATTATTTAAGATCTAAACAGGATGAGGGCACAGTGAAGAGCTGAACACAGTCTATATTCACATAGCCTTCACTGTAATCTATAAACAGCCTCGTCCTGCATCATAAAGTTAAAGAACTAATAGAACAATGAGAATAAAATACATTTGAATACATAATACAGACAGAGAATTGAATAAAGTCCCTAAAATTGTCAGGAAACTCTAAATTCTGATCAAACTTCCTATAGTTTTTGTTTTCACTGTTTGGGTTCATTGTTCAGTTTATCAGCTGTTCTCTTCTGTTATTGTTGAAAATAATATGAAATATTCATTAAATGTCTGATAGAAAAGGGCTCCCTTAAGGAAAAAGGTTGGGAACCAGTGGTTTAGATCGACTGGATAAACTGTTGGTTTGAATTTGGTGCCTTCAACGTTATCGCTGCAAAAATAAGATGCAAGTAGTGATAAACAGAATTTTTTGTTCCCCACAGATCAGATTTTGTAGCTCCTGCTGCATAAATCTGCACATTAATGAGGAAAATGGAAAAATACTTTAGTTAATCCAGCACAGCTCCTCCATGTTGTAAGACATTAACTGTATCCTAGTACCACCCACGTTAACAATATAATGACATTTAAAATCATTACTGACCCTATTACGTTGTGTCTGCATTGTAAATCTGTTGACAGTAAGGGGAGTTGACCTGTGTGGCCTGTAGGTGGGGCTGCAGATGCATAGCAGCAGAATTTGGGCAGTAATCCTAATCTTCAGAAGATCCTCAGTGCTGCCCCTCTCAGTGTGGGGAGTCAGATTTTAGCTGAAAGCACTGGCTGTGTTGATGAGGACAGACTCTTTATACTGGGAATGTTCAGCACAGTTTATTGTATTGATTGATTGATGCTGCGTTTGACTTCCTGTTGTCATGAGTCATGTGGGTCAGTTTACAGATTCCTGCACATTTAACACTCGGGGTTGATTGTGATTGAGCCTGTGGGGCTGAACGCAGTAACAGTAACCTACTTTATTGTTCGGATAACTGATGCAAGCATATAGGACATGGGTTAGTCGTCCATTGTGAGTAAAGATGTAGACGAGGCGTTCAGGGACTGGAACTGGAGCAGTGGCGCTCTGTGTTGCATCCAGATGAAATGATGATGGGTCAGTGTATCTGTGGATGCAGGAGAGGGAAAGATCTGGAAACGCTCCTCCCACCAAACCCCGGCTCCTCTCCTGGATTTTAAATCCACTTATGAAATCTGTCCAACTGCACAGCGCCCGTTGTCATGTCAACACTAGTATGTGGGTTATTTCGGGGCATATTTTATGTTGTATAAATTATTTTCCCATTCATAATTTACTGAACGTAAAGGCTGGAATACTATTATTCTCTACATTCCACAGCATCGTCTGCCTCAGCTGGCGGGGTGTAAATCCTCTTGGTACTTCTGTGACCGTAAGTACCAATAGATGCTGCAATTAGCCCAACCAGAAATTGATTATTGAAGCTCATATTGATATTTGGGAGATTTCCGGTTCAATTCGATTTGAGATATTTCAGTTACAGTGAAATTTTGCTTGGATATGAAATTCAATTACATTCTTGATTTAATTTAGTTTAATTTGTACAAATCGTAACAGAATTATCTCAGGACACTTTTCAAATAGAGCCGGTCTAACTTGTACGTTTAAACACTTATATTTGTTTGTAAGGGTTTGTAGAAGCTCCTAATCCAGAAACCTATTGTTACTCAAGGTACCAGTATTGACGTATTTTAAGTAGTACCCAGTCCTGTGAACCCTCCTTGATTTTAACAACCTCATGGCTTTATGGTCTTTCTCCTCCACTTGGGGTAACAACAAAAAAGATTTATTTATTGTTTCAATCAATATGCATCCATTCATTCTGTCAGTTTTGGGTCTTGTGGTTCATGTTTCTAGTCAGTGCTGGATGTCTTTAACCTTCAAGTACATCCTTTAGTTTTATTTTTAATTTTACTTCATATTGAGCTTCTCTTATGTTACAATCTGGTTAAAAACCCATCAGAAACATCATCAGCAGCTCGTGGTTCAGTCCTGAACAGCCTCTGAGGACTGTCTGAAAGAAAGCTGCAGCTCTCTGCCTGCCCGCCTGCCGCTAACCGGGAGTCCTCGTCGCACCCCCCCGGCTGCTGACGCTGACATGCACGTCGCTGTGTCTGAATCCGGGGGCGGCATCGATTATTCATGCAGTGAGTGGAGCCACCCCCCCCTCGTGCTGACATGTGCCACGCTCACTGAAGCCGATTAATTGGCAGGAGAATGAGAGAAGAAGAGAGGGAGGGTGTCACAGAGAAATAGCAACTGAAGAGGGAGGGGTGACGTGAGAAAGGAGTGTTATTGTGTTATTTGGTGGTGGAGGGAGGTGGTGGAGCCTGAGTAACAGGATTAAGTTTGGATGTGTTGCTGTCGCACCGCACAGACCGAACAAGCCTGTCCGGATCTGAAGGAGCCATCCATAATTTATCATTTCACCTCCTCCAATTGGGAATCTCCTCCAGGACGATGACCACACATTACCCCCGGCAGGAGTTCACATCCAAGGCCATGAACGGAGCTGAGAAGAAGCTCCCACGGGTCAACATCAACCTGCAGGAGTCCATCGCCCACCTGCATCCGCTCCAGAGGCAGCACGCCATCGAGCTCCACCGACAGCAGCAGCAGCAGCAGCCGAAGTGTCCGCAGGTCCAGGCGTCTCTGTCGACGTTCACCACCTGCACCGTGCCGGCGTCCTGCCGAGCCCGAAGTCGTTTCCTCAACCTGCGAGACAGTGTCAAGAAAAGCCCGACCAAGAGTACCGCTAAAGTGGTCGGCAGCAGCCTCGCAGCAAGCAGACCGGAAATACCCTGGGTACCGTTCTCTTTCAGTAAGGTACTTCAACATTGTTCTGTTTGAAGTTGGAAGAACAAAAGCTTTAACTCTACCACTATTTTAGAGGTTAATTGAAGAGTCGCTGGACCGAGCTGGTTTGGAAAAGTACTCATGTTTGTGGCTGAGAGTACCAAGTCGATTCCAAAAAGGGCTTCAGATACTCGTAGCACTGAGTTGTACTAAAGAATACCAAAGGTTGGCATCGAATGTTGGGTCAGATTTGTAATGTTGTGCTTTATCTTTGATCAGAGTAGTTCCAGACTTCAGTCAGAATGTTACCAGGTTTAGACTTTTTGTGTGTCTGCTTGTGTCCATTTAACACTTTAGCTTCTTTTGTTAATAAAAGGGATGCGTACAAAAACTTGATTGTATTTGTTAAAGTCAGGGATTTCAGAAAGAACCCAAACACCAACTCTTGGTCACTTAATGTTCTGAAAATCCAAAATAACCTTTATTTACAACAATTGATCGACAGTGTGTTGGATCTTTGTGGTTTTTGATCCGATCAGTAAGACTTTTAAGTGTGAAAGACCCAGATTGATCAAAGTGCTGTTTTGCTGAAACTCGGCAATGGGATTGTATCGGCACTAGAATAAAAACCTCGGTTGTTGTCTTGCTTGAACCTGTCGTGTTGTTGGTGACCAAGCAGCTGAGGGTCGTTCTGCTGCAGAACATAACTTAAGTAGAGAAACTGGCTGCACATGTAGAGTTTTGTGGTGGGAGTGTGTGAGCTGCTGTCAGAGTCAGATTGAGCTACTACACTGTGTCAGTTTATGGAGAATCAATACAGACCGTCCATGTGCTGCCATGACATCTGTTGTGTCCCTGCAGTTGAAACCCAGAACCTCATCTTTCTGTTTCAGCATTTAAACTCTTCTTCGTCCATCAAACAACTTCTCTTTCGATTGTGTTTCGATCTTTACCTGTTTCACCCTCTCGTTTTTATCTCAGTCAACTTACACGAACTACAGTAGAGTGCACAAAGTACACACTGATTAACATTTGATTGATTTGGTTAAGTCTGCAATCAACGATTATTTCCATGTTAGATTAATGTGTTGATTAAAGCCAGACCGGTAAATCAGCTGATGTTACCCTTTCACATTTAAATTCTTATTGGCACAAATGTCAGCAGATAAATTAAAGTTCAAATATATTCTTGTGGTAATTTAGAAACCATGTCCTCAAGGTTATATCTTATAAAATATATAATTTATTCTTTAAAGAACAAATTAATTAAATCCGTCTGTAATGTTCATGTTGTTTTGATGTAAAAGAAAATGTATCAGCTGATTTATTGTCATCCAATATTGGTATCGTTATAAGCATCAAATAATCTGCTGTTGGTTGGATATAATGTTGATTTTTGGATCAGTTAGTCTGTAATATTTCAGAAAAAGGAGAAAAATGTCCATCACAACCAACCAAAGATTCACTTTATTCTCACTTTAGAGATTCTGGAAGAGTTTTTCCTCAATAATTGACTTGGATCAGTTATCAAAACTGTTGCTGATTGACTAATTGATTAATTGACTAATTGTTTCAGAAAGAGTTCTACAGACGTTGAGGGTCTCACAGGAGCGCTCACTCTTGTTAAATTAAAACATAAACTCCGTCCTGCGTGTGTTGCTGCATTCGTCACACCGGTTTGTGTTCTTTGGGAGCAATTAAGCCCCATTGTCAGCGGCTTTCCGAGCGGCGCTCCAGAAGTAGGGCTGGCGGATCAATGCGGTCGATGTGCGGGGGCTAATTTTAGCGGCTGTTGGTTTTCCATGGGCTCCAAGTTCTGCTGCTGCAGCACAACAATTAAGCCTCTTCGAAACAGAGCGACACTTCCTGCCAGCGGCTTCACGAGGTCCTGCTCTTGCATAATAGAGGTCACAGTGTTGAAGGCCGCCTCACACTCACTTCTCTTTATTACACTTTTACATGTAAGCCAGGGGTTTAAAAGGTAGATTGGTGTGTAAAGGTACAGTCTGATAGATACAGAGCTCGGTTACATCATGCAGGAGTGTTTAAAAGATACTGGTACCAAAGTAAGAATTAGGAAGTGGTGTTTGCTTATCATCACAGGTTGATTGATTTTAATATCTGACGGCTGCCTGAACATAAATAATCATGAAAGAGAAAAAGAAACACTATAAATGTATCGGTGACAACCCTCACTGTTTGTTAAATCTAATACATCAACATCAGATTGATTTTAATTAATTTCTGCTGCTAATACCTGCCTGAGATTAATTTTAGGGTTCATGTGAACATACAATCTCAGATTATTCTGAAAGCTCCGATATGCCCAACATAATAAAACCAAACTAACTAAAGATGTGGCTCATTGGCAGTAAATGAACACCAGTGCTCCGACTCTGAGCTGTTCACTGACGTGAACACTCACAGGTCGGAAACATTGGGATCTTTCCCATCACTACCTTTGATTAGTTCTGCCCATTTGGGTTCACAGTGTGCTGAATTTTACATCCTACAGGGGCGCTAACGGGACTACTTTGTGTTTCAGTGAGGTTTCACAGATGTTGGGTGGTAGTCACATAAATTCAAATCTATAATCATTAAACAGTGTATAAACTGTAGAGTTATCTTCTATATGTAGATGAATAATTATAATATTCAGAGTTATTATCGAGACTCGTAGAATTTCACTGGTATCGACTGCTTCCTTTCTACTGGTTCTTCTAAGTTTTGAGACTAAGATTTTCATTTTTACTGCAAATGTCTGTTTGATTACTAATAATCAATATCTGTATCGGCCCTGAAGAAAAGTGATGTAAAGCAGTGGGTCTCAACCCAAGTGTAAGATAACTCAGCATTTTGTTTATTTCTGTGAAGAAAACTAAATTAAATAGATAGTTTTAAAGTTTATTTTATTATTTAGGATGTAAAGTTTGATCACAGTGTATATTATTATTATTGATCGCAGTGTACAGTGACAGAGCTTCAGTCTCTGATCAACAGCCTCGTCCTGCATCAGAAAGCAAACAGCTGATAGATCAATGAGAATAAACAGTGAATCTGTCAGAAAGAAGAATATTAAGTCTGAGTGTTACAATGATAAAAAAAATACAGAATACAGACAGAGAATGGATCAATATATCAGGAAAACTCATCTCTGATCAATATTCACAGGAAATAATCAAACTTCCTGCAGTGATTGACTTCACTCTCTACTGTTATTGTTCTGCATTGAATATAATCACATATAGTCACAGTCAGGAGTCCCTTAAAGAAAAAGGTTGATGTAAACCACGAGGCAACAGCATCCGACCGTGTAATAACATTATAATCTAAAATCAGATGATAGAATAGTGCAAACAGCAGATCTGCCACCGTAACATATTGCTGGGGCAGTTGATAGTGTGACCTTTGACCTTCTGTGCTGATGTCAGTGCAGGCTGTCTGGGGTTAATACTTTCTGCTGCTCTTCAATAATCACAAAAAGGACATCCACCCCCCCGCTGAGACTGTACCCAGGGAGCAGGGATTTAACACACACACACACACACACACACACACACACACACACAGGTCAGATAGTGTGGTTTTAATCTCCTCAGAGCAGCAGATGGGAGCAGAGTTTGTCACATCAGGATTGTCCAAAAAGCAGAAGTGTCAGGTAATCTGTCAATCACAGAGCGCCGTCATGCAATTGGCCGAGCTCTACGACCACCCTGTGTGTCAAACTCCGCCCCACTGGCACCTCGACATGATAAAAACAAACCTGTCAGTCACCATGGACATGCATACATCCTCCTCCTCCATCCTCCATCCTCCTCCTGCTGTTCATCTGTGCTGCACTATGTTTGTCTAACCTTTGACCCCTCACCATGCTATTGTTCAGCAGGCCGAGGCCACCCCGCCCTCCTCTCCCATAATCCCTGTGATCCCGGTCTCGCCAATCGCAGCCGAGACCACCATCATCCCTCCGACGTCACAGGTTTCTTTTTATTTTGTTGTTGTTTTTTATTTTCCTCCACCTGTCCTCCTCCTCTGCTCCGTCCGCCTGTTGGTTTCTCTCTCCATGTGTTTGTCTGCTCACCGTCCAGCTCCGTTTCTGCTGCCGTCCAGCTGTGGCTCTGATGAAGTGAGCAGATTAGAGATAGGAACAGTGGGAGAAATGCCACACTTCCCCCCACGTGACTTTTAAGAGCCCATCTGGCTCCTCCCGGGCAGAAACTGAGCGAGCCATCGAGGCAGAAACAGAATAAGTGAGTGAGTGAGGGCACAGATTGAGTTCAAAGCTAGAAGAAGAAGGAGCAGAAGGAGCGGAACCGCCGTCCTTCAGGACTTTGATTTGATTGATTTAGGCTTCATGCTTCAGCATTGCATCTTCTGCAGTGTGAAATGCCACCATGTACGTACCGCAGCGCTCTGTCCGCACTAATCTCTGCTTCCTGTTTTATCCTCAGTTGGTCTGTGATGTGTTTTATTTGCTGCACGGCGGACAGCTTGGGTCCAGTGTGTGCTGTGTTTGCAGGGGTGGAGCTCTGTGGGAGGGTGCTGAGGTTTTGTGGCTGGATGTTGATGGGGGGTGTATTATTTTTTGTTGGTTTCCTCTGACACTGTCTTTTCTCCTCAGGCCAATCCTCCCCCTGTGGTGGTCAACACAGACAGCCTGGACACGCCTCCATATGTGAGTCCATCACCTGCGCTTTTGATTGTTCATTTAGTTTCTTTTTCATCTTTTAGGGCCAGAGTTCGTTGTTATTGCTCCAAAGCCTCGTTCACACTACACTTCCTCTCTGTAACCTGGAGTCTAGAAGATCTGACCAGGAGTAATCCCAGAGTCCGTCAAACCACATCAGGAGTCATTAATAACGAACATCATGTTTAATTAGGAACGTAGTTTCATAGTAGTATCATCTTTAACATTGTGTCTCCGCTACAGAAACACTAGCTAACTGCTAAAGGTTGTCTGACAGTATTAATTTGATTAATGCTTTAATAATGTGGGTATTGATAACTTATGCTGGCTGATCAGGATCATTATCATCTAATTGGACTTAGTTGCCCTTTATGGGCCTGTTTTCAGACTACGTTCCTAATTAAATCTGATGTGCTTGTTATTAAAGTGTATAAAGTTGTATTTGTCTTTTAAAAGTGTTTTTAGGAAAGATCAGTATTGATTACGCTGTAAAATCAACCCGTCATGGAACTAATACTGATTCTCCTTCATATCATTTGTACTCTTTTTGCCAATATGGACGTAAAATAGCTCTAAAATTAAATAACTGTTGAATTGATTTCTCACCCACTGTGAGACCATCAGTCTTCAGTTTTATTGGCTGCTTTTATCAGAATGTGGATAAAGTTCGATCAGAGACAGCCGACAGGGACAGACGGAGATGTACATCTATCTGTGCGTAGATGAAGTGAAGGACAGGTCCTCGTCTCTGACTGTCCTAGCGGGACTCGTTCCTGGCGTCAGACCGGCCTAAATGAGACTAAACAGCTGGCTGGCCTCTGATTGGCTCTGTGATGCTCGAGATGTTGGCGGCCGTCGGCGAGATCCCGCTTTATCTCTGCCAGCTTAATTTGCAGAAGAGCGAGATGTTAAGAAAATGAGAGAAGGAGGTTTTAAAAACCAGCTTATTACTCTGGCTCAGCTTACGCCTCGTCCAACTCAAGAGTCGGATCAGTTCAATGAAAGAGCTTCTGTTCTGTTTCCATTCATCTACCTCACTTCTGCAGGGTGAACAGGGGCTTTGAAAGATAAACATTTAACATGAGCAGTTGCAGTTTAATGATGATATTAAAATCTAATTGAGGTTTCAGATACAAAATGCTGCTGTGGAATATGATGGTCATTACAATAATCATCATTGTTTTGGGCAAACAGCGGCTACAGGCTGACAGACGCCTAATAACTGTTAAATAACACATACATAAACTCCCTCTGTCCTTCCAGCTCCCAGTCTGGGTACACACAGCTAATGGGAGCGCTAACTAGCTAATAGCAGCTAGTACAGTTACAAACATATGAATGTGTAGATTTCTGATCAATAACCTTTAACTGCGTGTGTGTGTTTGTGTGTGTGTGCGCAGGTGAACGGGACGGAGGCTGATTACGAGTACGAGGAGATCACACTGGAGAGGGTGAGGCGGCAGTCCTTTTTATTGTTGTTCTCTCTCACATAAACGAGTCCATAACTCAGAGGAGTCCTGGCAGCAGACGTCGACAGCCTGACTTTGACTCACTGCTTTTATTGTACTTTTAAACTCCGGAGGACCAACTGGTGCCTCCACAGACCTACAGGACTTCATCTTAACTTCTTACTCAGAAATCTGTGGGAGGAATGAATCTGTTGAATGAAAGCTGGTTTTAAATCTTTATTATCTTCTGTTACATCTTCCCCATTATGTTCAGTGCAGTCCTTATTTTAATAAGCTAACAGGTAAAAGATTTTCTGTAAAATAATGAATGAATAAATAAAATAATAATAAGATAAATCAAATGAATGAATGAAGAACTGTGTTCATCCTGATGCCTGATGAATACTGGAGCTCCAAATGTGGATTAATCCGCCAGTGAAAATAGTCCCTAACAGAGGCTCCATTTTCTTTCTGTTTGGTTAAAAACTTCTGAACTTTTTTAAACCTGAAACTACGTATTTGTGTTTTCAGTAGGAACCAGTGAGCCGCAGACAGGAAGTCAGTTGTCGCTTTGAGTCTGAACGTGAAGATTTTTCTGTTTCTCTATTATATTGCTCAGGTATGTTGACGTGTTTTGTTCTTATTTATTGTGGTTGTCATGGTGATTGCCGTGGTATCCAGGGTAACTCGGGACTGGGCTTCAGCATCGCGGGCGGCACAGACAACCCCCACATCGGCGAAGACCCGAGCATCTTCATCACCAAAGTCATACCCGGAGGAGCTGCCGCTCAGGATGGACGGCTCAGGTCAGTATGGAGTTCATCTGGAGTCAGTGAAACTTCATCATAGTTACAGGATCAGTTTCTACACCTCTTATCACTGTTGAGGTGTTTAATGCATTAAAATGTATCAGATAAGAACTGAATTTATGTACCAGCGTTTAAAAACTACTGCACCAGTGCGGTCGCTACCAGACTCTATTAATAAAACCAGTAATTTTACCTCACATATATTCAAAGTGGACCGAACCAGAATCAAACTCATTAAAAGCGTCTCTGTTAGTGTTTCCAACAATCACCAACTCTGGTTTGGTGGAAATAAATCCTTAATTCACCGACGTAGATGATAAAAACAGCAGTTTCAGTCGGAGCAGACCGGCTATGGAAACCAACCACAGAGAGGCTGCGATACAACACAGGCAGAGGGAGAGAGACACCATGTGACTCTGTGTCTTTATATAGAGAACAGTTGCTATATTTAAGAGCTGGTGTCCATTACCCAGAATCCCCTGCAGAGTCCTGCTGTCTTTCACTACCTCATTCATTATTTAGCCAGAGTCTGACACACCTGATCCAGGTGAAGATGACGGACTGCGTGATGAAGAGCGGCGGGTCCTGCCTCAGTCTCAGGTTGCCTCTAACGTGAACCCTGTTTGTTGGTTTGTCAGTCATTAGGGAGGCTCATGTGTCCGACTGAAAGCTCAGGTCAGGTAGAAACAAACTGAAACTCATTGATTAAAGAGTCATTGATCACTTATTGCTTTGTTGTCTTCAGTTTAAACAAATATTTTTACAGTGTTCATACTCGTACTGTGAATATAGACACATCACATATAGACTCAATCCAACATCAACATAAAAGGACCAGAAACTCAAATAAAACAACAAACATTTATAGTGTTCAACCCGTGTTCGACCCGTGTTTAACCTGTGTTTAACCTGTGTTTAACCCGTGTTTAACCTGTGTTTAACCCGTGTTTAACCCGTGTTTAACCCGTGTTTAACCCGTGTTTAACCCGTGTTTAACCTGTGTTTCAGGGTCAACGATGTCATCCTGAGAGTTAACGAGGTGGACGTTCGGGATGTGACCCACAGCCGAGCCGTGGAGGCTCTGAAGGAGGCCGGCTCGCTGGTGCGACTCTACGTCCGCAGGAGGAAACCTGTCTCGGAGAAAGTGATGGAGATCAAACTGGTGAAAGGCCCCAAAGGTACCAGAAAGGGTTAAATATCCAGTCGGCAGGTACAGGAGTCGTCTCTGTGCGTCTCTGCTGGCTGAGGAGCTTTGGTGAAATCCCTCAGGGCCTCACGATTATTCAGACTCAAGAACAAAGCCTCGGTTTCCACGGAAACATCCTAAAATATGCTTTTGTGCATTTATGTGTCCTGATTTGTGCCGGTGTTAAATTGGCAGCAGCCTGCTGTTTCTGTGATATCTTATAAATGTTGGTGCTCAGTAACGTCCCCCCTCTGGTCCTGGTCTGTGGTGTGTTTCAGGTCTTGGCTTCAGTATAGCAGGTGGCGTGGGGAACCAGCACATCCCGGGCGACAACAGTATCTATGTCACCAAGATCATCGAAGGAGGAGCTGCACATAAAGACGGGAGGCTGCAGATCGGAGACAAACTGCTGGCTGTAAGACTCTTCACTCCTTATTTTATAGTTTCAAAGGTTCTGAAGTATTTTCAGTCTCTTGATCAGCAGACAGTGATCGGGTTGTAGTGTAGCTTTGTTCCTCTGCTCCACCACACAGAGTCCACCACACAGAGTCCACCACACAGAGTCCACCACACAGAGTCCACCACACAGAGTCCACCACACAGAGTCCACCACACAGAGTCCACCACACAGAGTCCACCACACAGAGTCCACCACACAGAGTCCACCACACAGAGTCCACCACACAGAGTCCAAAGTCAAAGCTAACATTAATGCTAAGCTAGTGGAACATATTGTCTGATTGTGCTGTTAGCTGGATAACGTTAGCTTTGTTGCTAATGAATTGTTAGCTAACTAACGTAGCTGACCTGGCTGTTATTTTGACGACTTTTTTATTTTTCATACTTAAAGTACATTTTGATAATAATACTTACAAATACTTTTACTTAAAGCAGCTAAAAGGAACATTTTGTGTTGATTCTGGCGTCCCCTGTGGACAAAAGTGTTTCTACCATCTTCATTGATTTCAAGGGGAATCTGACTCGGTGTCATTATTAGTAACTATACAGAAACAGTCTTCTGTGATTCCTGTGTTGCAGTGTATTTACTGTACGCAGTCGCTCTGAGGAGGTGAATGCTGATGTGTCTCCTCTATATGCTCAGGTGAACAGTGCTTGCCTGGAGGAGGTGAGCCACGAACACGCCGTCACTGCCTTGAAAAACACTCCTGACGTGGTCTACTTGAAAGTGGCAAAACCCAACAGTGTCTTCATGAACGACAGCTTCGCCCCGCCCGACCTCACCAACTGTGAGTGATGATGGTTTTTAATTTCACACCACAACAGAACCAGAACCACTGTTACAGTTTATTCACTGATGAGACCTTTAACCTGTTGCACTGCAGCAGTCTGAGCCTAAAAGCGTGAGACGATTCTGTGATTTAACATCAATGAACGGATCGAAATGATGCTGAAACAACGACATCAAGACGACGAGCAAACGACTCTTAAAATGCTTGTTTTCTGAATGGAGTTTGGTTGATCAGAGCTTTGATGGAGGATAGGAAACGTATAGACAGATGACATAAAATCACTTAAACATTAACTTCAGGTTCAGGTGAGGAGATCAGATCTGATCCAGGATGAGTAACAGAACCAGGATTTCAAAGGTTCATCAGACACCAGAACACTTCAGAGGTTAATGATAATAATCAGAGATATTCAACCGGGGATGTTCTCCTCGGTCAGACGGTTGAGATTAACTCAAATGATCCTCTCCGCGGCCACACAAGGACATGAAGCCTGTGGTTGGAGGTCTTCTAAAGTCACACCAACCAGATTAGCAGGTCCCGGTTCTGATGTGGACCGGGTGACTTTGTGCCTTTGACCCTGAATTAGTGTAGAATCCAGCAGGGACCGCAGCGTGGCGTTCCCCACGGTGGCATTCATCAAACAACACGTCTCAAAGTCAAGGCGAGGCGGGAACGTATTCAGAGCACGAACCCTGGATCCGGTCCCAACGACTCCCTCGTGAACCTTAATGTGAGGTCGCTGAAGGACGGACTGATCCTGGACTGGTGAGGACAGGAGGAACGATGTCCGGCTCAACCGTCTGACCGGGATAGAAGTGATCAGATGATTGATCGCTGAACAGGAAGTTAACTGTAGAGGATAAATCTGTCTATATCTCCTGTTACTGACAGCAGTTAAATGAACTCAACTTTATGTGCTAGTATATTTGCAGTAAGGGCGACATTCCTACAAGTCCTGGAAAACCTGGAAAATCTGGATATTTAGAGACTAGTTTTCCAGTCGTGGAAACACCTGGAAATTTATTAAAATGATAATAAATATTCTACTGTAAAAGGTCTAATAAAAGCAAATAGATTACGTATTAGTCTTCTTTTAAAATGCTTGTTTTCTGAATGAAGTTTGGTTGATAGGTGCTATGCTAACTTAGATCATAGTAAAGTAAAACCTGCTCTGTCCTGTAAAACGTTTAATAGCTCCGAGTTAATAAGTGATTAAATTTAGAGATATCTCTGAGCTGTAACATGAACAGTAAACAAACACAAACACTGTGTTTGTAGGAATTATAACAATCCGAACACAAAGAAGGAGAAACATGGGCAGACTGATTTTAGTTTAAAGCTTCCTGACAAATGTTCTCAGTGTCCTGATGAAACCTCTTCCAATGATCAGCTGATCGAAGTGATGGGACGTGTCCACAGGGCGTCTCTGGACAAACGTTTTGCTACCAACATGGTGGCTTGTCTGGAAACTTTGTCTCGCGTTACAAAAATAGTTCACCAAAATGTGTTTCTGGAAACATTTTAATCAGTCCAAAACCATCTCTGTATCTATAACGACGCCGGAGAGTTAGCCTCTGTGAGCTGCTAGCTAACGTTAC
Source organism: Dicentrarchus labrax (assembly GCF_905237075.1). NCBI lineage: Eukaryota > Metazoa > Chordata > Actinopteri > Moronidae > Dicentrarchus > Dicentrarchus labrax. Next base: position 873,002 of record NW_026136719.1, on the reverse strand, counting down.
AACAAACGGTGTGAATGTGCTTCTAGTGACTGTAAAAGCTCCAGTGGACGCAGAATTTACGCTTTAAATGTTGTTTAATCGTCTGATATCCCTGTAGTAGCCTGGACTTAAACTTTATGTGAATCATTAGTTGCTCAGGACAAACGTAAAGGCTGAAATACCTCAAATGTACCTGCAGCTGAACCTGCTGACACAGTTCAGTGAGCTGCTTTCTTCAGGAGCCGGGGATGCGTCTCTGTGTCAGCGTCATCCAACCATAACAGCCCTTCCCCTTCCTCCCCGTCCCCTTCCTCCTCTTCCTCCCCGTCCCCTTCCTCCTCCTCCGCTGATGTTGAGGTTGACGTGTGAAGGACGAGCAGCAAATCCACTCAGCGAGCGTCGAGCTTCAGCTGCTGCCGCTGCGGTCGGGTTAATCCACTAACACTCTGATTACATCTACCAGAGCGAACTAAACAATTCTGTTACAGGACCAGTACGGACGATCTGACTCCCCACTATATATATATATGTACTATATCTATATCTGTAGACATATATAGAGGAGCAGGTAGAGGAGGAGGGAGAGGAGCAGGTAGAGGAGGAGGAGGAGGGAGAGGAGCAGGTAGAGGAGGAGGAGCAGGTAGAAGAGCAGGTAGAGGAGGAGGAGCAGGTAGAGGAGGAGGGAGAGGAGGAGGGAGAGGAGGAGGGAGAGAGGAGGGAGAGGAGCAGGTGGAGGAGCAGGTAGAGGAGGAGGAGCAGGTAGAGGAGGAGGGAGAGGAGCAGGTAGAGGAGCAGGTAGAAGAGCTGGTAGAGAAGGAGGGAGAGGAGCAGGTGGAGGAGCAGGTAGAGGAGGAGGGAGAGGAGCAGGTAGAGGAGGAGGGAGAGAAGGAGGGAGAGGAGCAGGTGGAGGAGCAGGTAGAGGAGGAGGGAGAGGAGCAGGTATTGGAGGAGGAGCAGGTAGAGGAGGAGGGAGAGGAGCAGGAGAGGAGCAAGTAAAGGAGCAGGTAGAAGAGCTGGTAGAGAAGGAGGGAGAGGAGCAGGTAGAGGGGCAGGAGCAGGTAGAGGAGCAGGTAGAGGAGGAGGGAGAGGAGGAGGTAGAGGAGGAGGAGCAGGTAGAGGAGGAGGAGCAGGAAGGAGGAGGAGAGGAGCAGGAGCAGGTAGAAGAGCAGGAGCAGGTAGAAGAGCAGGTAGAGGAGGAGGAGCAGGAGAGGAGGAGGAGCAGGTAGAGGAGCAGGTAGAGGAGGAGGAGCAGGTAGAGGAGGAGGTAGAGGAGCAGGAACAGGTAGAAGAGCAGGAGCAGGTAGAAGAGCAGGTAGAGGAGGAGGAGCAGGTAGAGGAGGAGGAGGTAGAGGAGGAGGAGCAGGTAGAGGAGGAGGAGCAGGTAGAGGAGGAGGGAGAGGAGCAGGTAGAGGAGCAGGTAGAGGAGGAGGGAGAGGAGCAGGTAGAGGAGGAGGAGCAGGTAGAGGAGGAGGGAGAGGAGCAGGTAGAGGAGCAGGTAGAAGAGCTGGTAGAGAAGGAGGGAGAGGAGCAGGTAGAGGGGCAGGAGCAGGTAGAGGAGCAGGTAGAGGAGGAGGAGCAGGTAGAGGAGGAGGGAGAGGAGCAGGTAGAGGAGGAGGTAGAGGAGCAGGTAGAGAAGGAGGGAGAGGAGCAGGTAGAGGAGGAGGGAGAGGAGCAGGTAGAGGAGGAGGGAGAGGAGCAGGTAGAGGAGGAGGAGCAGGTAGAGGAGCTGGTAGAGGAGGAGGGGAAGGAGACCAGAGACTGACTGAAGCTGTCTGTCTCTCTGTTCCAGCGTACTCCCAGCACATGGAGAACCATATCAGCCCCCCCAACTTCCTGGGTCAGTCCCTCCCCCCACCAGCATCCTCGGGACGCTACTCCCCAACGCCGAAGAGCATGTTGGGAGACGATGATGTCACCCGGTGAGGACAAACACATCACACATATAGTAATAATAATAATAATAATAATAATAATAGTTTCATTAGTTTATAATCAGCTGATAATAAGAATCGTTCTACAGAGGGAGCGGCCGTGTTGAACCACACCGGCTGTAAATCCACACTATGTAAGATTTGGTATTTGTTTCGCCCACAGTCTCAATCCCACTGTGGTAAATATGGACAGTTGTACATTTATCAGGATTACTTACTGCAGTGGTTCCCAACCTGGGGGTACACAGAAGGCCGAGATCTCAAGATCTGAACAGGAAACTGAATGAATCAGTTTACTCAGACAGAGAATTGTATAAGAAGTTCCTAAAACCATCAGAAACGCCCCTCTGATGTAACATTAACTGTAAATAATCTGCTCTAACTAAGATAACTAACAGCAGCTCCATTGGTAGCGGCTACTTTACTGTCCATCAGAAACTCTGTAAATCACAGAGAGTTGAAGCAGCTGGAGGAAATATTCCCTCCATTAAGATCTGATCCAGTTCCAGTTGGTGGTGTGTGACCTTAATGGCTTTATTATAAATGAGGTACTGTTATTTTAAGGTGGTAAAGTTACATAATGAGGCTTTAAAAAGGAGGTGAAACAGTAGATTCAATTATAACCAACACAAACAGCTGTTCCGCCCTCTGCTGGTGGAAACCTGCTATTACACACAGCAACCAGAATCAGAACCAGGTTGTGATAATAAAAATACAGAATACAGACAGAGAATCTTATAAAAGGTAAATGACGTCAGGAGGATTGACTGTGGTCCCACAGGGAGCCCAGGAAGGTGGTGCTGCACAGAGGAGCAACAGGACTGGGCTTCAACATCGTGGGCGGGGAGGACGGAGAGGGGATCTTCATCTCCTTCATCCTCGCCGGAGGACCAGCTGACCTCTGTGGAGAGCTGAGGAAAGGAGACAGACTCGTCTCTGTACGTACACACACACACACACACACACACACACACACACACACACACAGCATCAGTAATCAATACTCCCATTATTGAAGCATTAATCAACCTTATCAGCCTTTAGTAGTTAGCTAGTGTTTCTTTAGTGGAGACTAAACGTTAACAATGATCGATATTATCCATAAAGATACAGTGTATACTGATCAATATCATCCATACAGATACAGTGTATACTGATCAATATCATCCATACAGATACAGTGTATTGGGATCAATATCATCCATACAGATACAGTGTATTCTGATCAATAATCCATACAGATACAGTGTATTGTGATCAATATCCATACAGATACAGTGTATTGGGATCAATATCATCCATACAGATACAGTGTATTCTGATCAATAATCCATAAAGATACAGTGTATACTGATCAATAATCCATACAGATACAGTGTATTGTGATCAATAATCCATACAGATACAGTGTATTGGGATCAATAACATTCTGTTGCTGTCCTCAGGTGAACGGGGTCGACCTCCGTAACGCCACCCACGAACAGGCCGCCGCCGCCCTGAAGAACGCCGGGCAGACGGTGACGATCATTGCCCACTACAGACCGGAGGGTGAGACAGCTGCACGACCCGTCACACGATCAATAGATCAATAGCTTTGATCGTAGAGTTTATCATGAATATTTGACGTTGAGCTGTGTCACTTCCTGTCCAGAGTACAGTCGGTTCGAGGCGAAGATCCACGACCTGAGAGAGCAGATGATGAACAGCAGCATCAGTTCTGGTTCTGGATCTTTACGGACGAGTCAGAAACGGTCGCTGTACGTCAGGTAAGGTATCCACTCACCTGGACGCCATCTTTAAACCTTTAGCTCTTATTTTGTAAACTAATTTTTACAGTTTAACACACATATATTATATAATAAAATATATATTTTAGTTTTAAAATACTAATTATATAATTCATTAAGTGAAGTTGTAAGACTAAAATTATACATACAGTCAGAAATATTCAACCCCCTCAACTCACAATACATTACAGTGATGTGGGTGAAAGATATTGATGATAAATAAGAAAAAAACTCATTAAACAACAACAGATATTTATTGATACATATTTGAATTATTCTGACAACAGAAGTTGATTTAACTTTGAAGTTCAAATTAAAAATGTTACTCTTTTAACACACGTACAGTATTATAGCTAACTATAACTTCAGTACTTTGTGGAGCATCCTTTAGCTTTTATAACTTCTAACAAACGTTATGTTACGACTTTATTCTCGTAATTTCCCCCTCAAAAAAATGTATTTTAGTCTGGCCCTAATACTCCGTCGTAGCTTCTTACAACTCTCGATCAGACTCTATCTCTAGCTCAGTGATGTTTGATGGCTTCCGTGCTGCAACTGCCTTCTTTAAATCCCACCAAAGATTTCCAATCGGATTTAAATCTGGTGACTTGAGAATGCCACTCCAGGACGTTCCAGGACCTTTTTCTCAACCAAGCTTTGGTTGACTTGGAGGTGTGCTTGAGATCGTTGTCTAACTGGAAAGTCCACTGATCACCAAGGTTTAATCCGTCAACAGAACGTTCCTCTTTAAAGAGGCCCGGTATTTCTGGGAATCCATGATGCCAGGTACACGATCAAGACTGCAACATCATCAATGACCCACCTCCATGTTTGATGGTATTGTTCTGGCCTTTCACACCCCAGACATACCGCTGGTCCATATATCCAAACAGTTTGGTTTCATCAGTCCATAGAACTGTCTCCAAAACTCTGTAGTCTCATCCTAATTCCTCCTGACATATTCTAGTCGACTGTTGATGTTCCTTGTGGTCAAGAGTGTGCAACTCCGGGCATGAAGTCAGTTCAGTGCACGTGAAATGTTGGACTTTCTTCCACAGCCAGGCAGGTTTACAGCTGTTCCATAAGGTTTAAACTTCCTTATAATGCTCCCAATGGTGTCTCTTGGAATATTACATTATTTGGAAATCTGCTTATACCCAAGGTCCTCCAGCTGTGATGAAATAATCTCCTCTCTCAGCTTTGTGGAAGCTCTTTTGTCTTTCCCATGATTGCAACTCACAGTCAATATCTTCATGGGTGAAGGATCATTATAGAGTTCCCAAAGGCTTAATTATGTTTCAGCTCCACTTTAGGCCAGACAGCTTTAAAAACAGCAACATTATATAGAGGTTGAATAACAGTGACATGGCTATCTTAACAAAATATACTCTTACACACAAATACTACATAATGCATTTTATGTTTCACTGAACTCATAAAGACGTCATCCAGGGCAAAACCTTTTCCTCTTATGGTCTTCAGTGTGTTTCAATAAAGTTAATGTCTGTCTGTCTGTCTGTCTGTCTGTCTGTCTGTCTGTCTGTCTGTCTGTCTGTCTGTCTGTAGAGCTCTGTTTGACTACGATAAGACCAGGGATTCGGGTCTTCCCAGTCAGGGACTGAACTTTAAGTTCGGGGACATCCTCCACGTGGTGAACGCCTCCGATGATGAGTGGTGGCAGGCCCGACAGCTGACGTCACAGGGGGAGGTGGAGGAGGTCGGCGTGATCCCGAGCAAGAGACGGTCAGCTGTTTATTTTACCGCCTTTTTATTTAAGAACTTTTATTGTTAAATGTGTATCAAACCTCTGACCTTTGACCTTCTGTCCTCTTTGACCTCAGGGTCGAGAAGAAGGAGAGAGCGAGATTAAAGACGGTGAAGTTTAACGCAAAGTCTCGAGACAGAGGGGTGAGTGTTTCCTCCCTCAGTACTGATGGATGTAGTTCTTATCCACTCAAACTCCCAAGATGCATTGTGTGAATTATGGTCAGAGAGTCGAGTCCACTAACAGTAGACGACATCATGGATCCCAAATACGGAAGCATATCGCATTCACTTGAACATTTATTATTTTCTGTTTTCCTGAGTTCAGAGAGCATTTGAAACAATAGACGCATTCATTCCTTTATTGATTGATTCCTCGATTTAACGGAAACAAACACGAGTACAGGATCAGCAGCTATGGAAACAAACCACAGAGAGGCTGCGATACAACACAGGCAGAGGGAGAGAGACAGGCAGAGGGAGAGAGACAGGCAGAGGGAGAGAGACACCATGTGACTGTTTATAGAGAATATAATGTTTAATAGCTCATATATAGAAGCTTTAAGCTAACAGCTAATAACACAATGCATCATGGGACTCCTGAGTTAAATACGATTGATTATAGATCGACTGTGTGACGATGAACTCTACTAATGAGTGACTAATGTTTAAAACCAGCTCGACACTTAACAGCATGTTGTTGTTGTTGTTGTTGTTGTTGTTGATCTCTGAGACGTTTTCTTCCTCACCGCTCCAACGTCTCAGCAGCCGAACCGCAGCAGCGCCTCCCCAGCACCTTTTTTAAACCGTGTGTCGCTTTAACACGCGTTGGCAGAACGCCCCCGCCCAGCGCCGCCCGCCGCCCCGCCCTCTAACACACCAGACTGACGGGGGGAGGAAAAATACATGCATGACCTCCTCCCTCCTCCCTCCCCCCTCCCTCCTCATACAGAGAGAAACGCTTGACATTGATGTCTGACTGTCTGCTGCTCACCTTCCTCCTCCTCCTCACTCACCTGTCTCACCTGTCTCACCTGTCTCACCCCCCCTCCTGCTGGATAACACTGAACTGCAGCATGTGATCTAATGATGTCACTAGTCCCGCCTCCTGCTGATGACAACCTATTGAAAGCTGAACGTATCAATATTATATATTTCATATAAACAGTCGATCAGATACTTTCCTGTCAGTTCAACTCTGTATTATACTTTATTAATATATTTATATATATTATTATTATTATCAGAGATAGAGATTGATCAGGATCAGAGACTGATCAGGGACAGAGATTGATCAGGATCAGAGATTGATCAGGGACAGATACTGATCAGGATCAGAGATTGATCAGGGACAGAGACTGATCAGGGACACAGATTGATCAGGATCAGAGATTGATCAGGATCAGAGATTGATCAGGATCAGAGATTAATCAGGATCAGAGACTGATCAGGATCAGAGATTGATCAGGGACAGATATGGATCAGGATCAGAGATTGATCAGGGACAGAGATTAATCAGGATCAGAGACTGATCAGGATCAGAGATTGATCAGGGACAGATACTGATCAGGATCAGAGATTGATCAGGATCAGAGACTGATCAGGAAGAGTTATCAGGGAAGAGATTGATCAGGATCAGAGACTGATCAGGGACAGAGATTGATCAGGATCAGAGATTGATCAGGGACAGAGATTGATCAGGGACAGAGATTGATCAGGGACAGAGACTGATCAGGATCAGAGATTGATCAGGGACAGAGATTGATCAGGGACAGAGATTGATCAGGGACAGATACTGATCAGGGACAGAGATTGATCAGGGACAGATACTGATCAGGGACAGAGATTGATCAGGGACAGATACTGATCAGGGACAGAGATTAATCAGGATCAGAGACTGATCAGGATCAGAGATTGATCAGGGACAGAGATTAATCAGGATCAGAGATTGATCAGGGACAGAGATTGATCAGGATCAGGGACAGAGATCAATCAGGATCAGAGACTGAGAGATAAAGAGTAAATGTTCTGTGCATCCGTCCAGCGGTGGAAACAATCTCCAATAAAACCAGCAGCCATCAGTCTCTCTCTTCGTCACGCTCACACTCTTCTTCAGTCACATCGTCCACATGTCGCTCATCCCAACACGTTCACTGACATTGAAGCATGTCTGCATGTTCAGCTCCTCCTGCTTCTGTCTGCTGCGTTCACTGTCACTGTGACCTCTGACCTCTGACCTCCACTCAGAGCATCGAGGTTCACTTTATATGCAACGATGATCAGCTTGAAGCAGACGTCTGATTCTGTGGTTTGGACTTCATTACAGACTAACTCCATTAAAATCAGCTCAAACATTCATCAGACAGAAAGATACAAACAGAAGTTCATGTGAAGAAGAACCAGAAGTCTTCAAAGCCTCCAGACTCCTTTATAAAGGCAGTCGTCTAGTTTTTACTAAAGGAGTCTGCTGGCTCTGAACAGAACCACAGATGGTGGAGGTCGGTTCCTCCGTCACGCTGCAGGAACCAGAACTCAGTTAATTTCTACTGTTTGTGTTTGTTCAGTTTTAGCCAGTTAGCCTGTTAGCCACAGACTCAGACACAAAGCGTCTCATTCTGTCCAAACCAACATCAGACTCCCCCCATCTCCCCCTCTTCCTCCTCTTTTTTTTATTCCATCACCCCTCCTCCTCCTCCTCCTCTTCCTCCTCCTCTTCCTCCTCTTCCTCCTCAGCAGTCTCTCAATGACAAGCGTAAAAAGAACCTCTTTACCCGAAAGTTTCCGTTCTACAAGAGCAAAGAGGCGAGCGAGCAGGAGACCAGCGACGTCGACCGTAAGTACCAGCGCGGCGAGGGAGGCGGGGGAGGCGGGGCTGTCTGTCTGAGAGACGGTTGGTCGGCGACAGGAAGAGAGGTCAGCAAACGCACCGGTTGTCACGGCAACGGGGCGGGGCTAAAATAAAGCCGCTCTTACAGTCGTTAATGGAGACTGAAACACTGATTTGGCCCCTCCCCCCTCCTCTTTGGAGCCAAAATGGCCGCCCCGTAGCCCCCCCGGCCGGCTGCGTCCCCTCTGCTCTCTGTCGCTGTAGTAACTCTGTGTTTTCTTGTGGTTGTTTTCTCCTCGTTGTTCACTCGGCTCCGCTGACTTCAGGACAACAGCGATGACATGATACCCAAAACCCACAGTAAGTGGCCCCCCCCCACCTCACCCTCTCACCACATAAAATCTCCCATCAGCCACCAGGCCTCCAGCTGGATCCTTTCAGCTGAATATTAATAACTTTTATTCAACAGTAATTAGTTACACGACTAGTTATATTACTTTTCTGATACTTTCCACATAATTAATAATTGTGTCCTTTCTGCCCAAAATTCAGATCAGCAGGAAACAACAGAAGTAACTTATTACTTTTTGTTGAGTTGATTAATGTTATTAGTGACAACAAGTAATTAGTTACACTTCTAGTTACTGTGGAAAGTAATCTTATTACCAGTGATGAGTTACAGCAGATTATAATGTAATTAAACTTTTGGTTGTTTCTTTAGTGAACGACATCGAACTCACGGTTTAATTAAAGTAATTAAACAGAACTTTTACAGGAAGTTTCATCCCGTCGTCCATAAATCTCCACGTTCAACGTCGTTCACATCCATTGATCTTCGCTAACGTGGAAGTTTTATTGCAAAATAATGTAAATAAAAAGAATAAAATGAGAAAATAAAAGCTTAAAGTTATTTAATGTTACAAAAATAAAGAAAACAAACAAAAGATTTAAATTTTTTTTACTGGTTTTAATGGAGGACTGGCAGAGTCCGCCTCTTGGTTCCTGGTGGCCTCCTCTTCCTCTTCCTCCTCCTTCTCTTCCTCTTCCTCCTCCTCCTCTTCCTCTTCCTCCTCCTCCTCTTCCTCTTCCTCCTCCTCTTCTCCACTGACTGTCGAGGATCCTCCAGCCCGGAGCTCCGTCTCTTCACTTTCACTCTCGTAGAAACGTCACAGAGTTTGTTTTCTGGGCGACGTCGTCCTCTCACAGCTCAGGTGAACCTTCACACCTGGGTCCTCCTGGACCTTCGTGGACCTTCCTGGACCTTCGTGGAGGTTTCTCTGGTGTTGTAGGAGTTGATGTAGAGTCTCTCATTGGTTGAACTATACGTGGTTCAGGTTTATATATGACTGATCCCCGTTGACCTCTGACCTCTGGATATCTGAATGAAGATGGTCTCCACTATGTGAATCTCTGTGCAGCTGCAGTATGAATGTGTTATTTTAACTTGATGAACTGGAATATTTCAGTACTCAACAGAACATGAAGCCCGTGTGACCCACAGAACTTATTTCAGTTACCAAACATTAGCTCTGTCAGCTGAAATGCTAACTCAGGGTTAAAGTGTGTTAAAGTCTTGAACTGTAAAATGATAATTGAACGTCCCGTCTGTTCATATTTGTGTTACTGTGGTCGGACTCCTCCAGTCCTGTGGATGCAAAGCATTGTGGGTAAGCGCCGCTGCTCCCGGGCTGACCTTGTGTTTTGTTGTGATTCCAGAGCACGTGACCTCTAACGCCAGCGATAGTGAAAGTAGCTACCGTAAGTGTGACACTCTGCCGTCGACGCTGCCTGCCGCTTACGCTCGATGATTGACAGGAAGCACTAACAGTCAGCTGACCTCCGGCTGAACCCGCTAACCGCCTCACTGATGATGTCATTAATGGGCACAAACTGCTGATTGGCTAATAACAGCATGACCTCACACACGCAGTTAACCTCCCCGCTAACGTCCCTGAACGTGTGTGTGTGTGTGTGTGTGTGTGTGTGTGTGTGTGTGTGTGTGTGTGTGTGTGTGTGTGTGTGTGTGTGTGTGAATTGAAATCGTTAACAGCGCAGTAATAATATTCCTGCAGCTTGGTGCCAAAAGATACAGTAGAATAACGGAAAATTAAAATACAGTTTTTACCTTTAATTTAACATAAAATATTGTTTTTGTTAATCTTTTTAATGTTGAATTAAAGATATTTACAGTGTAAAACAATGATCTATAAATCCAGGTGAACTCTGCTATAATACAATAATCAGACTTACATTTACAGCAGAGTGCTGTTATTATTGGATTGTTATTATTTTAATGTGAATGTTAAAAGTTATAGAAGTGTAATAAAAGTCATTATCTGTGAGATTACAGTAATTATTGCTGTTTACACTGATAACAACTGTATTTGGACAGTTTACCTTATACACTGATAAACAACATTTATTCAACTTCCATCATTATACAACATATCTGTCAGTTCACTAACTAATACATTAAAATTACACAACTAATACTTTTTACTGTTAATGACACTCATTTAACATAATTATAGAAATAAATTAACAGTATTAAAGTTGACTTAATATATTAAACAGTAAATATCTGTGAACCTGATGAAAGGTTTGTATGACTGTGGCGACTGTCGGACAGCGTACTCATCCTCAGCCTTCATCCCTCCCTCCTCCCCTCAGTTAAACTGTCTCTCTCTCCGTCCTCTGTGTGTCTGCAGGCGGGCAGGAGGAGTACGTTCTGTCGTATGAACCCGTCGTTCAGCAGGAAGGTGAGTTCATTGATCTCCATCCAGCATTAACCTCCAGCGGAGGAAGTGCAGATATTTACGGTCTCCTTCCTCTCTGACAGTAAACTACACCCGCCCCGTCATCATCCTCGGCCCCATGAAGGATCGAATCAACGACGACCTGATCTCTGAGTTCCCCGACAAGTTTGGATCCTGCGTCCCCCGTAAGTCCTCCTGCAGCGGGTCCGGTTGGGTCTCACTCTCTATCAGATCAGATTTTAACCTTGATCAGGTGCAGTCATATACATTCACACGTTCAAGGATACAACACAGGTGTAAATGGGCTAGAGGTAGTCCATGGATTTTGACATCTTAACAATGTCCAGATAGTCCATATTTGAAAGTGAGCAGTGATATTCATTCACTGAGTGAGAGGATGAACATACAGTTTACAAACATTCATTATTCATAATTGAATGGCAGGGGGAAGAAAAACCTCCATCAGTCACATCAACAATCATATCAATCAATAAAATATGAGATAATTGGGGACCATTTATTCAGGAATACATCCGATTTCAAGTGTAACCTTGCAGTTATATTTTCCATGTAGTAAACATCCTTAACTTTCTCTCTCCATTGTGCTACTGTGGGGGGGGGGCTGCAGCCTCAGCCAGGAGATTGTAATCATCATCTTAGCAATTAGAAGGACTCTCAGCAATACTCTCTGATTATTGTTTTCTAGATCTTCTGGTAATATTGCTAACACAAAACAAGATGGTTCTAAGGGAAGATCTACATTTAAACATTTTTTATTTCATTTTGTATGTTTAGCCAGTATCTTATGTGTGTGGTCTCCCACCAGGCCACAGCCCCTCCAGCACTGATCTGAGGTATCCACAAATTTTGATGTGACAACAGGAGTCCTGAAAAACCTCATCTTAGTTTTCCATTCAAATTCCTTCCAGATAGGGCTATTTGTAATTTTGTGACCTTCTCCGCACACTCCGAACAATCCCCAGCTGTTATCTGGAGTTATGGTGTTCCAGTTCCCATTTTTCTTTCATATCTAAACTGTTATCCGTTAGTTCTAAATGGAATTGTGTCTAGGGGCAAGTTTAGGCAGTCATTCTGCTCCATCCCAACCCATATAGTATCGTTGTCTTCAGATATCCATGCAACCAATGATCTAAGCTGAGCTGCCCAATAATATTTTTTCAGTTTAGGTAAATCAAGGCTTCCATTGTCTTTTGTGCATAACAATCTTTGCAATCTGATTCTGGGTCTTCTGTTTTGCCAAATAAATTTAGAGTAGAGGGTAGAGATTGGAACACAAAGAGCAGCCTTGGTAATATGTTCATTCGTATCATTTCCACTCGTCCTATTAGGCATAAGGGGAGAACTTCACATCTTGTAAGGTCATTTTTTATTTCACCCATCAGTTTGCCATAGTTGTCTTTGTACAGCTGTGATGCGTCAGGTGTTATGATGATACCCAAGTATCTAAACCTTTGATTAGACCAGTGGAATTTAATGCTGCCTGTTAATTGTGCAGGTCAGTGCCCCACCAGCATCATTGCCTCTGACTTTGATTGATTTATTTTATAGCCTGAGAGCTCTCCATGTTCGTTCAAATTTCTCATTAATGCTGGGACAGAGGTAACTGGATCGCATTTAAATGTCAATATGTCATCTGCATAGAAAGAAGTTTTGTGTTCTATTTGTCACCCTGTCACCCCTCTCAAGATGAAAAAAAATCTGAACAGCATCTATTCACTAACACGTGATTTTGGGTTTGTATATATGACTCTTATCCAGTCTACAAATGTGGGGTGGAACCCCATAACAGCCAGCGTTTTATATAAAAGCTGCCAATTCACTGTCAAGACCTTTCCGAACATCCAAATTAATAAGCATAGAGTTTTGCCTATTTTTCTTGGCACACGTTATGATGTTTAATGTTCTTATGTTATTAGCTCCTTGTCGGCCAGGGATGAAGCCTGTCTGGTCTGGATTAATTAATTTTGTTATAATTTTTTGCATTCTTTTTGCCAGGATATAGGTTAGCAGCTTTTGGTCGTTACATAGCAAACTAATGGGTCCGTACCCTCCTTATGGATCACTGATCATCAGATCTTCTCTGATCTAAAGTTTCCCTCCTCCTCGCTTTCAGATACGACCCGGCCAAAGCGAGACTACGAGGTGGACGGCAGAGATTATCACTTCGTGGTGTCCAGAGAGCAGATGGAGAAGGACATCCAGGACCACAGATTCATCGAGGCGGGACAGTACAACAACCACCTGTACGGAACCAGCGTCCAGTCGGTCCGAGAGGTTGCCGAGAAGGTTGGTGCTGACTCTGTGTGGGTTGTAGACGCTAGCAGACTCTGTTTATAAGCTAACGTACTAATGTGATAAGAAATAGGACATTTACTCATTGAACTGGAGGTTTTAAGTTGGTCCCTGTTTCCTCTGGTCCAACCCAGGTCAGGGTCCTGCTGTGTAAACAAGCATTTAGGTCCTGGTCCGGTTTCTGAGGCTTCTTTGTCTCATTTCAGCTCCGACTCACTGATTGTCAATAACAGGTTGTTGATTTCACTCGTTCTTCTTCTGTGGTTCTCAGGGTAAACATTGTATCCTGGACGTGTCGGGGAACGCCATCAAGAGACTCCAGCTGGCTCAGCTTCACCCCATCGCCATCTTCATCAAACCCAAATCTGTGGAGAACATCATGTGAGTCAACAAACAAACAAACAAACATTGTGGCTGTCGGTTTACACAGTGGTTGTGATCTGGTCTCTGGTCTGGTTGTGATCTGGTCTCTGGTCTGGTTGTGATCTGGTCTCTGGTCTGGTTGTGATCTGGTCTCTGGTCTGGTTGTGATCTGGTCTCTGGTCCTGCAGGGAGATGAACAAGCGTCTGACGGAGGAGCAGGGCAGGAAAACCTTCGACAGAGCCACCAAGCTGGAGCAGGAGTTCACCGAGCATTTCACAGGTGAGACGGCGCCGCCCGCCGACCCGAAGGAAGTCCTCGAACTCACATTTCTGTTTCCTCTTCACGCTGGAGAACGTAACGTATAGAGACGTTACAGCTCTGTCAGACCCAGTGGTTCATATTGAAAGGACCCGTCTGTCTTACTGTCAACAAACAGGCTCTTAAATGTATAAAAGGGTTTTAATATAAAGGCATTAAAATATGTAATCTATATATCAGTATTGATTATTCTGTGAAACAAACATGGAAACCTTCCTGACGTTTGGAGGATTTAAAGTTGACTCTATGAACTTCAATGCATCCCGACTCGCTGTAGTGTCCAGGAGTTTGTTGCTCCGCTGACCTCGCTGTGTTTGCTCCTTGCAGCCATCGTTCAGGGCGACACTCTGGAGGAGATCTACGATCAGGTGAAGCAGATCATCGAGGAGCAGTCGGGTCCGTTCATCTGGGTTCAGTCCAAGGAGAAGTTATGAGGATCAAAACTCTGTCTGCTCCATCGCTCCTCTCTTTAGATTCAGTTTGTTTTATTTTGAAAAGAAAAGTCGACCTGCAGACGGCAGCCTCACCCTTCCTCACCCCTCCTCACCCCCCAACCCCCCCGATCTACGACCCGACACTGACGGTGTTTTATTTTGTATTTCTGCCTGAATAAGACTCCATTATTGGGTTTCCTGACCAGCACAGTAAAGCACACAGGAAGTATGACGACATCACACTGAACGCGGTACAGCTCCTTAATGTTTAAGGGAGGAGAACTAAAGAGGAAGAGGAGGAGGAGGAGGAGGAGGAGGAGAAGGAGACGTGTCCATGAAAGTGGAGAGAAGAAACGTACGAAGCAGATTTTCTCTCTTTTTTTTTTTTGTGGGTTTTTTTCCCTTTTGTTTGTCTCGTAAGGTAAACGTCGGTGGACGGACAGAGTTTCAGTCTCAGGCAGCGTCTGTCGGTCCGGAGGAAGGCGGAGACACAAAAAGCAAAACTTTGCACGTTTGAGCTTTAACAGCATGTCATTTAATACCCCTGTTTATTTCCCATCAGCCCCTTCACCTGAGCGTCTGACGTCACAGCTTCTTCTTCTGTTCTGCGCTCATTTCTTTTTCTTTCACTCGATTTAGTTTGTTGTTTGTTTGTTTGCTCCTCGCCGCTGCAGACGTCTGTCGGGACGCCGCTGCAGGGTTCCCGCTCTGCCACCGGGGGGCGCCGCGGAGCTTCTGCTCCGTGTTTCTAACAGCAAACGTCTCAAAAGATTAAATCTGATTCATTTGACTTGTTTTCTTCTTCAAACTGACGAATAATAATCGTTTGTTGCTCGATGTTTTCATTTAGCTTTACGAGGTCAAAGGTCACAGCATCGATTATTCTACTGCTAATTATATCTTTATCTTCTCGAGTCTCATTAAAGGAGCTAAAGTTCATTTTCTTTTCTTAAAAATTCACAATTAAAAGAAAATGATTTTATAGTAAACTTGTAATTAAGTGAAAATGTTCTTATAATTACAAGGACATTTAATTATGAGATTATTTATCAATAACAAGAAAACTGCACTATAATCAATATTCTCTTAATTATCTCATAATTAAGAGAAAACATCGACGTTTGATCTAATCAGGAGAAACTAACTGAGAAAACTCATTAAGAGATTTTAATTACAAGAAAATTGTTTCATGATTCTTTTTACTCATAATTACAAGAAAACAATATAATTAAGAGAAAATGACAAATTAGATAAAACTCACAGAAATTTAAGTTATTTATCTCATAATTACCAAAAGAACTTAATATAAACATAATTTCAGCTCATCTACAATTAAGAGAAAACAACTTGATAATTTGAAAAAACTCATAAGAAAACTTTAATTTCTCATAATTTTCTCATTTTCACTAAAACTAAATTATTTTATCTTTTAATCAAATAAATAAATAACAAAACAATAATAAATATAAATGACAGATCACAAGAATCAGAAATAAAAGTTCTTTATCTGGTAATAAAAGAGAATAATTGTAATTACGAGGTTGTTTTCTTCTTTATCTCCAGTTTGTTTGTTTGTTTGTTTGTTTGTTTGTTTGTTGACCCGATGAGACCTTCCACTGATTTTAAACTTTAAATCATCGTCACACATTTCATTCTGGGTTTTTATTTTAATCATCGTTGTGTTTGAGCGGCGAGTTCGAACCCCGTCAGACGTCCGTCAGCGTCGTCAGTGGAACCGCGAACAGAGACGATTATTGTACAATGAGATTCTGACAGATATTTAACCCTCGGTAAACTGCCTATTTTGTTATAATAAAGTCTATATTGAACTTTACTTAAGCACTACTACTACGGGAGTTATTTTCTTCGCATTGTTAATCATATATGAATAGAAAAGTATAAAGATATTTGAATATGAATATATATTTTTTCTTTTTCTTTTGATCACCACCTCCTCTGTCTTTTAATTTTCTTTTTTAAGCATAATAAAAACTTAACAAGAAAACAGAAAGTGCTCTTCTTCTTCTGCTGCTGACCTCCGACCAGGATCTACAGCGACAATCAATCACACAGTTAGTTTGTTTGAACGAGCTGATTAAATGATCACTGATTGGGGATTTATTGATATATTGATCACTGGTTTCGAACTAGTTAATTTCTTTATATGTTTTGTTTCTTTTTATTTCATAATTTTCACTTAAAATGAACCTTTTTTATTTTCAACACATATTTTATTCTAAACAGTATTCACTAATTATTATTATTATTATTAGTTTGATTATAGATTATTGATTGAATCAACTCCATATAGAACATGGCTCTAGAGTTTATAATGTTTAATGATGGAAATGTTATTGATTGTTATTGATACATTTTATTAAACAATATTTATTTAGACGTTAAAATATAAATATTTGGATGTGAATGAAACATTTAGTGCAACATCACAACCAATGTTTGGAAATCAATCAATAAATCAATAATAACGTTCCTTTATTCACAGTCTGTGGGTCAGATTATATTTAATAGAACTGATCGATTATGATCAATCTTTATCGATCCATTAGTGAAGCAGATTATAAAGTCACTAAAACGAGCTCCACATTCAACATCTGATCAATAATAATCCATCAATAACCAATAATCCAATATTATCTAGTAATATAGAGTACTTTTACTTTCTACACTGAGGTATTATTACTTTTACTGAAGTACTCAAATATTTGTACAACAGTACTTTATTACTTAATAAAGTATTTCAACCTTTACTTTAGTTACTTTAGTGGTATCAGTACTTTAATAAAGTATTTCTACCTTTACTTTAGTTACTTTAGTTACTTTAGTGGTATTAGTACTTTAATAAAGTATTTCAACCTTTACTTTAGTTACTTTAGTGGTATCAGTACTTTGATAAAGTATTTCTACCTTTACTTTAGTTACTTTAGTTACTTTAGTGGTATTAGTACTTTAATAAAGTATTTCTACCTTTACTTTAGTTACTTTAGTTACTTTAGTGGTATTAGTACTTTAATAAAGTATTTCTACCTTTACTTTAGTTACTTTAGTGGTATTAGTACTTTAATAAAGTATTTCTACCTTTACTTTAGTATAGACTTTAATAAAATTCACCTTACTTTAGTTACTTTAGTGGTATTAGTACTTTAATAAAGTATTTCTACCTTTACTTTAGTTACTTTAGTGGTATAGTACTTTAAATTTACACTTTAGTGGTATTAGTACTTTAATAAAGTATTTCTACCTTTACTTTAGTTACTTTAGTGGTATTAGTACTTTAATAAAGTATTTCTACCTTTACTTTAGTTACTTTAGTTACTTTAGTGGTATTAGTACTTTAATAAAGTATTTCTACCTTTACTTTAGTTACTTTAGTGGTATTAGTACTTTAATAAAGTATTTCTACCTTTACTTTAGTTACTTTAGTGGTATTAGTACTTTAATAAAGTATTCCACAGGAACAAACATTTTCAATTTCAGGCCTTTATTTTGAAAGCTCGTGTCTCTGACGTCCTCCAGGAGGGAGTCTCGGACCCTGCGGGACTTCCGGCTCAGGTGTCCGGGTCCCCGCGGAGCCTCTGCGGCCTCCTGTCGGGTCTGTCGGAGGCTCCGGGACTCCAGCGCCCTGCCCGCCGCGGCCCTGCCGGCCTGCAGCACCCTCAGAGCGGCCCGGGCGGGCAGCCGAGCCGCGGTGCGCACCGGGAGAGAGTCCGACAGTTTCTCCACCAGCTGAACTTTATTGATCAGCGCCGACAGGAAGTACCTGAGCACCGTGGTGACGTCACTGCACACCTGCGGGACAACGAGTCGTCACAGAAAGACCCGGACACAACCGGAAAATACCGGAAACAGCCGACAGAAACCGACAGAAAGTCCTAATAACAGCGGGTCCGTTAAACTCACCTGCGGCGTCAGGAGAATGATACCTGCCACTTCCGGCGGGGACTTTCAGAATAAAAGCAGAGAATCACTTCAGGAGTTAATAAAATAAAAATACTTTATTAATCTGTAATTTACTCACAAAGCCAATGAACAGCCCTTAATGAACTAATGAACTAATTAAAGCTTAATGAGGTTTTCTCCCAATTTCAACACCAGCGTTCCCAGTTGGTGGGTATGTTAGCCATTAGCTTCCCAGCTACAGTAGTTTAGCAGCGAGTCGTGGAAGAGGTCTCCGGCACCGACTCTTGGGAGATACATTTACTGATCACTTTCTGGTGTGAGCGACCTGAAGAGCTTTCATTGATCACAGGAAATGTGTATGACTGTTTACACTGCTGGCTGTTGTCTACAAACTATTTCTGTCCAAAAACTAATAAATAAATAAATCAAAATGAATAAATGTTTTAATTGTTGATGAATTTCTGACTTTTATTAATGAACGTACACAGACGAGAATAAAAGGACTGGACTGAGTTTCTGAACCACTTTGTGAAAGTTTAAACTTGTATATGTTGGTTTTAATGTTTATATTTCCCCACAGCATCAAACAGAAGGAAAACTTCCAATCAACCAAAAACTATCTTTAATGTGAGACAGGAGAAGTCCAATATTACCAGATGTACATGAACGCATCGTCATCACTTCCTCATTTAGTTTGCCTGAGGACAATAAGAGCAACTCTTCAACCCTCATTTTAAAGTTCAATCAACAGTTTCTGCTTAATGACAAACTTTAATTGTACAGTTTTACACAAGATGGATTACAGTGGACACAAACTCTGAGCAGATAACTTCAGATACAATCTCTGGAACATCAAGAAACAAATCAATCAGGATCAATGTTTGGTGCCATTGATATTCAGGTTGAACAAACTCCAGAGAGAGAGTGTAGTTGGAGCCACAGGCCTTCGGAGCACTGGGGGGTTTGTTCGGTCCAAAGGGACAGTTTTCAGACTGGTTCTGAATAATGGAGCCCGAGTTTAACCTGCTGATCAAATTCACTTTATAGATATAATCAATGATCCAATCACAAACCTATAGCTGCCATCATTCCCAGATTGATTAACAACTAAATGTTACATCAGTAATGTGTGTAAACACAGCAGCAAACAGGAACCTGGTTTCTGGACCCAGAAGCAGCTTTTACTGAGTTTATCTGGATCACGTTACTATGGAAACCCAAAACCACCAAAACCCCCAAAACCCCCAAAAACCACTGTAAACCTGCTCATCCACATCACCATGACAACCAACATCATCAATATAACACATGTTCATCATCATCTTCATCATCATCATCATCATCATCATCATCATCATCACCTTCATCATCATCATCATCATCATCACCTTCATCATCATCATCATCATCATCATCACCTTCATCATCATCATCATCATCACCTTCATCATCACCTTCATCATCATCATCAACATCATCACCTATCATCTTCCTCATCACCTTCATCGTCATCATCATCATCATCATCATCATCATCATCATCTATTTCTATTGAACAGTCACAGAGACTTTCTCTGGTAGAATCTTCAGCTGTTTATAATCAGTGTCAATAAATGGAAACAGTCTCTCAGTGAAAGTGTGTGTGAAGGTGTGTATGTGTGTGTTAGTATCAGGATCAGAGAACGACAGCTTTCCTCTGTTCCAGTCCAGATTCCCTCTGATCCTCTGGACCTTCTTCTGAACTACGAGATCAGTTTCTGGAGCTGATGGGGAGAATGCTCTGTAGTCACCTAACCAGAACCATATTTCCCATAATCCAGACTCTATGTCTCCCTTCCTCTGGACAGACTCTGCTAACACACCCAGTCTCCAGTATTTACTGTCTCCAACCTCGACATCCCAGCTGTGAGTCCCTGAGTTAAAGCCCTCAGAGCCCAGAACAGACCAGGAATAATCAAACCTCTCTGGATTATCAGGAAGCTGCTGTTTCTCTCCTACTCTCACACTGGTCAGATCTTCAGACAGGATGAGTTCTGGATAAGCAGTGTTTGGATCCAGAATCACAGGACTGTAGGAGACCATGTCCTTCATCTTGTTCCAGATGTTGAAGGTCAGGTTGCCCAGGTGTTTGGCCTCGTCTATCAGAGCTCCTGAGGGCAGCTGTGGATCCTCCAGCAGGGGGCGCTGCTGGACTCTTTCCACTGCAGCCTTGTAGTTGTTCAGGAATGAGACGTCTTCAGCTCTCAGCTCCTCCTCTGTGGCTCTGACTGTGTCTGAAAGAGCTGCTATCTCTCTGCTCAGAGCCTCCATCTTCTCCTTCATCATCTGACTCTTCTGCTCCTCTTCCTCCCTCAGTGCAGCCAGCCTGGCCTCCTCTTCCTCTTCTAGAAACTGGTGAAGCTTCTTAAACTGTTCCTTAATCTTCCTCTCTGTGCGTCGGGCCTGGACCTTCATGTGTTCTGCTGTTTGATCAAACTTCACTTTAACTCCTTCACAAACCTTTAACTTCTCCTTTAAAGGCTTCAGAGATTTCTGGAGCTCCTCTTTGTGATCCTGTGCAGCTTCATCGATGGGTCTGAATCTGTGGTTGGTGTGTTTCTTTGAATCTCTGCAGACGACACACACTGGCTGCTGATGGTCCAGACAGAAGAGTTTGAGTTTCTCAGAGTGCAGACTGCAGAGAGCCTCTGAAGATCTCTGATCTCTCTCCTGTAAGAAACTCTCACACAGGTTCTTTAAAGCCAAGTTAGGAGGTAGATCTTCCCTTGAATGTCTTCTCTTACAAACTGGACACTCACGTGTTACTTTCTCTGTCCACCAGCTCTTCAGACAGTCTTTACAGAAGCTGTGGCTACATGACAGGATGACCGGATCTTTAAAGATGCCGTGGCAGACAGGACAGCAGAGATCTTCCTCTAATCTGGAAGCCATTTTGTCTGTGAGTGCAGCTGAAAGCACAGCAGGCAGCTCCAACAGGAAACCAGTCAGTCACTCCCTGTTCTCTGAAAGTTACTTTCACTTTGAGTCTTTGGAGTCAAACTCTTGTTCAGTTTGTGGATTCAGCAGCTGGTTGAAGTGGTAGTATTCCAGTATTCCCAGTATTCCCTCCTGTAGCTGTCCTGTCTCAGTGGGTTTTGGTCTGAAGGTGAATCTTATCGTCTGTCTCTGTCTGTGTGTCTCCCGTCAGTGAAGCACAATAACAACCTCTGTTTCCTGGTTTGTCTCAGGTGAGTCACCGGAGGGGCGGAGTTTCTTCAGAGCAGGAACACACACGATTGGACACACTCTTATTTTACTGGCTGCAGTATGAAAATCACATGTCCTAATAATACCTTGTTGTTAGTAGATCTGCTGCGTCACTTTGTGGAGGACTAATAGTTAAAGCAGCTCAGTATAATCTTTAGTAAACTGTGTATTTCACAGTATTAGTAACAGTTCTTCCTAACCAGGGGAAGTCTGGGGGGGTGCAGCTGTTGGTGGGTACATGGGTGGACTGTGAGCCAGCTCAGATCATTTGAACATGTAGAAATTATGATTTGGTTCATAAAAATCAAACAGAGAAGTCAAAATAGATCATTGAACACCAGGGCCGGCTCTAGCCATAGGCGATATAGGCGGTCACCTAGAGCGCCATCTGCAGGAGGGGCGCCGCCAGTCACCCTCGAGGGAGGAAAAACAAAAGCTTTAATTTTCGATGCCCATTGGCCTCCCTTCATGTTCTGTCTTGAAAATAATAAATATTAACAAAATAAAGAAACAGATAAACAATGACATGTTTCTCTTGTGGTGCTGAGTCACGTGACGTGTGGTCATTGGCTGCACACCTCAGAGGGTAAGACAGGTGTCACAGAGGTCAGGTAAAGTGACAGACAGGTTATGTTTTGATATATCTTGTGAGATGAAACAGCCGTCAAAGCCCTCGGGTGAGCAGTACCGAAAGAGAAGAAAGGAGGAGGAGGAGAAGAAGTCCCAATATAAAGGTAACATTACGTCATCTGATGGCCATGATGGTCATTTTGACCGTTTCCAAATTTATATGTGCAACTGTAACCGATGTGTTCTTACAGTTTGTTATATTTCATCAGAAATCCATCTTTGTTGATATTTTGTTATTTTTTCTGTATAAATCTGTTTTTGTGTGTATTTATTTTGGGGAGCTTTTATTTCGTTAATTGTATTTTGGCGGGGTGACCTGTTAGTGATGTCACTTCCTGTGTTGTTGCCTGTTCTCCTCAGTAGCAGTGAGACAACCTGAGCGCTCTGGTTCAATGTGACATAAAACATGTTAAAAACCCTAAATAGAAGTTCTTACTCTACTTTATAACTGTCACTAGTTTTGTTCTTTGTTTCTGTGATTTTTATTTAAATGTGTACAAACAGTTTTATTGTGTACAGCACTTTTTGTGTGAGATGTTAGCTCACCTGTCTCAGGATAGCTTAATGAAGAGCACACAGGTAGTTTGTCCCTCTCATTTAAAGGTGTGTGTGTACTGATTTTATGTGTGTTGTACACAGAATAAACCTCCAGTCCAACTGGCAAAGCAGAAGATGTCTGTGGTCCATTACTACACAGGAGTCGAACACAACGCAGAGTCAAACTAAAGGAGTGTCAGGCCAGACCGGTTACACAATAACTTTGTTGAATGAACAAATGTAATACTGCTGTCACCTGACTTTTCCTAAAAGTGTCTGTATTTTAATTTAGAATAGTTTTTATATAAATTACACAAAAGACAAAGAAAATATGATATGTTTTTAATCTCTCCTAGGGCACCAAATGGGCTAGAGCCGGCCCTGTTGAACACAATGAATATGTAGTTGTGAGGTAAATGTTCTATAATATCTCAGTAATGGTGAAAAGAGTTGTGTTGAATTGTTCCCAGTGTATTCAGTGTTTGTTATTTTCTTGGTGTGACTCTGTTTGGTACAGTAGATGATTGTCTGCCACAGTTTGAGCTGCTGTTTATAACTTTGGACACAAGGTGGCAGTGTTCAGAGAGACTGCTGTTAGTGTTTACTGAGAGGACAACATGGAGAAAGGGATCAACAGTGCTGTGAATGTTGTGTAAAACAGTAGATTCATACTTTAATATCTGCTTCAAATATTCATCACATTGAGTCAGTGAAAGTTTTTACCTTTTCTCCTCCTTTGTAACCCTTTAAGCTCACATCCAGTTATATTGTGAATGTGTATGAATGAGTTAGTTTCTGTTTGATGATTCACTGAGTGAATGTGTGTGAAAGGGTGAATGTGGCTGTAGTGTAAAAGCTCTTTGAGTGGTTGGAAGACTAGAAAGGCGCTCTACAAGGACAGGTCCATTTACCATACGTGTTTTGGGGGCTGACTCTGGGGGGCGTGGCTAAGCCATTTTGCGACGCCCATCTGCGGGACCCACCACTAGGTGGCGCTCTCACTATTACAGAATATTATCACATAGACGTGTTCAGGGCGGGACTCTTATCAAACATGTGAAGTTTCGTTGAGATCGGATCATGTACTCAGAAGTTATGACGAATCCCTCTTTCATGGCGAGTCGTTGAAATTCCACGCCACGCCACGCCACGCCACGGGCACGCCGTTTGACGGAGTAACGTGAATAGCACAACTTTTAATCGGGAATGTCTTTAGATGGCTGTGTCTAAATCTGAAGTTGATCCGATCCATTCCCGAGGAGGAGTTCTTTCAAATACAACGTGGCCGACTTCCTGTTGGGTTAGGGATATGGCGCCCACTGGATTTTTTGTTTGTCTGGATAGGATCTACGCGTGTGCCGATTTGTATGCATATCGGTGAATGGGGCCCCGATGGTACAGTTTGATGAGTTTTCGAGCATCAGCGAGACTACGAGGTGGACGGCAGAGATTATCACTTCGTGGTGTCCAGAGAGCAGATGGAGAAGGACATCCAGGACCACAGGTTCATCGAGGCGGGACAGTACAACAACCACCTGTACGGAACCAGCGTCCAGTCGGTCCGAGAGGTTGCCGAGAAGGTTGGTGCTGACTCTGTGTGGGTTGTAGACGCTAGCAGACTCTGTTTATAAGCTAACGTACTAATGTGATAAGAAATAGGACATTTACTCATTGAACTGGAGGTTTTAAGTTGGTCCCTGTTTCCTCTGGTCCAACCCAGGTCAGGGTCCTGCTGTGTAAACAAGCATTTAGGTCCTGGTCCGGTTTCTGAGGCTTCTTAGTCTCATTTCAGCTCCGACTCACTGATTGTCAATAACAGGTTGTTGATTTCACTCGTTCTTCTTCTGTGGTTCTCAGGGTAAACATTGTATCCTGGACGTGTCGGGGAACGCCATCAAGAGACTCCAGCTGGCTCAGCTTCACCCCATCGCCATCTTCATCAAACCCAAATCTGTGGAGAACATCATGTGAGTCAACAAACAAACAAACAAACATTGTGGCTGTCGGTTTACACAGTGGTTGTGATCTGGTCTCTGGTCTGGTTGTGATCTGGTCTCTGGTCTGGTTGTGATCTGGTCTCTGGTCTGGTTGTGATCTGGTCTCTGGTCTGGTTGTGATCTGGTCTCTGGTCTGGTTGTGATCTGGTCTCTGGTCCTGCAGGGAGATGAACAAGCGTCTGACGGAGGAGCAGGGCAGGAAAACCTTCGACAGAGCCACCAAGCTGGAGCAGGAGTTCACCGAGCATTTCACAGGTGAGACGGCGCCGCCCGCCGACCCAAAGGAAGTCCTCGAACTCACATTTCTGTTTCCTCTTCACGCTGGAGAACGTAACGTATAGAGACGTTACAGCTCTGTCAGACCCAGTGGTTCATATTGAAAGGACCCGTCTGTCTTACTGTCAACAAACAGGCTCTTAAATGTATAAAAGGGTTTTAATATAAAGGCATTAAAATATGTAATCTATTTATCAGTATTGATTATTCTGTGAAACAAACATGGAAACCTTCCTGACGTTTGGAGGATTTAAAGTTGACTCTATGAACTTCAATGCATCCCGACTCGCTGTAGTGTCCAGGAGTTTGTTGCTCCGCTGACCTCGCTGTGTTTGCTCCTTGCAGCCATCGTTCAGGGCGACACTCTGGAGGAGATCTACGATCAGGTGAAGCAGATCATCGAGGAGCAGTCGGGTCCGTTCATCTGGGTTCAGTCCAAGGAGAAGTTATGAGGATCAAAACTCTGTCTGCTCCATCGCTCCTCTCTTTAGATTCAGTTTGTTTTATTTTGAAAAGAAAAGTCGACCTGCAGACGGCAGCCTCACCCCTTCCTCACCCCTCCTCACCCCCCAACCCCCCGATCTACGACCCGACACTGACGGTGTTTTATTTTGTATTTCTGCCTGAATAAGACTCCATTATTGGGTTTCCTGACCAGCACAGTAAAGCACACAGGAAGTATGACGACATCACACTGAACGCGGTACAGCTCCTTAATGTTTAAGGGAGGAGAACTAAAGAGGAAGAGGAGGAGGAGGAGGAGGAGGAGGAGACGTGTCCATGAAAGTGGAGAGAAGAAACGTACGAAGCAGATTTTCTGTCTTTTTTTTTTTTTTTGTGGGTTTTTTTCCCTTTTGTTTGTCTCGTAAGGTAAACGTCGGTGGACGGACAGAGTTTCAGTCTCAGGCAGCGTCTGTCGGTCCGGAGGAAGGCGGAGACACAAAAAGCAAAACTTTGCACGTTTGAGCTTTAACAGCATGTCATTTAATACCCCTGTTTATTTCCCATCAGCCCCTTCACCTGAGCGTCTGACGTCACAGCTTCTTCTTCTGTTCTGCGCTCATTTCTTTTTCTTTCACTCGATTTAGTTTGTTGTTTGTTTGTTTGCTCCTCGCCGCTGCAGACGTCTGTCGGGACGCCGCTGCAGGGTTCCCGCTCTGCCACCGGGGGGCGCCGCGGAGCTTCTGCTCCGTGTTTCTAACAGCAAACGTCTCAAAAGATTAAATCTGATTAATTTGACTTGTTTTCTTCTTCAAACTGACGAATAATAATCGTTTGTTGCTCGATGTTTTCATTTAGCTTTACGAGGTCAAAGGTCACAGCATCGATTATTCTACTGCTAATTATATCTTTATCTTCTCGAGACTGTTTAGACTGCTGGCTGTTGTCTACAAACTATTTCTGTCCAAAAACTAATAAATAAATAAATCAAAATGAATAAATGTTTTAATTGTTGATGAATTTCTGACTTTTATTAATGAACGTACACAGACGAGAATAAAAGGACTGGACTGAGTTTCTGAACCACTTTGTGAAAGTTTAAACTTGTATATGTTGGTTTTAATGTTTATATTTCCCCACAGCATCAAACAGAAGGAAAACTTCCAATCAACCAAAAACTATCTTTAATGTGAGACAGGAGAAGTCCAATATTACCAGATGTACATGAACGCATCGTCATCACTTCCTCATTTAGTTTGCCTGAGGACAATAAGAGCAACTCTTCAACCCTCATTTTAAAGTTCAATCAACAGTTTCTGCTTAATGACAAACTTTAATTGTACAGTTTTACACAAGATGGATTACAGTGGACACAAACTCTGAGCAGATAACTTCAGATACAATCTCTGGAACATCAAGAAACAAATCAATCAGGATCAATGTTTGGTGCCATTGATATTCAGGTTGAACAAACTCCAGAGAGAGAGTGTAGTTGGAGCCACAGGCCTTCGGAGCACTGGGGGGTTTGTTCGGTCCAAAGGGACAGTTTTCAGACTGGTTCTGAATAATGGAGCCCGAGTTTAACCTGCTGATCAAATTCACTTTATAGATATAATCAATGATCCAATCACAAACCTATAGCTGCCATCATTCACAGATTGATTAACAACTAAATGTTACATCAGTAATGTGTGTAAACACAGCAGCAAACAGGAACCTGGTTTCTGGACCCAGAAGCAGCTTTTACTGAGTTTATCTGGATCACGTTACTATGGAAACCCAAAACCCCCAAAACCCCCAAAAACCACTGTAAACCTGCTCATCCACATCACCATGACAACCAACATCATCATCATCATAATCATCATAATCATCATCATCATCATCATAATCATCATCATCACCTTCATCACCTTCATCATCATCATGATCATCATCATGATCATCATCATCATCATCATCATCATCATCATCATCATCACCTTCATCATCACTGTAGTCACCTAACCAGAACCATATTTCCCATAATCCAGACTCTATGTCTCCCTTCCTCTGGACAGACTCTGCTAACACACCCAGTCTCCAGTATTTACTGTCTCCAACCTCGACATCCCAGCTGTGAGTCCCTGAGTTAAAGCCCTCAGAACCCAGAACAGACCAGAACCAATCAATCCTCTCTGGATTATCAGGAAGCTGCTGTTTCTCTCCTCCTCTCACACTGGTCAGATCTTCAGACAGGACGAGTTCTGGATGAGCAGTGTTTGGATCCAGAATCACAGGACTGTAGGAGACCATGTCCTTCATCTTGTTCCAGATGTTGAAGGTCAGGTTGCCCAGGTGTTTGGCCTCGTCTATCAGAGCTCCTGAGGGCAGCTGTGGATCCTCCAGCAGGGGGCGCTGCTGGACTCTTTCCACTGCAGCCTTGTAGTTGTTCAGGAATGAGACGTCTTCAGCTCTCAGCTCCTCCTCTGTGGCTCTGACTGTGTCTGAAAGAGCTGCTATCTCTCTGCTCAGAGCCTCCATCTTCTCCTTCATCATCTGACTCTTCTGCTCCTCTTCCTCCCTCAGTGCAGCCAGCCTGGCCTCCTCTTCCTCTTCTAGAAACTGGTGAAGCTTCTTAAACTGTTCCTTAATCTTCCTCTCTGTGCGTCGGGCCTGGACCTTCATGTGTTTTGCTGTTTGATCAAACTTCCCTTTAACTTCTTCACAAACCTTTAACTTCTCCTTTAAAGGCTTCAGAGATTTCTGGAGCTCCTCTTTGTGATCCTGAGCACTAACATTAATGTGGAGTTGGTGTGTAATTATGCTAAGACAATGTCGGACTCCGTAGTTTTCTCTGGACCCCTGCCCAATGTGACCAGTGATGACTGTCGAGGTGGTGTCCAGAAAACGATGTGGGCTTCATTGATAACTGGAAGCCTTTTTGGGGAAAACCTGGTCTGATTAGGAGAGACGGCATCCATCCCACTTTGGATGGAGCGGCTCTCTTATCTAGGAATATGGCGAAGTTTATTTCTAAAACCTGACAGTCCAGAGTTAGGACCAGGAAGCAGAGCTGCTGTCTTACACACTTCTCTGCTCTTTCTTTAGAACAGTCACCCACCCAAAACCCCATAGAGACTGTGTCTGTCCCCCCGACCACCTAAATTATTTAAAGAAATAAAAACAAGAGGAGTTCAACATAAAAATCTAAAAAAAATTAAAACCAACTCCTCAGTAGCACAAAATAAGAGAATGAAATGTGGACTGTTAAATATCAGGTCTCTGTCCTCTAAAGCTGTTTTAGTGAATGAATTAATATCAGATTATGATATTGATTTACTTTGTCTTACTGAGACCTGGTTGTCCCACGAGGAGTATGTTAGCCTAAATGAATCCACCCCCCCAGTCATATTAATACTCACATTCCTCGAGGCACTGGCCGAGGAGGTGGAGTAGCAGCCATATATGATTCGAGCGTTTTAATGGACCCTAAACCTAAACTAAATTATAATTCATTTGAAAGCCTTGTTCTTAGTCTTTCTCACCCAAACTGGAAAACATTGCAGCCAGTTCTATTTGTTATAGTGTACCGCGCTCCTGGACCGTACTCTGATTTTATATCTGAATTCTCAGAGTTTCTATCAAGTTTAGTCCTTAAATCAGATAAAGTAATTATTGTAGGTGATTTTAATATTCATGTGGACGTTGACAATGACAGCCTTAGTAATGCATTTATATCATTAATAGACTCAATTGGCTTCTGTCAGAGTGTAAATAAACCAACTCATTGTTTTAATCACACTCTTGACCTTGTTCTATCATATGGCATTGATATTGAACATTTAATAGTCTTCCCACATAATCCTTTCCTATCTGACCATTATTTAATAACTTTTAGATTATAAGCCATTAGGCAAAACTTCCTACAGCAGATGTCTATCTGACAGTGCTGTAGCTAAATTTAAGGAGGAGATTCCTTCAGTGTTTAATTCAATGCCATGTCTGAAGTCCTATAACGACTTTAGTCCCTCTGAAATTGATAATCTTGTCAATAGTGCTACAGGCTCACTACGATCAACATTAGACTCTATCGCTCCTATAAAAAGGAAATTATTAAAACATAGCAGACTAGCACCGTGGTATAACCACCAAACCCACCAGTTAAAACAAATAGCTAGAAAATCTGAAAGGAAATGGCGCTCTTCCAAATTATCAGATTATCGCTCAAATTGGCAAAATAATCTTAAAATTTATAGAAAGGCCCTCCGTAATGCCAGAGGAGCCTATTACTCAGCACTAATAGAAGAAAATAAGAATAACCCTAGTTTCCTCTTCAGCACTGTAGCCAGGCTGACAGAGAGTCACAGCTCTATTGAGCCACATATCCCCATAAACTTAAGTAGCAATGACTTCATGAGCTTCTTCTATAATAAAATTATTACTATTAGAGAGAAAATTAATCACCAACTGCCATCAACAGTTATCAGTGGCTCTCCAAGTTCAGGGACTTCTGTCAATGTAAACTTAGATATATATTTAGACTGTTTTTCTGCTATCGATCTTCATCAGTTAACTTCAATCATTTCTTCATCGAAGCCATCAACCTGTCTATTAGACCCGATCCCAACTAGGCTGCTTAAAGAAGTTGTTCCCTTAATTGGCACTTCTTTACTGGATATGATTAATCTTTCTTTATTATCAGGATATGTACCACAGTCCTTTAAAGTAGCTGTAATTAAACCCCTTCTTAAAAAGTCCACTCTTGACCCAGGGGTTTTAGCCAACTATAGACCGATTTCTAACCTCCCGTTCCTCTCTAAGATTCTGGAGAAAGTAGTCGCCAAAGAGTTGTGTGACTTTCTACATAACAATAGTTTATTTGAGGATTTTCAGTCAGGATTTAGAGTTCATCATAGCACAGAGACAGCTCTGGTTAAAGTTAATAATGACCTTCTGACTGCTTCTGACAGTGGACTTGTCTCTGTACTTGTATTATTAGATCTTAGTGCTGCATTTGACACCATTGACCATAATATTCTTTTGGAGAGACTTGAGCATCAAATTGGCATTAAAGGAACCGCACTAAGCTGGTTTAAGTCATATTTATCAGATCGCTCGCAGTTTGTATATGTTAACGAGGAATCTTCAATAAATACTACAGTTAGTCATGGAGTTCCACAAGGTTCTGTACTTGGACCAATACTATTTACTTTATATATGCTCCCTTTAGGCAACATTATTAGGAATCACTCCATTAACATTCACTGTTATGCAGATGATACGCAGTTATATCTATCAATCAAGCCCAATGAAATTAATCAATTATCTAAATTACAAACATGTCTTAAGGACATAAAATCCTGGATGGGCTGCAATTTTCTGATGTTAAACTCAGAAAAAAACGAAATTCTTGTTCTTGGCCCCAAAAACCTTAGAGACTCACTGTCTAAAGATATAGTTACTCTAGATGGCATTAACTTGGCCTCTAGCACCACTGTCAGGAATCTTGGAGTTATCTTTGATCAGGATTTGTCATTTAACTCTCCACTTAATTCAGAACGCTGCAGCACGAGTACTGACAGGAACTAGAAAAAGAGATCACATCTCTCCTGTACTAGCTTCTCTGCATTGGCTCCCTGTAAAATGTAGAATTTAATTTAAAATCCTCCTCCCTCACCTATAAAGCTCTTCATGGTCAGGCCCCTTCATATCTTAAAGAGCTCATAGTACCCTATTACCCCTCTAGAACACTACGTTCTCTGAATGCTGGGCTACTTGTGGTTCCTATAGTCTCTAAAAAGTAGAACAGGAGCCAGAGCCTTCAGTTACCAAGCTCCTCTCCTGTGGAACCAGCTTCCAGTTGTGGTTCGGGAGGCAGACACCCTCACCACATTTAAGAGTAGGCTTAAGACATTCCTCTTTGATAAAGCTTATAGTTAGGGCTGGATCAGGTGAGTCCTGAACCATCCCTTAGTTATGCTGCTATAGGCCTAGACTATCGGGGGATTTCCCATGGTGCACTGAGCTCCTCTCTTCCTCTCTCTTTCTGCACTCATTCATGTCCCATTAATGCATGTTACTAACTTCACTTCTTCCCCGGAGTTCTTGTGCTTTCTCGTCTCGCAGGTTCTTGTCTATCCTGGTGGAGCCTCCTGCCATGGTCCTGCTAGATTGCCATTGCTAATACTGTTGTTGCTGTGCACCTGTCTGTCTGTCTCTCTCTCTCTCTGTCTCTCTCTGCCTCTCTCTCTCTCACCCCAACTGGTCGAGACAGACGACCACCCACCTAGAGCCGGAGGATCTGTCCTAGGTTTCTGCCTTTTAACAGGCAGTTTTTCCTTGCCCTTGTCACCAAGTGCTTGCTCATGGTGGTACTGTTGGGTCTCTGTAATTAATGTTTTAAAGAGTTCGGTCTAGACCTGCTCTATTTGAAAAGTGTCCTGAGATAACTTCTGTTATGAATTGGCGCTATACAAATAAAATTGAATTGAATTGAACGTACACAGACGAGAATAAAAGGACTGGACTGAGTTTCTGAACCACTTTGTGAAAGTTTAAACTTGTATATGTTGGTTTTAATGTTTATATTTCCCCACAGCATCAAACAGAAGGAAAACTTCCAATCAACCAAAAACTCTTAAAATCTTTAATGTGAGAAAACCCCCAAAAACCACTGTAAACCTGAATCATGGACTCATCCACATCACCATGACAACCAACAACATCATCAATATAACACATGTTCATCATCATCACCTATCATCATCATCATCACCTTCATCATCATCATCATCATCATCATCATCTATTTCTATTGAACAGTCACAGAGACTTTCTCTGGTAGAATCTTCAGCTGTTTATAATCAGTGTAAATAAATGGAAACAGTCTCTCAGTGAAAGTGTGTGTGAAGGTGTGTATGTGTGTGTTAGTATCAGGATCAGAGAACGACAGCTTTCCTCTGTTCCAGTCCAGATTCACTCTGATCCTCTGGACCTTCTTCTGAACTACAAGAACAGTGGGTGGAGCTGATGGGGAGGATGCTCTGTATTTACCAACACGGAACCATATTCTCCATAATCCAGACTCTATGTCTCCCTTCCTCTGGACAGACTCTGCTAACACACCCAGGTCCCAGTATTTACTGTCTCCAACCTCGACATCCCAGCTGTGAGTCCCTGAGTTAAAGCCCTCAGAACCCAGAACACACCATGAAGAATCAAACCTCTCTGGATTATGAGGAAGCTGCTGTTTCTCTCCTCCTCTCACACTGGTCAGATCTTCAGACAGGATGAGATATGGACCAGCAGTGTTTGGATCCAGAATCACAGGAGTGTAGGAGACCATGTCCTTCATCTTGTTCCAGATGTTGAAGGTCAGGTTGCCCAGGTGTTTGGCCTCGTCTATCAGAGCTCCTGAGGGCAGCTGTGGATCCTCCAGCAGGGGGCGCTGCTGGACTCTTTCCACTGCAGCCTTGTAGTTGTTCAGGAATGAGACGTCTTCAGCTCTCAGCTCCTCCTCTGTGGCTCTGACTGTGTCTGAAAGAGCTGCTATCTCTCTGCTCAGGGCCTCCATCTTCTCCTTCATCATCTGACTCTTCTGCTCCTCTTCCTCCCTCAGTGCAGCCAGCCTGGCCTCCTCTTCCTCTTCTAGAAACTGGTGAAGCTTCTTAAACTGCTCCTTAATCTTCCTCACTGTGCGTCGGGCCTGGACCTTCATGTGTTCTGCTGTTTGATCAAACTTCACTTTAACTCCTTCACAAACCTTTAACTTCTCCTTTAAAGGCTTCAGAGATTTCTGGAGCTCCTCTTTGTGATCCTGAGCAGCTTCATCGATGGGTCTGAATCTGTGGTTGGTGTGTTTCTTTGAATCTCTGCAGACGAGACACACTGGCTGCTGATGGTCCAGACAGAAGAGTTTGAGTTTCTCAGAGTGCAGACTGCAGAGAGCCTCTGAAGATCTCTGATCGCTCTCCTGTAAGAAACTCTCACACAGGTTCTTTAAAGCCAAGTTAGGAGGTAGACCTTCCTTTGAATGTCTTCTCTTACAAACTGGACACTCACGTGTTACTTTCTCTGTCCACCAGCTCTTCAGACAGTCTTTACAGAAGCTGTGGCTACATGACAGGATGACCGGATCTTTAAAGATGTCGTGGCAGACAGGACAGCAGAGATCTTCCTCTAATCTGGAAGCCATTTTGTCTGTGAGTGCAGCTGAAAGCACAGCAGGCAGCTCCAACAGGAAACCAGTCAGTCACTCCCTGTTCTCTGAAAGTTACTTTCACTTTGAGTCTTTGGAGTCAAACTCTTGTTCAGTTTGTGGATTCAGCAGCTGGTTGAAGTGGTAGTATTCCAGTATTCCCAGTATTCCCTCCTGTAGCTGTCCTGTCTCAGTGGGTTTTGGTCTGAAGGTGAATCTTATCGTCTGTCTCTGTCTGTGTGTCTCCCGTCAGTGAAGCACAATAACAACCTCTGTTTCCTGGTTTGTCTCAGGTGAGTCACCGGAGGGGCGGAGTTTCTTCAGAGCAGGAACACACACGATTGGACACACTCTTATTTTACTGGCTGCAGTATGAAAATCACATGTCCTAATAATACCTTGTTGTTAGTAGATCTGCTGCGTCACTTTGTGGAGGACTAATAGTTAAAGCAGCTCAGTATAATCTTTAGTAAACTGTGTATTTCACAGTATTAGTAACAGTTCTTCCTAACCAGGGGAAGTCTGGGGGGGTGCAGCTGTTGGTGGGTACATGGGTGGACTGTGAGCTAGCTCAGATCATTTGAACATGTAGAAATTATGATTTGGTTCATAAAAATCAAGCAGAGAAGTCAAAATAGATCATTGAACACAATGAATATGTAGTTGTGAGGTAAATGTTCTATAATATCTCAGTAATGGTGAAAAGAGTTGTGTTGAATTGTTCCCAGTGTATTCAGTGTTTGGACACAAGGTGGCAGTGTTGAGAGAGACTGCTGTTAAGGCCAGGACACACCAACCCGACGGCCGACCGTCGGCAGAAAAGCAGTCGGACTGATCAGTCGGCCACGGTCTCCCCGAGTTGGTCAAAAAAGTGCCTCCGAACGCACCAAACCGACGCCGACTGGAGCGTACATTCTGCGTGTGCGCAAGGCGTAATATGTCCCCATAACAGCGGGCGGCGCTAATCTGTGTTGTCGCCCAAAAAAAATGAAAACCGGAAATGACGGATCACTCTAGACCTAGTAAACACTGAGCACGCTGTCGTCAGTCATTGTTTTCATCAGAGAGTGTTGATGGTAGTCATGAAGGATTGTTATTGTCATTACTCTCTGAATGGAAAATACGATGGCTAATAATAACACCAAGATACTGGCGTTGGTGTAGTTCAATTCAATTCAATTCAATTCAATTCAATTTTATTTGTATAGCGCCAATTCATAACAGAAGTTATCTCAGGACACTTTTCAAATAGAGCAGGTCTAGACCGAACTCTTTAACATTATTTACAGAGACCCAACAGTACCACCATGAGCAAGACACTTGGAGACAAGGGCAAGGAAAAACTGCCTGTTAAAAGGCAGAAACCTAGGACAGATCCTTCGGCTCTAGGTGGGTGGTCGTCTGTCTCGACCAGTTGGGGTGAGGAGAGAGAGAGAGAGAGAGAGAGAGAGAGAGAGAGAGAGAGCGAGAGACAGACAGACAGACAGACAGGTGCACAGCAACAACAGTATTGGCAATGGCAGTCAAACAGGACCATGGCAGGAGGCTCCACCAGGACCCATAAGAACCTGCGAGACGAGAAAGCACAAGAACTCCGGGGAAGAAGTGAAGTTAGTAACATGCATTAAAGGGACATGAATGAGTGCAGAAAGAGAGAGGAAGAGAGGAGCTCAGTGCACCATGGGAAATCCCCCGATAGTCTAGGCCTATAGCAGCATAACTAAGGGATGGTTCAGGACTCACCTGATCCAGCCCTAACTATAAGCTTTATCAAAGAGGAATGTCTTAAGCCTACTCTTGAATGTGGTGAGGGTGTCTGCCTCCCGAACCACAACTGGAAGCTGGTTCCACAGGAGAGGAGCTTGGTAACTGAAGGCTCTGGCTCCTGTTCTACTTTTAGAGACTATAGGAACCACAAGTAGCCCAGCATTCAGAGAACGTAGTGTTCTAGTGGGGTAATAGGGTACTATGAGCTCTTTAAGATATGAAGGGGCCTGACCATGAAGAGCTTTATAGGTGAGGAGGAGGATTTTAAATTCTATTCTACATTTTACAGGGAGCCAGTGCAGAGAAGTAGTATGTTTACCATCGTCACTTCCGGTTTTCTCGTGCCCTCACTGATTCGCTAGTCAAGGGCGAGCACTCCACCAATCAGATTGGACATTGAGGCACGGGACACACCGAACCGACTCGAGTCACCGACCTCGCCCGACTGTCCGACGGCCGATAATCGGGTTGGTGTGTCTGGGCCTTTAGTGTTTACAAACACTGTAAATCAGTTTGTTCAGTAAACACAAATAAATTTGTTAGATAAAATAAGTCCTTTAAAACATTTAAAAATATTAATGATCAAATTCATTATTTAATTAATTGATTAATCAATTAAGGATATTCCTATTGGGATCAATAAAGTAACTGTTGATGACTCATTCAAGTTCATTTTAGAGCTCAGAAATATTTCCAGCTGCTAATTAATTAATGAATCAATTAATATTTTAAATAATTAATAATGAATACTATTAGAACCTTTAAAATGTGCTTAAAGGACAATTCTGGCTCAAAATGAACCCGGGGTTAATAACACGTGTTTATCGAGTTGGTTCGGTCTCTGGGATGTTTTCATTCTAACCGACTGTGACCAGTTTTAACACAAACCTCTAATTAACTTATAACGCTGGTCAACGGGGCACCGAGCAACGTGAAAATAAATCTATTTCTATTCCACTAACAAGACTCAATATAGCACCACACTTACACGGTAGCATAATGAGGGCCCCTATAAAGGAGGCCCCTACCTGTAAACCGAAGCAGTTTATTAAAAAGAGAGTTTAGAACAACAGTAGCGTTCACGTATACAGGCGGGCGCCATCTTGGGAAAACAGTCACGTGACCAGTCGAATTTGCTCAATATATCAGAAATAATCGCACCGATATAAAACATAACTCCTCTAGTGTACTTACTCAGTGGATAACTGTCCATCTGGTCCCTCCGGTATGAGTCGCTGCCTCCAATTTATTTTCGGGACATGGAAAAAAGTTTCAAGTGCAGCTCTGTTTATCAGAGAGGGGAAATCTTCACACTGTACAAAACACTGCCCCAACACAGCCACTCCTCTTCAGTGGCCATAGCTTCACAATGTCCGCAGGTACACCACCAGTTTCCTGAAGTACGAGGCTGTGTTGGCATTGACTACCGGTAGCTCTCTCTCTCTCTCTCTCTCAGCCCTTTCACGGAGCTCCTGCAGCTCTTCGTCTGTATATTCCGGCTCGAGAAGATAAGGACGTCCATCAAACTGAAAGGGTTCGTTGTCGATGTCTTCAAAGTCGGTTGAATAATCCGCCGTCTCTTTAGTGTGTATCCTGTGGAAGCACTAGTAGACTAGCAGTCTATGTTGCGCTCAGTGCTTTTGCCGCGTTCGTTTTGTCTCGTAATCGCGACTTGCAGCTCGAGAGCGACGTCACAGCCGTGTTTGAGAACGAGTAACCGCGGGTCTTTGCGTTCTGTTCGGCACACAACACGACGAGTTTGGTTCAACAGGCAGTTTGGAGGTTTGGTAACGTTTATAGTGATTATCTGGTTTACGGTGGATTCACACGTTCATTATTACACAATCATATCTCACAGTTTGATATCTGAATTTTGATTAACGTTACCGTTACCGTGGTTACTGCTCTGCTTTCTGCTCAAGACTCGGCACTGTTGTCATAGCAACATGGAGCGTCTCGAGCCACTTTCAGCTGCACGAGCTACAAAGTAACTAATGAGGCTCATTAACTCATAATGAGACTGTAGCAACAGTGTACAGTGCTGTGGGTACGACAAACAGTAGAAAAGCTCAATGTTTACTGTGTGACGCTCGGAGTAGCCATCTTGGTAACTGAACTCTGAGTTCAGACGACTTCAGGAGTCGTTTTATAACGTTACGTCCTCGGGAGCTTTCTGTTTGCAACTTCCGGTTCGTAACTCAGGAAACCGACTCGCAGATCGAGTTCGGTGGATAAAACGAACGCACCATTTCTTCTGGCAACAAGGTGAGTTCACATGAGATGGTGCGTTCAAGTCACATCTCAGAGAGTTGGACTGGTCACGACTGTTTTCCCAAGATGGCGCCCGCCTGCGTGAACGCTACTGTTGTTCTAAACTCTCTTTTTAATAAACTGCTTCGGTTTACAGGTAGGGGCCTCCTTTATAGGGGCCCTCATTATGCTACTGTGTGAGTGTGGTGCTATATTGAGTCTTGTTAGTGGAATAGAAATAGATTTATTTTCACGTTGCTCGGTGCCCCGTTGACCAGCGTTATAAGTTAATTAGAGGTTTGTGCTAAAACTGGTCACAGTCGGTTAGAATGAAAACATCCCAGAGACCGAACCAACTCGATAAACACGTGTTATTAACCCCGGGTTCATTCTGAGCCAGAATTGTTCTTTAATACAAACTATTAAATAAAATATGACATTATTGATTATGATGATCAGATGTGAAACTGCAGTTATTGATTCACTGCAGCCGTTTAACGACATTCATTTATTAAAATAATAATAATAATAATAATAATAATCAGTTATAATCACATTAAACTGAATGTTTGACACTTTTAAGTGAATCAATAACCACTCTTCATCAATAGACTGTTGCCGTGGCGACGGCAGAAAGGAGGCGGGACTCGTTGTTTTCAGGCAGATTTTATTCTCAACATGTGGACAGCAGACAGGATGTGACCTTTGACCCCGATCCTACAGGAAGTCAGTTCAGTAGATCGACAACGACGAATAAATTAAAACCCCAAAACAAAAACAACTCGTCAGGTAAAAAAACAAAAACAAAAACAAAAACACTCTGAAATCAAAACAAAAAGATTCAAAATAAAAACCTTAAAAAAGTCGGTTAGAAAACTTTACTTCCTGTTTTTGGTTTGTTTCTTCTTCATGTGCTTCTGTGACGACGACACACACACACACACACACACACACACACTCTCTCTCTCACACTCACACACACACACACACACACACACACACACACACACACACACACTCTCTCACACACACACACACACACACACACACTCTCTCTCTCACACACACACACACACACACACACACACACACACTCTCTCTCAAAAAAAAAATCTCTCTCTCTCACACACACACACACACACACACACACTCTCTCTCTCACTCCACATCTCACTACACACACACACACACTCACTCACTCACACACACACACTCTCTCTCTCTCAATCTCTCTCACACACACACACACACACACACTCTCTCTCTCTCTCTCTCACACACACACACACACACACTCTCTCTCTCTCTCTCTCTCTCACACACACACACACACACACTCTCTCTCTCTCTCACACACACACACACACACACACACACACACACACACACACACACACACACACACACACACTCTCTGATCAGATCAAACCTTCAGTATTTACACTCGTCAATATTTATAGGTTATAGATTCTCTTTAGCCCCGCCCCCTGTGTCGGGCTCGTCCAATCAGCAGCTGCTGTTCTTGAACTCTCCGTTCTCAGTGATTGACAGTTTGGTGGGGTTGCTGGGTGACAGCCCGTTGCGGAGGTTGGGCGCGCTGTAGCGTTCCTTCACCTGCGTCAGCGCCGCCATCAGACGAGAGTTCGCCGCGTCCAGCGAGCTGATCCGCTTCTCCTGATTGGACGAGACAGAGAGAGAGGGGGCGGGACAGGAAGTCAGACAGGAAATAAAAGCATGATACAAAAACTCTAATTAACTCATTAATTAACTTTATGGATCCGTTAAACACTAAAGGCAATAAAAACCCTGCGAGGACATCAATTAAAAATATTAAACACTTTAATGAGTTTCATAAAATAATTAATGAGAGTTCTTGTTTATTAGTTGTAAATTAATAAATTAATTAATTGACTAATAAAATAATTCAATAACATTATGTCTTAAATTTAGGGGTTCATCAAATAATCAATTATAATACATTAATTATAATATTAATTATACTATATAAATTATAATACATTGATTATAATACATTGATTATAATATATTAATTATAATACATTAATTATATTAAAAGGTTTCTTTTATTGTTGCTTTAATGGACAATATTTAATATATAAATTAAAAGATTCATTTCACTTTATTTATTTATTTATAATTAACAGTAACGAGATAATTAAGATAATCTTACAAAATAAAAGTACAGCGGCTCTTCAATTTGGGGCTTAATTTTTAAAATAAGATACAAATTCAAGAATTGACCCTAAAATAAGTTCTTAAATGGAGTTTGTATTTTCTTAAAGATCATTAAATCTGAATGTATTTCAGAATTAAAATATAGGATATCGCTAACGAGCTCATTAATTGAAGGAGCTCATTAATTGAAGGAGCTCATTAATTGAAGGAGCTCATTAACTGAAGGAGCTCATTAACTGAAGGAGCTCATTAATTGAAGGAGCTCATTAACTGAAGGAGCTCATTAATTGAAGGAGCTCATTAATTGAAGGAGCTCATTAACTGAAGGAGCTCATTAACTGAAGGAGCTCATTAACTGAAGGAGCTCATTAATTGAAGGAGGCGTCTGCAGCAGCCGGAAACAAACAAACTGAAAACAAGAAAGAAAAGTGAGACTGAAGCAGGAAGTCGGACTGAGTGGCGGTGATCCTGATCCGGCTCTGACAGGAAGTGACCTGTGACCTGGTGGTTCAGAGGGGGGTTTCTGCAGCCAAACAGAAATAAAAGCAGCTGATCAACATTGACGCAGCCACAGCGCCTCCTGGAGGCCGATTGATCAGAAACTGATTCAAACCGATCGATGTGATCAATAAAGTTAATTGACGGCACCTTCTGTTGCCACGGAGACGAAACTGAGATCCTGTGATCAGTTAGCTTAGCATCAATCAACCAAACTCCATTCAGAAAACAAGCATTTTAACAGCCGTTAGCTCGTCGTCCATATTGATCCGTTTATTGACAATAAATCAGTAAAATCTGATCATTGTGGGACAACGGCATTCTGGGTAATAAACTGAACTCACTGAAGTCCATTTGAATTTTCAGAGATTTAAAAACTGTATCTGCGCTGTGATTGGTCGATCAGCTGTTGACTGTGTTTTTGTTTTTGTGTAAACAGCGTGTGGGGGAGGGGTGGGGGGTGAGGGGGCGGGGCTACAGTCACTACTTGCCTGATTGGTTTATTTGACATCCGTTACTGACCTGAAATCAGTGAAGAGACGATGAGTTCATCCATTCATCACCCCTCAGACTCTTATTCTGAAAGTCTAAAGCCTTGCTAATACTGAACACCTGGAGCCTGAGTGACGGTTCTAAAGGTTCTAAAGGTTCTAGAGGTTCTACGTGGATCAAAGGAAGGAGTGAAGGGTTAATTAATGGATCAATGAGTCATTAAAAGCTGTGACATCACTACCTGAGCGTCGATGATCTTCTGTTTGGCTTCAATCACCGCCTGCATCTCTGCGTGGTCCCGCTTTAGCTCCTCCTCCACCGCCATCAGCCTGTACGCACGCACACACACACACACACACACACACACACACACACACACACACACACACACACACACACACACACACACACACACACAGTTAGTATTAAACCTGCAGTGTCTCTAACAGCCAGCAGGGGGCAGCTGCACTCTGATTATGGTTCATAAACTGTAAATAATCATAACAATTCACAGAAAAAGATTAAAATATATTTGCAAATCTATAAATGTCTTATAGATATTTACTGTTTATTTAATAGATTAAACTGTTAGTCAACTTTAATACTGTTAATGTTTATAAAATGATATAAAATCAGTGACATTAACAGTAAATAAAGTATTAGTTGTGTAATTTTAATGTATTAGTGAGTTAACTGACAGATATGTTGTATAATGATGGAAGTTGAATAAATGTTGTTTATCAGTGTATAAGGTAAACTGTCCAAATACAGTTGTTATCAGTGTAAACAGCAATAATTACTGTAATCTCACAGATAATGACTTTTATTACACTTCTATAACTTTTAACATTCACATTAAAATAATAACAATCCAATAATAACAGCACTCTGCTGTAAATGTAAGTCTGATTATTGTATTATAGCAGAGTTCACCTGGATTTATAGATCATTGTTTACACTGTAAATATCTTTAAACATTATAAATACAGATTATTGAGGGTGGAGTCCGTACCTGCAGATGATGCTCTTCATCTGGTTGTCCTTCTCCTCCTGCTGCCTCCTCAGCCGCTCCTCGCTGTCCTCCAGACGATGTTTGTACTCCTGCAGCAGCTTCTGCATCTGCTGCTCCTGAGCCAGCAGCCGCCGCTCGTACTCCTCCAGACGCCGACCCGACACCCGCAGGCGCTCCTTCAGCCGCGAGATCTCCAGCTCGTACTGCAGGAGGAGGAGGAGGAGGAGGAAGAGGAGGAGGAGGAGGAAGAGAGGAGGAAGAAAAAGAGGAAGACAGGTTTAGTTTCAGTACCGTTTGTATGTAACGAAGCTAACAGTAGCTATATCCGTACCTTCTCCGTGTTCCTGCCCTCCTCTCGGCTCCTCTCTCCTCCCTCCTCCTCCTCCTTCTCCTCGTACTGGCCGTTGTTGAGCACCCAGGCTGCCGTCCTCTCCACCGGAGACATCGCCACCGCCACCGCCTCCACCGGAGATGCCACCTGAAAGCAAACCAGTGACATCATCACACACCTGCAGTCACGTGACGAAGAAACGTTTTATTATTTTATTCAGACATTTATTTCCTGTTTCTAACTTCCTGCAGTACCTGCTGCGGCTGCTTGGTGGCGCTCCTCGCGGGCGGAGCCGCGTTCTCCACGGAGCAGGTGGACTGCTGGCGAGTGACGAGGCCGGCGGCGGGCGCGGGCTCCGTGTTGGCGCTGCTGCTGCTGCGTAGCGAGGCGCTGTGAGGGAGGGAGCGTGGTGTCC
This sequence comes from Dicentrarchus labrax, assembly GCF_905237075.1. Classification (NCBI taxonomy): domain Eukaryota; kingdom Metazoa; phylum Chordata; class Actinopteri; family Moronidae; genus Dicentrarchus; species Dicentrarchus labrax. The sequence goes on along the minus strand of NW_026136719.1, from coordinate 830,344 downwards.
TGGCCCCGCCCCCTGCCCTGCTCTGCTGCTCCACCTTAACGATGTGGGCGGTGCCCGCCGTCGTGCTCTGACGGGGAATGGCGACTGCCGTAGCGGCGCCCGGTGGGAGGTCGGGCGGCGCGTGTCGGCGCGGCGTGGAGCACTCCTCGCTCTGCGTGCTCCGCCTGCTGCCCGACTCGTCCAGGCTGCTGTTGGACGCCACGCGGCCTTTGACCCCCACCTGGCTGCCAAAGTCGTCGGAGTTGCTGTGGCTGTTGTGCGAGCTCTCGGTGCTCAGGTTCTCGGAGCTGGAGTCGTGCCGCAGCGAGTGGGCGGAGCGTGCGGACAGGCTGTGGGCGGGGTTACTCAGGTGGTACACGGGGTTCTGGAAGGACAGCGGCTGCAGGCTGCGCTGCTGGCTGAGCGACGGGTGCAGCGGCCGCCTCACCTGCGGCGCGCTCTGCGGCTCTCTGGCCGCGGCTTTGGGCTGGTGGGGCGCCGGCTGGGGGGTGAGAGGGTTGGAGTGGGGGTAGTTGAGCAAGGGCGGGGTGTGTACGATGGAAGCCTGCGAGCCCACCCTGCTGAGGCGGGGCGGGGCCTCGTGGTGCGGCGGCGTCCCCGCAGCGCCGTGCAGGCTCTGGGCGTCCTGCAGGTCCACCAGAGAGATGCTGCGGCCGTTGGGTAGCACGCCGTCTCGCTCCTCCGGGTCCGAGAAGCTGGTGTGGGTGGAAGGGTGCTGCTGGGCCAGCAGGGGGCGCTGACCTCGAACGTAACCCTCGCTGACTGGAGACTGCAGGCTGCGGACCTCGCTACGGCTGCAGGAAGTGACAGGAGTTAAACCGCCATTTACAGCAGACTGCTGTTAGAAACTGAGTACGATTATCTGTTAAAGATCCTGATCAGTAATCAATACTCCCATTATTAAAGCACTGATCAACCTGATCAGCCTTTATCAGTTAGCTAGTGTTTCTGTAGTGGAGACTAAACGTTAACAATGATCCATATCAGCAGTTTGAATCCAACTAAAAGCTCCCTGCACCAAACTCCCTTTAAGAAATATCACATTTTAACAATTCCTAACGTGTTCGTATTTTAGTGATTATATTAAAATATTGTGAACTATTTGGACCGTATTGATCTGAATGATCAGCTGATTGGTTACCTGTCGGCGGGGTCCTCAAAGATCCGCTGTAACCCTGACGACAGGCTGCCGCTGATGTTGTGGGCGGAGCTGTGGTCCTGGAAGCGCCGCAGTTGCTGCTGGACGGGCGTGGGAGCGGCCAGACAGCGAGAGATGTCTCCCAGAATCCTCGGCAGCGGGCCCAGCTTTGCTACAGTGGCCTGCAGGAAGGAATTTTCACCCTGGGGTCGCCGTGTGTGTGTTTGTGTGTGTGTGTGTGTGTGGATGGAGGCACCAGGATGCGGTGGTGGTGGTGGTGGTGGTGGTGGTGGGAGAGCGACATGGCGGCAACAGAGAGAATTGGCCAGACAGGAAGTGGAGGAGGAGGGAGGAAAAAAACATGAGGGAAACTTAATGGAAACGAAAATCAACTATTGGACATGCTTCTACCGAACAGAACCACATCAAACAGCAGAGCCATGCTGAGCCGGAGCCCCGACAGGTGAGATAGGTGAGGCACAGCACAGCCAGGGGGAGGTGGAGGGTGAGGATGGGGGGGTTCAGGCCATGCTGTGAGGTTGAGCCACGCAGCGTTAATGTGGTTAAATGGACTGAAGTGACCTCCTGATGTTACATCATCACAGGTTTACAAACACACACACACACACACACACACACTGATCACTGATCACTGATCAATCACTGAACATTTCACCTCGACAGTAACCAGACAGGAAGTTAACGGGACACTAATCAATATAAATGTTAATTCAGAACTAACAGCTCTCTCCAGTTTTATTTTGATATCACAACCAACCTTTTCCAGACGCTGGTTGCAGGATTTATCAGAATGAGGACAAAAACTGGTTCATCTAGTTTAAAGTGAATACCAGGAAATTCTTCTTTAGCTGACAGTTAAAGGTGGTTAAACACACACACACACACACACACACACACACACACACACCTTGTCGAGCTGAGAGACGACCTCCCACAGCAGAGCGTGCAGGACGGACAGCTCGCGGCCGAGGTCGATGTAGCCCTCGAAGCCCGGCGTGTTGGACAGAGTCTCCGGGTTGGAGATCTCCGACAGGAAGCGCATCATCCCCGCCCACTCGTGCTCCAGGAAGTCGTTCATGAAGGCCATGTACTCCTCTTTGTTTCCAAACCTGCAGACATGGTCAGATATTTCTCTGTTACTCAGTGGAGTTTATCATCCGTTATGCTGATGATACACTGGTGTTTCTTAACTGTGTTCCTTTAAAACGTTGGAACCATATCTGTACAAATAGAACACAAAGGTCCAGGAATTGGCCCCTGTGGAACAGTCTCTAGTCACGCAGTATTGCTGAGGACCCAAAGAAATGCAGTCTGTCCAGAACATGGCGCTTTAACAACAAACTTTATGTTTTGACCTGTAACCTTTGAACCTTAAGTCTCAGAAACTTATGTGTTCATATAAGCTCAATAGCGCCTTGATCAATTTTCCGACATTTTGAATTTTCTCTGCAAGAAGCCGGAAAACGCACATTTTCAGGAGGCGAAGCAATCGGCTTGTTCTGAACCAGCAATGGATCAGTGACGATAAATGAGAAAAGTTGCCATGAATTTTGTGTTTTCCTTTAGATAAATAAACACATTACCACCACACATTTAATATGTGCCCCTAATGTTGAAACGAAACCTCTGGATCCTGATGGACCCTACAGACCTTCACAGCATGGACCTGCAGACACTCACTTGGTGAAGTTGGCGAGGTTCTGGATGACTTTGGCGATGAGCGTGAGCGTCCGGGACGTCCGGTCGTCCGGATATTCCTGCATCAGGTTGAAGAGCGATGGTGACATGATGGCGGGGCACAGGAAGCGCAGGAAGAGCGAGGCGCTGATCAGACGCTTGCTGATGTCCTGCTGGTGGCCGCGAGCGACGCACTGCTGCTTCCACGACGCAAACACTTCCTTCAGCTCCCGAGGAAACACACTGAGGAGACAGGAAGGAGGTCAGCAAGCACTGCGGGGAGGAAGGATCGGGTTTCTGCTGCTGCAGAGGAATCACTTAATGACTGCTGAAGCCTTTCAGTACGTCTGAAAGGAGAGAACGATGCACGTTCTGTTGGAGTAAAGCTTTTAGATTCAGGCGTCTCCTCCTTCTGTTTCTGGCTTTAAGTGTTTTACAAACTGAAATATGATTAAAACAAAGTGAGAACCGAATAATCGTTCATTCAACTCTGAGAACACATCAAACATATGAATCAGATCCAATTATTTAAACCCTTAAAAACATTTAATTTAAAGCTCCTCAGGATGTAACGATACAAAAGTTCCTTTATTTCTCAGACAAAAACCTATAAAACATATTTTCTTTAACAATTCATAGAATCTCTTTTTATTTATAAGGTATAAACTGTATAAACAATGTATATTTCCTGTTGTTAGTGCCTCTGTACAAAGACTGACAGCAGCGATGAAGGACGTTGAAAAGGCAAAATTAAAAGTAGAGAGCGCCCTCTGCTGTTTGAAAAGAGCGTCCCGATTAAATCTTTATCTCATTGATTAGCAATCGATATGTCTTTACATTATTGTTAAAAGGTTTTAGTTTGTGTTCAGCTGATTTTATTATTACTTATTACCAGTAGGAGTTGATGATCTTGCAGAAAGCGAGCTCGCAGCACATCTTCAGGTTACTCTGATGTTCAGCCAGATCGCCGCCGGAGCATCGACTGGGATCCACCTCGCAGTTCTCATCCGACTCGTACAGAGCCTTAATGAACTCACCTGGAGACAGACAGACGGAGAGAGAGACAGACAGACAGACGGACATTGTTGTTGAATGTTAAACTGACAAACAAAATTTTTAATAAAAAACAGAAATATTGACTGTAATGGAGGATTAAAGGTTTATAAATATCTATAACTACTGTAACAGGAAATATATTCAGAAGTAGTTTTTCATTAGCTGTAATATTATCAGTGGGTTGTTACAAAAAGGGACCTGGCTGTGAGCTAAAAGAGTGAAGGAAGAGGACAGTAAGTTGGCGCTGAGTTCATCAATCAAACTGCTTCCTCACTGAAAGTTGTTCTGGAGCAGCTGAAGTTTCAACGAGCTCAATGAGTTCAATCACAGCTCGCTGTCAAAATAAAAGCCTTTAAGTCATGTTACCAAACACACCGCAGGAAGTTTGAGTCTATTTCCAGACCTGAAGCTATAAATACATTAACGAGGGGAAATTATTAGTGTTTGTGAACTCTTTATTTTGTGTTAATAATAGCGTGAAGCGCTCTCACAGCTCGTGTTTATAGGTCTGTACTGACAGCAGGTCTCAGGGGTTCTGTGACAGTTCTGGTTCTGTCACAATCAGGTCCTTTTATTTCTGAAACGTTTGAGAACGAGAGAACTGAGCAGAATCACTCAGAGGAGGAGGAGGAGGAGAAGGAGGAGACCTAATGTACTCTAATTTTAGCATTCAGAAGTCCATAAAGACTTTGTGCATTTTAATCTGCACATTAAACATATTTACAGATCAAACTGTATTTTGAAGTGTTTCTTTGTGAAGATAATTACAGCTGAGCATTATTGATAACTTTATTGATAAATTATCTGAAATAACTTTCCACATGAAAATTAAGCTTTTGGTTTCTGCTCACATTTGACTTGAAAATCCAGATTTGTAACTTCAGTTACAGGATGGATGTTAATGTACGGTGTACAGTCCGCTGCTGCATATGCTAACTGTACTATCAGCTAGTTAGCGCTCCTATTAGCACAGGAGCTTTGGAGCGGCTGGAGAAAGAATGAGCCCCAGAACGAGAGTGGGTCTTTGTTCTGTTCCTTCCTGAGACTCACCGAGGGCGTCGTGCAGATATTTCTGTCCCACCAGTTTCAGATATTCCTCGATGGCTTTGGTAGCCAGCGTGTTCTCCCTGAAGATCAGCACATCGTGGTCGGCACAGCGGTCCACCTCCGACATCACCAGGTCTGTCAGGAAGTCCTGAACGGGAGGATGAAGAGGAGGAAGGATGTGTTTATGACAGTGTGTGTATGGAATTGGTACTTTAACCAATTACAAGGTTACTGTGGTTGCTGAGCTCTGACCTTTGCCCTCCCGGTGCTCTGCAGGATGTGGACCAGAGCGCAGGCCATCTCCTCCTTGTTCTTGACGCTGATGACGGGCTCCAGCACCGAGCACAGCATGGTGTAGTTGTTGGTGACGAACTCGGCGAACTCCTTGTACTGTTCCATGGGCAGGATGGAGATGGTCTGGAAGCGGGACTTGATGCGGATCGACGGCCCTCCTCCTTTGGCCTTGCTGGTGGTGGGCGTGCTGACCGGGTACCACTTCTCCACAAACTGCCGCCCCGTTACGCCCGACACCGGGATGTTGACCAGGCCCACGTAGTTGTTCTTGTCCTTCTTCTTCTTCCGGTCCACGTCGCGGTAGATGTGCACGGTGATGCTGTGCATGGCGGGCAGGCCGGAGAAGTCGAAGTGCTCGCCCCAGAACAGGCTGTCGTGGCGAGTCTTGCTGGTGGTCCGGGCGTACAGGACGTCGTCCAAACACAGCTCGCAGAAATATTTCTTCTTAGGCGGCAGGTCTTTGGCTTCAATGATCCACAGTCGCAGCAGGTTCTCCGCCCGCCGACAGTTGTCCTGGAAACACCGACAAACATTTAAACCATTTCACAAGATTCAAATTTACATGGATGCTATTTGATACACCTGATGAAATGTTCGAGGACAAAGTTTGATTTAGTTTCTGTTTGAATGAAGTTACGATGATCTGAGAGGTTAGAGGAGTGTTTTTGTCTCTGGAGTCTGGTGGAGAGTGATTACATTTATTACAGTTTCCACTAATATACCAACAACTGCCTTTGCAATGCACCATGGGTAAGGCAGAGTCTGTCTGTCTGTCTGTCTCACCTTGTTGGGCTGAATCGTCCTCCTCAGGTTTTCCATCCACTTGTCTCTCTCTGAGGCTGAAGTGCAGCTGAAACACTTACTGCCACCCGAGTACGTCACCTGATAGAGAGAGAGAGAGAGAGAGAGAGAGAGAGAGAGAGAGAGAGAGAGAGAGAGACATTTTCATTTTCACTGAAGTAATGGATAATGTTTGGATTCACTGTGCAGCAGGTTGTTGTTGAATGTGATAAAAGTACAGTAATCAACTGTTTAATTAGACTGAAGTCTTTATCAGTGTGAGTTTATATGTTATTGGATATGAAGACAGATTCATTTGGGTATATATTAATAATATAATGCAATAACATGGTAATATATCAGTGGTTCCTCCAGCAGAGGGCGATGTGATAGAGCACAGAGAGAGAGACGCTCTCAGCAACTGTTAGACAGGTTAAAGAATATTGAACTACTGCACAAACTCTACATCTTCCATTTAATTAACATATTGAACATACTGTCTATTATTGTCTTTATATTTGTTTATATTATTGTTCATTTCCAATTTTATACAATAAAACTGAAGTTTCTGTAACTGAAGAACAATAAAACATTAAATGAGATTCAACATGAGCAATAACTAATGCTAAGCTACGTTGGGCTACCAGGTCTTTATTTGAATATAATAATGTTTATCCAGAGCAGCTTTAATCTAAAGTCCCAGTGAACAACAGAGTTAACAGCTAATGGCGGACACACACGGGAACGTAGGAGCCGATCCTTTCTTGGTCATTCTGTTGGTTGCTGCAATGCATTGTGGGGCGTTATCTCCTGTGGTACCTAAAGGATGGTCCAGAGATACTAAAGGAAGCGGGACTCAGAGGATCCCGGCTGCCACTCACCTCGAAGCAGAACTCCTGTCCCAGGATGCTGCTGTGCAGAGGTTTGACGAACACGTCCTCCTCCATGCTCAGGTCCAGAGCCTCCACCGCGCTGCCCGGGCTCAGCAAAGACTCATGGGAGGTCGACTCCTTCAGCTTAGGGAGCCCGCGAGACCTGGAAGATGAGAGGAAGATTTAAATGTCTACACTGAAGTCCTCTGTGAACGAGACGTCGCTGCCAGGGGGCGCCGCCGAGCACAGTAGGAGCGCTCTGATCCCATGACAACGCCACGAGTGTTTGAGCTCGCCGCCCGCAGCCGCCCGCTGCCAGCAGTGAAACAGAGAGCAGCAATACCTACGAAAAACAACCACAGAGCCAGGTGAGGGGAGTTCCCCAGAGCATCCCTCCTCCTCCTCCTCCTCCTCCTCGACTCCCCCCTGCTCCCACCGTCCTCCCGCCTCGACCCCGCAGCACGCAGCGGCAGCTCCGTTCGCCACCAGCGCCTTTATGAAGCCTCCCCGCAGTCCGGGCAGGCGGTAAACAAGGTCCTGGGACGAGCCGATGGCGTCGGGCGCCTCCTCCGGGAGCGTTTCCATAGCAACAAGCTCCAGCGGGAGAGCAGGCGCTAGGCAGCAGAGCGTGACGCAGCGAGGAGCAAGGCAGGTGTTTAACTACAGACCGGTCTCAGGGGGGGCGGGGTTAATGAGAGGAGGTCAACTGCAGCTTCATCAGCAGGAGAGGATGACACTTTTCAAAATAAAGGTAGTTTACTCTCTTTTCCACTTTAATCTCAGTTGGAGAAAGTTTTGACAGAAACCTCCGCCATCTTGTTTTCTCTGATAAACGAGGTTCTACTGTACTTTACTTCTATCGGAGTATTTCTACTGCGCTGTATTAGTAATTTACATCCTGGATACTGCCCCCCCGCCCCCGACTGGAGTCTGATCAGCTGTAATCCTCCTGCTGTGTCAGATGAGTTACGTAATCCTGGATTAGTGGGTCGAGATCAACACTGATGCTTGTTTCACTGACGGCTGTCGGTGGCATGAGGCTCAGAATGAAGTATTTACATATTTAAGTACAGCCAGCGGAGACCTGTGGTTGTAAGTAGTCGTCACAGGAAATGCCGCCATCGATTATCTAAAAACATAATTTTCTACATTTGTTTGTAATATGTCAGCTAGTAATCAGGGTTCCCGCTCTTTTTAACAAATCATTTTCCAGGACCTTTCCAGGACAGTTTCCAGGAGTTTATCATATTAGCTGTGGTTTCGGGTGAATTCATTTGGCCACAGTTTATCAGTAACAGTTCAAATAAAGTCGAGTTTATTTTATTTTAAAGAGAATCTTTTAGAAAGTTAAAGTGTTTTATTATATTTATCGACCACAGCAACAAGAGACAATCTGTGTTTTCACTCATTAAAAGAACAAAGTTTTTAGTGTATAACAGAGGCTCTGTTCACATATTCATATAATATCATATTCTCTTACAGATCAGTGAATGTGATATTTTATAATGTAGTTTCTTCACAGAGTGAGATTTTACTTGATATATGAAAGGTTTATAAAATACTAAACATTGTTAAATATAAAACAGTCCTGTGACGTCTTATATAAACTGTAGCTGTGTGTCCTCGTCCCGTTTCAGTCTCTGAGGTCGACTTATATCCTGGTCCAGACCCAACCTGGTGATGTAGTCTAGACCCAGCTGGCCTCAGTCTCTGGTTCTGACATATTTAATACTGTTCACTATATGTGTAATCGAGTTATTGATCCTAACGCACTGACTGCACGGTTTGGGTTCGTCCCACAGGAAACACCAGTAACAACCTACCGGCAGAGGCTGAACTGCCAAGCAATAATTCATTGTTTGTTTACTCTGGAGAATTATTGTTATTATTGTACAACATATGTGAAAATCAATAAACATATTTGAATAATAATGTTTCAGTCTTTGAGAGGAGAGACATTTGTTTCTGTAGACGGTGGATTTGTTCAAACCTGTGAGATCAGGTGACAATCAGCTGCAACGCTCCACCGACCGAACACAGTCCGAAGCCTTCAACCGAATCCTGAGTTTATCTTCAGGAGATCTTTAAATCACTGTGTGTGTGTGTGTGTGTGTGTGTCTGTGTGTCTGTGTGTATTAGAATATTCTTATAAAAGTCTGAAACCAGACGCAGAGTTTGAGGAAGGGCTGGTCTCCTGCATTAGGACGGAAACCTGATCCACTGCTGTCAGAGGAAGAGGAGGAGGAAGCACTTACTGAGCTCTGACCACACACACACACACACACACACACACACACACACACACACGATTATTTCTAGGATATTTGGTTATTTTAATCAGTTTCCAGGTTTTCCAGGTCGCGTAGGAACCCTGAATGAGGCTGTATATAATGATAAACTCAGTTTAACACCAGCGCAGGGTCAACACACAGTTCGGGCCAACGATCAATGGAGACCCTGGTTTTTTTTTTTTAAAATCCCAAATTTTTAAATTTTCTGAATGAGGACTGTATTATAAATGATAAACTCAGTTTAACACCTGGATGAACGACAACGTCCACTGAAACCTTCCACTGGACCGGGCCTAAAGTCAAAATCTGTGCATAAATCACTTTATATTGATGATTTCAGTGGAGGACCCCGCCAGTCAAAGAAATGTCTTTCTTCGCCTCATTTTATTTTGAAGAGCGGATTCTCTATGCTGTTTGTGTATCTGACTTCCTGTCAGTGCAATCTGCCCTGAACAGACGGAGCACAGAGACCGACCTGACCGATTGATCCAGAGCTTCAAGGCCCCAAACGCTTGAGCTGGACCTCTGGAACAGACAACTGACCTCCGCCCGAGGGTCTCCATGTAGAGGCTTAAAAGTAATCAGTAAAAGCAGAGCAGCTGATAACAGTTAGGACCAGGATTAGTAAAGACCAGTTGGTGCAACCGATCCCTGGTGCACTACTTCCAGATCTGTTTCCTCTTTGGACCGACCACAAACAACAACAACAACAACAATGTTTTTTAGCTACACAGTAACAACTGCTGTCTGAGAGCGACAGCTGGTGTCCGATTGTTTCCTGTTCCATCAGCACGATGCCGCCGTATACAAAGCGGCTCCATTAAGGAATGATTCCCGGTTATCGTTATATACAGCCTCATTCAGGGTTCCTACGTGGCGGAAGAACCTGATTGGTCCACACAAGACCTCAACCCCCCCCCATCCAACATCAGTGACTGAATGTGAGCAAATCCCTGCAGCAACATCTGGATCATCACAAACACACTCCGGTCTGAAACGTCTCCTTCGTTTGTAGCTTCTCCTTCATTGTGATGACTCTGCAGTTCGGACCAGAGCTCAGAGAAACCCAGAAACAACTGTTCCATCACAGCAGAGCCGCAAGACGGACGTCAATAAAGGACGAAACCAGAACCCGTCGAACCGGATTCATACCGAACACACACACACGGTCCTACCTGAACCTCAGAGTTTTGGAGAGCTGAGCTTTTCGAGCCCTGCGGAGGAGAGAAGACGAGCCGTCCATCAGGAGTTAGAGCTCAGAGCTGACTGAGAGCGAGGCTGTGTGTGTGTGTGTGTGTGTGTGTGTGTGTGGAGCATTATCCTCCTGTCCAGCTGGCTGACAGTCTGTCCACTATAAAGCTCTCACTGCGTCACTGTACTGACAGATGTGCATCACTCATCATAATACTGCTGTCATTTTTACTCTCACAAATATTAGATGATTCCATAATATTAAAGGGGAGTATTCTGATTTTAGTCTGTCGTATATATAATGTCACAGTGTTAAACGAGGTCAGATAATGAGGTAAATATATGTAAAGTTAATCCATGAGAGCCAAAAAGCTCAGAATTCAGCTCTGAATGTTTCCAACCTCTTTTTCTACTTTATTCAACGTCGGTTCATCACATACTTCTTTAAATGCCACCAAGTAGAAGGATCCGTTCAGTCGGTCTCAGTTCTGGACCACTCTGCTTCAGGACTAACCCTTCAGGTTTCTGTCTGCAGAAAATGTTTTTACAGAGTTCACTGATGGACATTTTACCGACACTGCATCAATGCCCTGAGCTCACAGTCCAACCAGAGTCACCTTATAGGACAGAATAGGAAGTTAGCTGTACTGCTAACCAGCTAACAGCAAGGAAACTCCATCACAGAGAGTTAAAGCTGAGCAGCCGGAGGATGTCAGAGGGAAAACTAGCAAATATTTGCTCCATAAAATCACCAAAATCACGTCTCATTTGTGGTCTGATGGAAGGTGGATATTCTCTTTTGATACAGTTTCCCCCTGCTTACAGTGTTTACGCTAAGCTAGGCTAAACGCATCCTTTCTCTTTGTTGCACACGCAGATGAAACTGACGTATACTTCCCTGTTTTATTTCCTCCCTCTGTTTTACAGTTCGTAACGTTCACTGTGATGAATAATGACAGCAGCAGCAGAAATGTAGTAATCACAGTACTTTGTTTCTGTCCTGGTTTCAGATGACACCACAATAAAATATCAATCGGGGATTCTTCCATCGATTAGTCGCTAAATAAACATCGGGAAAAAATAATGTTGGGTGCTTGTGATTCCAAACTTGTCCAGGACAAAACCGTCAGCAGAGTGAAATGTGAGCAACAGCAGAGCATACAGGAGAGAGAGAGGAGAGCCAGCCTTCCAGTAAAACCACCTCCAGTCAGTGCTGGGAAGGCTGGGCGGGTTAATGGAGGGGCAAAGAGGACGAAGAGGAGGAGGAGGAGGAGGAGGAGGAGGAGGAAGAGAAACCCACAACATCCTAAAAAAACAATAGAAGAGCAACAGGAGCTGAGAAATTAATTAACCCTCCACCCTTCTCTGTGTGACAGACAGACAGACACAGACAGACAGACAGACACAGACAGACAGACAAGCCTGATTACTAGAGGAAACGCAGAGTCACCAGAAACAGAAGGAACAGAACCAGAACAGGAAATTAAGTTTAATATCAGAGCAGCGTCACTGCTGCTCAGTGTCACTGAACAACAAACTACAGCTTCTATCGCTGCCCGACGTACAGAAACACGGAGGTCGACAGTAAACGTCTTCATAAAGGCCTCATATATCCGAACCACTGAGACTGTGTCAAGACTGAATCTGGTCCAGATCTTACAGGCTCTGAATCTGAACAGTTTTGATGATTTCACACGAGCTTTAGACTGCGGGCGGAGGTCAGTTGTACAGTACACAGATCAGGACTTTGCAAAATGGTGTTTTTCTATATTTCAGACCAAAGACCGTATAAATAAAACAGTCTGTAGTCTCTGTGACATCACCCATAGGTTTGTGAAGCTCAGTGTGGTCGGTTCTGGCTGTTGCCATCAAAGAGCCGGCAAAGAGGTGGAGCTGAGGCGGGCTGAATGAAGCCTAAGTCCCGGCACCAACCTGTCACTCAAAGCATCCACGTCCTTAATTATGTATAACTTTAAGCCTTTAAGCTTTTAATATGATTTAAAGGGGTGAGTCGATAAAAAAATCATCCCCCGGAACAGAGAAATTAGCTATAGAGACCACAAGTGTTTTCTGTACCAGGCTGCTCACACAGCTGACAGCCGTCAGTAATGATCAGACGCTGAAGGATCATCACACGCAGAAATCTGCACATTATGTAAAGAAGCAGTTACCTGTCAGCGTCGGCAGGCCGGAGCGAGGGCAGTCTGAAGCTGGTGTTTCTGTCCAGTTTGGTTTGACTCTTCGTCCTCTTGATGGAGCCTTTGAGACGTTTGCTGAAAAATCCCTGAAAGATGAAAAAAAATGAGGACAGAAGATCAGATCGGTGTGGACAGATTGTTTACAGACGGCTGCTTGTTAAAGGTGGGGTCAGAGGGGAAACAAGAGGTCAGACTGCGGTGTGGAGGGAATCGAGGAAGCTAAAAGAGAAGGTAGGGTCATTACATCATAACACCAATGCTCTAATGCTGGTGGCAGTTAATTGAAGCCGATGGGAGAGTCATGGAGAAGCAAATGAAAATAAAAGGAAGAGAAAAGAAATGAAGAATTCAGATGTTATTGACAATATTTATTATCCTAAACTCAACACTGTCAAAGGAAACATCGTAACATTTTCTGATTCCTATGGTTCAATTTAATTTATCATCTACAGTTTTGATGATTTCACAAGAGCTTCAGACTGTGGGCGGAGGTCAGTTGGACAAACGTCCTGACTTGCAAATAAACAAAAGCGCACAAAATCTAAAGTGTGTTATGTCATTTGGTAGAGGGATCTCTTCAGCAAAGGTCATAAGACATGTTGGGTTTTAGTGCAACTAAAGTCTGGCACCAAACCAGGATCCTCCTCTATTAGATTCCTTGGAGGGGATGAGGATGAGGAGGCAGAGAGTGAAGAAGAGCTGCAGAGAGCAAAACTCCAGAGTGTAACGTCAGCAGTCTGACCATCAGACAGTGAGGGGGAGGAAGAAATATCTGCTTCACTGTACGTCTGGTAGTTTCCTGAACAGGTGAACAGGAAGTGGCAGAATATCATCATAAATTAGTGTTAAAGGGTAACTTTGGTATTTTTCTAACTTATTTTCCTGAGCTAGCCAATTTAGTGTTACATCAATCATTAGTTAGCTAGCATTTTGCTAACATTAGCTAGCTAATCTGAAGATAAGAATAAGAGCTTTTCAACATAGACGAGCTAGCACGTAGCACAGCAGATGGATGACTCAGCTGATATTGATCAAACTGATCAAACCCTTCACCTATCAGCTCCTCTGTGACAACAGTGCAGAGCAAAGGAAGTGAGCGGCCTCATTTCCTGAGATATTAATATCCTCAAACACATCTTCTCCCTCTCCCATCTCCTCACCCCCTCCTGTCCTCCCCCACAAACTCCCTTCAGGCTCATTTGGCTCCCATTAATGCATCAGAATAAAGCTCCATCCTGCCAGAAACCCTGCAGAGGGAGGAACAGTATCTCCACCGGCAGCCACACCAGCCGATCACAGCTATTGATCCTGATTATTAGTGAACGTTATGATCAGAAGACTGACTTGCTGGATGCGTTTATGATCTTGTCATTACTTCTGACTTCTATTAGGCTGCACTGACTCCCAGCATGCTCTCTGTCTGTATTTACTGTATGAAGAGATGCTCTAAAGTCTGACTGAACTAAAAATACTCAAGAGAGCTGCCTGTGAAGCTTCGACACAAACTCTGTGAGAGAAGTTGTGAACGATGTCAGCATCGTCAGATTCCCGATGTAACGATGACGAAAGGTTAATTTGTCCAGTAGCTGTCAGCACAAATACAGAAAGTAACTTCAAACCTGTTCTCAGTCAGAACCTGCAGAGCTGCAACTGATCCACCGTCTGTGAAACGTCACATAAAGTGATGACACAGCTACTGGTTTAGGAATCAGATAAAGAGAGTTGGGATGGGACGTGTTGGGCGGTTCTGGCCTCCACGGCATCTATTAATTCCCGATCACGGACACCCCGAAGGGCGTTATCCCATACACATTAACATACACCTTTCAGATCTTGGTAGTTTTTAAACTCTATATTTGAAGGATTTCAGTCATCGGACATCTGGATCTTAAGTTAAGCTGACCTATGCCCTGTATCTACAGCACTGACCTCTGCCGTGTATCTGTGGATAATTGGGCTCTCAGTAGAAACCTCCTGAACCATGAACACTGAAGAAATCCTAACCAGGAGAAGCTGACTGCAATGATGCCAATGGTGGTGAAGACAAAAACTCCCATGATCCCACGCTGCTTCACCACCTCATCTTTTTCTTATTTTTTGGATGTGAGAGAGCCCTCTAGTGGCAGGAAACACAGACTATGTTTAAGGTGTTTTAAGCAGCTGATGGCAGGTTTATTCCCAAGAGATGTTTTGTTCACTAAAAGGTTAATTAACATGTTCTTGTAACTTGTTGCGTCTCTTTATTTCTTCTTTCACAGCTTTACAGACTCACTTCCAGCTCCGTCAGACACATGGGAGCAGATGGTTAGCATGTTTGTGTGGATGACCTCTGAGAGCTGTTAAATATCCGTCACAACACTTGAGAGCCACGTTTGAACCTCCTGACAGCAGGAGATGAAATCAGTTAAATATAGTTCTCTCATTGATGTTTTCCACATAATGAAGCACGCAGCAGCTCTCCGACTACCTGCAGGTACAGTCACAGCTCTGATGATCCAATCATCGTGTTAATCGGGTTATGTGCATTATGAGTCTGCTGTTCTTACTCTGATAATCAGATAAAGACATTTACATGACAATTTATACAGATGGACTGTTGCTTTAATTGGGTTCCAATCGAATTGAGAGTAAAGGCGCAGACAATGTTTCTATCGTCAGTTTAAAAACTACAAACACATCAGAGAGTCTACTGACACTGCCAGCATTTTATTTTGAGACCAATAAAGAGACACTGCAGGACAGAGGAGATATTGAGCTCTCTTCAGGCTCTAACAGTGTGTGAAACATCTGAGCTATATAAGCACACAACGACATGTCACACACGCTGGTTTAAGACCGTATTGTGTACAGTGTTATTATCACAGCGTGCAGTTGATCCGACCTACAGTCGAGTTTCACACACCCAGGTTTACGTAATCTGAGTGAGGGGTACAATTACAATTTTCCAGGACTTTATACATTATTTCCAGGATTTTTGGTCATTTTAATACATTTTCAGGTGTTTTCATGACTGGAAAACTATGTAACATAGCCGGTATTTTACAGACTAGTTTACTGTTTTCTGAGTGTTTTCTTACTGTTATATTTTAATTTTCTGTTTAATCAACAGTAAAATTAGTTAGGAACATCTCTAGTAAAAACCAGCTGACATGTTCTCCCTCTCACTGGTTTCATCAGTAAAAGTTAATTTCTCACACTGAGTCTGAAGAACCTACCGGCACTTTAAAAGGCGACGAGTTCGGATTGTCCACAGTGACGCTCTTCTCCGAACTCCCCAGACCGGAGATACTCCTCCTCCTTGGAGATCGCTCCGAAGACACTTCTGCAGAGAGAGAGAGAGAGAGAGAGAGAGAGAGAGAGAGAGAGAGAGAGAGAGAGAGGTTAGATCAACAGAAGCAGCCTCTTCCTCCTCTGTTCAATCATCATCATCATCAGCCTCTGAGCTGCGGCGGACGGAGGATGTGGTGATGACATTCAGACATGATGGAGGAGAGACGACAGACGGCGGGTTGTTTAATGGCGGTTGATTCCTCAGTCGACACTTTTCTGTTTGTTACTTTAACTTTTACAATTGTTGAAACGACAACATCAAAAATGAACAAAAAGTAACTCAAACTCAAAAAGATTCTTGATGAAGCAGCTTTTACTAGTTTTAACTCACTCTAACTTAGTTTTAGAAGTTCAGTAAAATTCCTGATGAAGTACTTTTTACTGAGTTTACCAGCCAACAATTGATGTAAATTAGCTAGCTAGTTAGCATTTTGCAAAGATTAGGTTTTAGATGTAAATAGCTAACAATTAGCTCGCTAGTGTTTTACTCTGTTTGCTGTGCTAGCTAACCATCGAGCTAATGATTGATGTAGATTAGCTACCTGATCAAGAATGTTTTCATCTATCAATATTAAGTTAGTTTTACTTCAAAGTTTTGACGTAAACAGCTTCAACAACTTTTTTTGGTATAATTAACTTATCTGGTTTTACACTGTTGTACTTGCTAACTGTACTAGCCGCCACCAGCTAGTTAGCAATCCTATTAGCTGACTGTTAGCTTGAAGTACCGGGGGGGGGGTGTTTACAGCACTAGCACAGGAGGCGAGGGGCCGAGCTGCCGGCGAGCGGAGCCACAATGAGCACCAGAGCCAGAGCGGCTGGTGACCACGGCCGGGTCCGAACACTGGTGATGTGCAGCGGCTACAACCAAGACTGTGACTCCGGGGATGATGAAGACCCGGCGGGTTCGGGAGGGGGCAGTTATATTAACTGTTAGCGTACTAAAGTCGTAGGTACGCTGTAGACTGACGTGGCCCTCCCTAGAAATGTAACCACACACACTGCAGCGCCACAGACAACGACAAATGGTCTGCTGGGCGTCCATGTTCAGATAATGGGGAGCGACTCAGTGGAGTTATATTCAAACACACACACACACACACACACACACACACACACACACACACACACACACACACACACACACACACACACACACACACACACACACACACACACACACACACACACACACACACACACACACAGTAATGGGATGCTGCCTCGCTGCACGACATGCTCCTCTATGCCCCGTCGTATTCCCTCGTCCTGACGCTTTACAGGCGGTGGGAGGAATAAAATGAAGACAGCTTGAGGAGAGAGATGAGGGAGAGTTTCAGTGGCACAGAAACCTCCACCAGCGACAGGCAGTTAGACGCAGAGACACCAGCACACAGGTCCAAATACTCCGAACGCTGCAGGTAACTTACATAAGGTTTAAATCCAACCCTGGGTGTCACTCTCTCGCCTGTCTGTCCTGTTCATTTCTCCAACTGTCGCTGTCCTATAAAACATGAAATCCCCCAAAATATCTACTACTGTATAATAGTATAATATATAATATATAGTAATTAAAATTATTAAAAATGTGTTGCTGTGTTTTCAGTGTGAATCTCCCCGATTACCTTAATCTAAAAATAATTATCCTATTTTGCTGTGTTTCTTTATATGTGATTTACAGCCTAATATTACGCTATATTACAGTTTAATAAGTTGTATTCTTCATCAAATCAAATAGGGTTCGCTCGTCGTTACAGTTGGACCACTGGAACCGTTTTTTAAAAGATAGATTTATAGTTATGGTTCTCGCTGTGGATGTTCCAGATCCAGATTTCTCTGTTCAGGAAAACAGTTTCTACTGTCAACAGATCGCTAAAGAAACCAACAATGAATTTATTGTTTATGAAATGATCTGTGCAGCCGCAGCCTGATGCAGCTTATCCCTCTGTGCCATACAGCTTCATTACTGGTGCACCTGGATCTGATCTTCCTTCACGACATTAAACCTGACAGACAGCTGCTGTGTTCCTGACCCGTCTGTCTGTCTGAGGGCACAAAAGTGTGTCAAGGACAGACAAACAGACAGGTTCAGAGCCCTGCACATTCTTCCCACTAATGATGGTTTACGAGTCGAGGGAGTTCAACCTGACGGACTCCTCCATGTGTTAAATCCAGCACGGTGTGTCGTCCTGACCAGACCAGGTCCTCAGAGCTGGCTCACGTCCAGGTTCATTGATCTTAAAGCTAATTTTAGACCCTCTCACTTCCTCTCCAGCTCACTCAACAGCCATATTGTCTGAGGTTGTTGCAGTCCGGCTCTGGAGGCCCCGAGAGGCTATCGAGCCGGCTCTCGAACCGCCTACGAGTCTGTGAACAGCTGCAGGGACACTGCCGACACCGCTTCAGCAGGCAGGAAGCCAAAAATAACTCCTCACCTCCTCACGGCAGAAGGAAGACATGTGGTGACAGAGGATCTCCTGAGGTCCTCTGAAGGATCCAAAACCACCAGCAAAACCAGGACTAGTTTCAGTTCACAAGAATAAAATCCTCTGCTACTGACAGACGTTTACAGGGGAACGAAATGATCTTCTGGGAGACTGTGGGCAGCAGCACAGGTTGTAAACACATCACCTGTCATATTATCACACAGCACTGGATGCTAACATGTTAGCAAACAGCGTCCTGCTTCCACATGCAGCAGCATCTCATTGGAGTGTTTGTGTCCACCAATAGAGCGTATGTTTGTAGTCCAACCCAGAAGTAGACGCCGTCCTGGTTCCTTCCACAAAAAGACAATGACGCTGGTGACACGATGAGGAGTCCTTCCCATCCTCCCTGTGATCATATTAGTGAATCAGCGTCTAATTTGTGGTTGTATTTTTTATTAATGCAAGTTATCAAATTGGTAGTAATGTGACAGAGCAGCAGAGGAAGCAGTGCCGCACCTAAAACACATACAGGTCATAAAAGTGCAGCCGTTTGTTCAGCACAGAGTTAGTTCGTCAGGAAATCTGTGGCGAGCACAAACGCCGCAGTCTGCGTAGTTTCAGTTAGCAGTGGCGCTCACTCACAGAGCTGTCGGACATCACAAACCAACTTTCATGTCGAGGCAGATGACCACCCACCTAGAGTCGGGGTCTGTCCGAGGTTCCTGCCTCTTAAAGGACGTTTTTTCCTTGCCACTGTCTCCAAGGTCTTGCTCATGGTGGTACTGTTGGGTCTCTGTAAATAATGTTATAAAGAGTTCGGTGTAGACCTGCTCTACTTGAAAAGTGTCCTGAGATAAATTCTGTTATGAATTGGCGCTAATTGAAAATGTCCTTTCCTTTGACCTGCAGCATCAGGAGCAGGAACCAAACACATGGCTTTAAGATGAGACAGGTGTGTGCAGTTACACCTGCGGCACAGCAGCACGTAGCTTCACTAACACGCCGACCGACTGCAGGATAATGTCAGTAAATGCCAGTAAAGTGAACACGGCTTTAGATGTAAAAATATTCTGGCGCTGCCTCTCGCTTCCTCCCGTCCCCGGAGTCAGAGTCCTGGTTGTAGCCGCTGTAAATCAGCTCAGTGCCGTATTCCCTGTTGTGGTTGAAACAAACCATCTTCAAACTGCGGTTGTGTCTCTAACATACTGCTAGGTTTAGTCGATCTACAGGACAGATTTTGAGGATATGTGGCCATTTTAATCCATTTCCAGGTGTTTCCATGAGTGGAAAACTAGTCTCTAAATTTCAAGGTTTTGCAGTTTTTACAGGAAGTATGGGAACCCTGATCTTTGCGCCTGATATCAGACATCATATAAATCATTTTGTGATTATTTTGATGGATATTGTGATTGATGATTAACAATGACAGCTGTTTTTCCTCTCACTCGGCTCAGTTTACTGCGACAATGAACGTCTGTCACCGAGCAGAGCATCAAATATTAAATAACAGAAATCAGCCAAAAATACAACAATCGCAGATAGTCAATGTATTCGTCCAACCCTTCTAACAATAGATAAAAATGATCAGTAGTGTATCTGTAACTCCTCCTGTGGGCAGCCATACATGGAGGCTGCTGAACAGATAGTGAAACAGCTGGAATAATATAGAATATCTTCACAGGAGAAGTTAGGATTGCTGACAAATGCTGTACCTGAATAACCCTTTAATAACGTTGCAGTGTTCAGTAAAGTGTCTCCAGCAGTTTATCAGATAATGAGCTCATACACAGAATCAACAGTTTTCACATGGATACTGAACCAAACAGCGACACATTAAATCAGCACCGTGTGGAGTTCACAGGATGTTTAAATGGTATGAAAACACATGAACGTGCCGCCGGCTGCAACAGGAAGGACACCGAG
Source organism: Dicentrarchus labrax (assembly GCF_905237075.1). Classification (NCBI taxonomy): domain Eukaryota; kingdom Metazoa; phylum Chordata; class Actinopteri; family Moronidae; genus Dicentrarchus; species Dicentrarchus labrax. The sequence goes on along the minus strand of NW_026136719.1, from coordinate 810,097 downwards.
CTGGCTGTAACGGAGCCACAGTGAACGCAGCATGCAGCAGCAGTCAGCGTTTATTCAGCAAAGTGCTGGATCAAGTTCCAGCTGCAGGGCTGCATGCACACAGCGCTGCCAGGGAGCCGGGGACAAACTTTCATGCACATCCCCTCCCATCCCCTCCCATCCCCCCAAAACGTGCCACCCGAGGTCGGGGGGGAGGGACGGCGGGGAAGTCGATGGTCCCAAAACCACGGACACAAAGTTGAGGCAACATGCCGCAGGAAGCCAGGTATGACAAGTGGGTCACATGACATGGACAGAAACACAGCGATAGAGATAGAGATAGAGATAGAGAGAGAGGAGGGAGAGAGAGAGAGAAGAGACGGTACCTCGATCACAGCTGTTCCCCATCATCTGAGGAGAGGACACACAGAGTCAGACGGGATTGGCCGAAGCAGCCGCCACCTGTCAGCCAATGAGGTTAAGCTGCAAACGTCCGTCTTCGTCCCGCGAACATCCTCGACTTGGCGTCCCCCCCCCCCACTCCACGGACCTCCTCAGCACCGCATCCTCCTCTCTCCTCCTCACGGTCCTCTCACATCTCTGCCCTTCTCCCTCTCTCTCGACTGCCCTCGCTCTCCACTCAGCAGTAATTCTAAACCTCTCTCGCTCTCTCTCTCAGAGCGCAGAGGTTTTACCGCATTTATTCAATCAATCCCTCTAACTGCACTGTTCTGCTCTCTCTCCTTTCTCACGTCTTATTCTCTCTGCAGACCTCTCTCTCTCTCTCTCTCTCTCTCTCTCTCTCTCTCTGCAGCAGCTCAGTTGCAGCCTCACTCCCTCTCTTGCTCTCTTCTCTCTCTCTTCCTCTCTTCCTTCGGAGTTACATTAATCGCTGCGCTCGGAGGATAATTACTAAATAAGTTTCCCTCAGCCGACTGATGTGGGACACAACTCTGGGGGCTTCAGCTATTAACTGTGTGTGTGTGTGTGTGTGTGTGTGAGAGACAAGATGGAGAACCCACAAACAAGCATCATCACACTAAGGCTGCAACTACAGACAGTAACGTTACAGTAATATATTTCTTATTATTTTGCAGTTGTTCGTCTGCTGTCACCTGCCGGTTGTATCCCCTATAATTAACATTTCCTAAGTCCCGCCCCCTTTTTTTTTGCTCGGCGCTCCAATAACAGTTGAGCCTCCCGTCAACTTCGAGTCGACTTTCATACAAATACCAAATACGCACCTGAGTTTAGGCGATCTGAGGGGTTAAAATACAGATATTTGTCCTGGTGTTTGCAGGTTCGTGGGAACCTTGATCTTAGCGCCTGATAGCAGACAGAATTGTTACACTCCCAAAAACCTGTATGGCATTAAAGTTACAACCAGAGCTTCACGATATGGTAAAAACATCATATTGTCCTTATTTTCACAGATATGATTCACAGTTGTTATTGATTAAAATCATCAGTAGGATTGTAAGAAAATATTGAAAAATATTGTATCGCAATATTTCATTTTGTGATATTGTATTGATTCTCAAAAACACTGTATTGATTTCTATATTTAAACCTCCAACCAGCAGATGGCAGTGCTGTAAACTGAGGGCTTTGATGTTGGATGTTACAGTGACTGAGATCAATACAAATACAGATCAACTGTTTTGTTTACAAAAGAAAATAAATTCAGATTTTATGCAGATGATGGTGTGTTTTTTATACTATGATAGTTTTCCCAAAATGTTATTTCCGCAATATAGATCGCCTAGCTTACAGTATCACAATATATCACAGTATATTGAACTGTAACGCCGTTATATCATTATACGTATCATCAGGTTCTTGACAGCACACAGCCCCACTGATGTGACAGCAACTAAAGATTTGTAGGTCAGTGCGTCTCTGCAGTATTTCATCGTAATGCTGTTTGTCACATTTTACCTGCAGCTTCTGCGATTTAAGGAACCTTTTCTATCAGTCAGTAAACTGAACCCAAACAGTGAACTCAGTCACTGCAGGAAGTTTGTGTAAAACCAGAGAGTTGATTACATCACTCCAGCAGTCAGTGAGGTTGTGTGACGTTTGGAAACAGAAGTAAGACGACGTTCAATCAATAACACTGATATTATTGATATTCTATCTGATATTTGTCCAGAGACGCTATGATATTGGTTGTTTTCCGCTGTGAAAGCAGCAGGTCTGTCAGTGATCTTCAGTCCACTCAGGGTTGTTACCTTTGTCTTCCTGCCGCCGCCGTTAACGAGTTATTGATTAGAGCAGGCTCGCTTGCTCGCAGCTCAATCAATCGTTTTCGGTGGATTCACCAGAGTCTCCTCTGACAGCGACACCGTCCTGACCTTCACCAACTGGGACTGAGGATCCGGTACAGACTGGAGACCAGCAGAGTCTCAACAGGAAGGAAACCATCAGATCAATAAAGTTCTAATAGGGAACTTTATTTTTATATTTTATCTGATATAAATATAGGTGTATTTGTTAACTCCTGCTGTGCCATATAAACAGATAATGAATGACACTATAATAAAGCTAAGTTAGAATTATTGTCCAATTTCGTAAATTAATAAAACATTTTAAATCTCTTTATATCTGTTTATAAGTGTTTATAGTGAGTTATAAACCATTTATTCATTGTTTAAATAGTGCTTGTAAATGCTAACTACAAGGGTTAAAGAGTTGCCATTTAAGGGATATATACAAAATTCACTGGATGTCACACTGCAGCACCAGCATCTCAAACAACAGGTGCCACGGCTCATTTTATCTCACAGATAATCGTAACATCGTAACTTCATTAAAGTGAACAGAAACAGAATAAAACTGATTAAAAGCGTCTCTGTTAGTGTTTCCAACAATCATCAACTCTGGTTTGGTGGAAATAAATCCTTAATTCACCGACGTAGATGATAACAGCCATAACCTCCGAATCTACTTAAATAAGAACACAATCAGTCCTCACCTCAGCATCATCAATAACCCCCAACACCACTCCAACATTGTCCAAATCAGTTGGATCAATATTGTCCATATAGCTGATTATTAATACTTATTATTGCTCGTTGTCCCAACATAAGCAAGTTAGCGTCACACGCTGGAGACCCATACTGTACATTTCCAACAGAAAACTTTGGTACTCTAATGTCCTAATGTCTGGGTAATACACGGTGGAGTCACTCTGGAGACAAAAAACAGCTCATTTTCATTGACATCTCCATTTTTCTTTTTATATTCTGTGTTAAAAAATGTTGAAAATATTAACAAAAGTCTATTTTTAATGAAGACTTTAAGTGTGATTAATAATCAGACGGTTGGTTGTTAGCTGCTCACAGACTCTACCTGTCCAGAAAAATAAAAACAACAACGGCTTTGAGCCTTATAATCCAGGTTTTATAGGAAGAGTTGAGTCAGTCGATGAATGAATTTGTCATCAGACGGTTCCTCCCTGAGATATGAGACTGATCCTGACCTTTGACCCCGTGACCCGTCCTGAACGCGGCTGTGATGTCATCTGTTAGCAGCGGGAGGAATGCTGGGAATGTTTAAAGCAGACACGTGTTGGCAGTCTCATTCATGAGCCGACACACCTGACAACACAGGAAACAGTGACACAACAGCGACACAACAGCGACACAACACAGGTAATCTCCACTGAAAGGAGGCTTTGTGTAATCAGAGTGTCTGCTGGGTGCAGCTCTCACCGACCCACAATTCAACTCTCCTCCAGGCAAAACCGACAGATCCTCACAGACCGGATACACACTGTATATACAGTCTATATACAGTGTCTACACAGACTGTATATAGACTGGATTACTGTATATATACACATAAATAATGGACATTTTAAGTAAGTTCACAAAACCTAAATCTACTGTAAGATCAGAGCCCAACACCCACTGACACTGTGGCTGTTGTCCCACATCTGCATATAACTGAACTGTGGTCCAACAGTGCTGCTGTAACTGCTCCTGAACCCTGAGAGTGCTGACACAGAGTGGACACTTTCTATAAAGAGTTCACTTCCTCTGATCAGAGCAGGGTGGCTCTGGGTACAGCTGACAGGAGGGTCTCTAAAACTTTAAACTAATCAAATAATAATAATAATGATAATAAAGATATATTTAACCTGATAAACTCCATATTAATGATATAGTTTCTATATGAATGATATAGTTTCTATATTAATGATATAGTTTCTACATTAATGATATAGTTTCTATAATTTCTATTAATGATATAGTTTCTATCATTTCTATATTAATGATATAGTATCTATATTAATGATATAGTTTCTATAATTTCTATATTAATGATATAGTATCTATATTAATGATATAGTTTCTATAATTTCTATATGAATGATATAGTTTCTATATGAATGATATAGTTTCTATATTAATGATATAGTTTCTACATTAATGATATAGTTTCTATAATTTCTATATTAATGATATAGTTTCTATCATTTCTATATTAATGATATAGTATCTATATTAATGATATAGTTTCTATCATTTCTATATTAATGATATAGTATCTATATTAATGATATAGTTTCTATAATTTCTATATTAATGATACAGTTTCTATATTAATGATATAGTTTCTACATTAATGATATAGTTTCTATAATTTCTATATTAATGATATAGTTTCTATCATTTCTATATTAATGATATAGTATCTATATTAATGATATAGTTTCTATAATTTCTATATGAATGATATAGTTTCTATATGAATGATATAGTTTCTATAATTTCTATATTAATGATATAGTTTCTATATTAATGATACAGTTTCTATATTAATGATATAGTTTCTATATTAATGATATAGTTTCTATAATTTCTATATTAATGATACAGTTTCTATATTAATTATATAGTTTCTATAATTTCTATATTAATGATACAGTTTCTATATTAATGATATAGTTTCCATGCTGTCTATAAAATCATCTGAATCCACAAACAAAGGATCCTCTGAAGCAGGAGGACGCCGTCTGGAGTCAAACCACCAAATCTCTCTAACCTCCATTATTTTAACTGGTTTGGTCAGATTTCAGTCAACAACAACAGTAACAGTCTTCGTCGTCGTCCTCCTCCTCCTCCTCCTCCTCCTCCTCCTCCTCAGACACACAGATCAGCTTTCACAACAAATATTCAAAGAATTTCTTTTCACATCATGAAACCAGTTGAGTCCGAGCCGCCTCCTCTCACTTCACTGCACATTCCTCTGAATTCATTAATATGAGCCCTGTTTGTTCTCTGGTTAGCACTGGTTAGCACTGTGGCTCTGGTTGGTAGCTTAAGCTGCTTTTATATGTTTAGATAATAAAGCTACAGTCACTAGTCAATTGACTCTTCCTAAGCCCCGCCCCTTCTTGCTCCGCTTTGGTAATTATTAAGGTTCAAATTCCCTCTGCTCCACACTGTCACACCAAACTCCATTCAAAAAATGGCTGTTTTAAGGAAGTAAAACCTTTATTTCCACCATCAGTGAGACTCTGATTCTCTTCAGTCTACAGACACAATCTGCTCACATTGACTCAGTAACATCATTAACTAACCTGTGAGGAAGAGTTGGACACAGACACACTCACTGACTGTCTGTCATTAACTAACCTGTGAGGAAGAGTTGGACACAGACACACTCACTGACTGTCAAATACAAACTGTCTTTAAACTGAATGAAACCTTCCTGGGTCTGATCCAGAGTCAGTCTGTCATCCAGCTGCTGATTGAATCTGGTCAATGTGTCGGGACAAGGACACAATTCTCATTAGAGAGAGAGAGAGAGAGAGAGAGAGAGAGAGAGAGAGAGAGAGAGAGAGAGAGAGAGACAGAGAGAGACAGAGAGAGAGAGAGAGAGAGAGACAGAGAGAGACAGACAGTCTGAGGAGACAAGAGGAGAAATGAATGACCTGTCTACAGCTCTCCAGAATCCAACTAAAGTCAGATTGACTTTGTTCCTTTAGGAAACAGCGGTCTGCTCCTTAAACCTCCTCAGACAGCAGCAGAGGTCAGAGGTCCCCGTCTGTATACTCAAACATCACATCACTGACATATCCACTGGATCATACTGCAGCTCCACCAGACTCCATTCATAAAAACACTGATTGTACCTTCAGATCATCGTAACTTCATTAAAGTGGACAGAAACAGAATCAAACTCATTAAAAGCGTCTCTGTTAGTGTTTCCAACAATCACCAACTCTGGTTTGGTGGAAATAAATCCTTAATTCACCGACGTAGATGATAAAAACAGCAGTTTCAGTCGGAGCAGACCGGCTATGGAAACAAACCACAGAGAGGCTGCGATACAACACAGGCAGAGGGAGAGAGACACCATGTGACTCTGTGTATGGAGAATATAAAGCAGGGCTCCAGAGTGCGACCAATTTGGTTGCACATGCGACCAAAATTTTAAAGAGTGCGACTAATAATTGTTCTAGGTCACACTGGTGCACCTGACGCTGCCCGGGTGAAAACATACATTTATTTCGCAAGCGCATCATCTCTCTGTGTTCTCCTGTGAGCGAACTCTCACACTCATGGTAGGATCATATCGGGTTCTAAACCAATAAGAGACAGAGCTCGGGGGTCTTTGCCTCTGATTGGCTGTGGTCCTGTTCACCGCGCTAAACTGTGTGTGTTTAAAAATTGCCAAGACCCGGTCCTTCAGCGACAGCATCAGACTCGGAACCAGAGGAGGAGACAACTGAGTCTGGGATAGAGCCCGGCTCCAAGACCCAAATTAAAAAGGTCAAAATATATTCCTTCAGACAGGACTGGCTGAAACAAGTTCCCTGGCTGAGGTTCAACAAAGGACGTAACGCAACTCACTGCGTGTACTGTCAGGAGTGCGGTCAGAATATGGATGGAAATAGTGCATTTGTGAGCGGGTCAACAACGTTTCATATCGAAACTTTTAATTGGAAATGTTTTATTTTGCTTAGTGTTTTAGTTTGAAATGTTCAATTTCAGCTCAGTGAAGCACTTTTAAACACTTTATTTTCTTTTTATATATAATTGTGCTTCAAATAAAGACAAGCCTTTCTCTACACCTTATTCTTGTTTAAAAATCATTCACATTATATGAAAGTTATGGCGAGCAGTAAAAAGGTGACCTTACGGCGTTAAAGGCGACGCAATGAAAAATGTGGGTGCACCTACATTTTGTGCTGGTGCACCTAAAAGAACCGTCAGGCGCACCAGTGCAACCAGTGCAACCAATGCAACCAGTGCAACCAATGCAACCAATGCAACCAATGCAACCAGTGCAACCAGTGCAACCAATGCAACCAGTGCAACCAATGCAACCAGTGCAACCAGTGCAACCAATGCAACCAGTGCAACCAGTGCAACCAATGCAACCAGTGCAACCAATGCAACCAGTTAGTCTGATAATGTTTAATATATAAAACCTCCACCAGGACCAGAACCTGCAGTCACACACATCCCACTGTTACTCACACAGGTGTGTGGAGTAATGGATTACCTGTAACTGACTTCATGTAATCAGGATACAAAAAAGTAATGAGATTACACCGATTACAGGCCTGAGGGAATCCAAAGCTAACACAAAGTAATCAGGTTACTTTAACATTGAGAGATTACATTTCTCCACAGGTAACTGAAAGTGTCCATTAATCATTAATGAAATGAATCTTTAATACCTGAACTGTGTTTGTGATCACTGTGAGCACATTTACAGATCAATACAAAGTAATCAATCAGTGGATCAATGGATCAATAATCAGCAGGTGGATCCATAACGACAATAATCAATAAATAGTTCAAACTCTGCTTTTACATTAAACATTATAATAATAATAATAGATTAGTTTAATGAAGCTGCTGTATATAAACACCGTCCTCAGTAACGCAGTACTTTTACTCTGATTACAATAGTTATCGATCTGAACATCCACAGCACGTGGGATCTGATCGATATCGATATCTGATCGCTGGGTGACGCGCTGAGAGCCACAGGTCGCTGCAGCCTCACGCGGCTTTCGCAGAGTTACCGGAGAGTCACCGGAGAGTTACCGGAGAGTTACCGGAGAGTCACCGGAGAGTCACCGGAGAGTTACCGGAGAGTTACCGGAGAGTCACCGGAGAGTCACCGGAGAGTTACCGGAGAGTTACCGGAGAGTCACCGGAGGATGTGTGGGTGTGCGCGCCCCGCTCACGCGCTCATTAACCACCGGAAGTGTGTGTTTTTGAAGCAAAGAGAGAGAAAGCTGAGACTCACCCGCTGAGTCCATCAGAGCCGCAGACCGTCAACTCCCGCAGCTGCGCACGCACACACTCCCGACTCGGACCTTCACAATAAAGGTTCGACTGAGGGACCGGAAGCTGCTGCTGTCAGTCTGCACTTAATAATCTAATATTCTAATAATGATTATAAAGCAGCTTGAATGTTACACTGATATTAACATAGTTTACTATATTCAACGTTTTTATAACAAATGTTTATTATTATTATTATTATTATTATTTACATTATAGTGTTTGTTGATTAATTTGTGAATTAATAGAATTAAATACTTTATTATTAGCCTGTAGGAAGTGACTATTACTTGGGTATTAGTGGAGAAATGTTCTGATATACTATCATTATTAACCTGTGATTATTAATTCATCCATCTTTGATCAACCCATCTCAGCCTTTCTGATTCTTATACCAGTTTTATGGTTTTATCTTAATATTATTTGTATTATTACTAACTTGTTTTTATTACCTGTATCTATATAACTCTGTTCCTTATAAATATAATTTCCCTGTTATGAACTATATAGTATTTTATTATTCTAGTATATTCTTTATATTGTGTGTAGATATTCTACAGTTTATTATATTGTCAATGTTTTTCTGACCCTTCTGGATACATTTAGTTTTATTGATGGATTATAATCAATAATACAGAACTGTTTGTTTCAGTGTCACTGAGGTTTTATGTTGTTATAAATACTGTTTGTAGTATAATCCTCATTATTGAGTTTTTATTAAAAGCTGATGAGCTGCAGTAACGTGTGGCTTCAGGCTCAGAACGCTTTTATTGTGGTGTTCAGAATGTTTACAGGCTTTTATTTTGAAAATGAGAGTGCAGGATGAGTGGTTTTATTGTGGCGGTGCTGACAGATGGATCCAGACTGAGGAATGCAGCAGATCCAGAGTCAGTCAGAGCTTCACCTCAACCAGAGAGTGTGTGTGTGTGTGAGAGTGTGTGTGAGAGTGTGTGTGTGTGTGTGTGTGTGTGTGTGTGTGTGTGTGTGTGTGTGTGTGTGAGAGTGTGTGTGTGTGTGTGTGTGTGTGTGTGTGTGTGTGTGTGTGTGTGTGTGTGAGGTCGCGACCTGCAGCCTGAGGGTCACCTGTCCTCTGCAGGTGAGACTATGAGTGAAGGTGTGACGGCCACGCGGCCTCCAGCTGTTTTCACACGCAGATCACTCTTCGTGATCGGTGACCTCATCTTCTGACATCATGACCTCCACTCTCAGTAAGAGTGCAAGCGAGAGGAGAGGAAGAGGAGGAGGATGAAGAGGAGGAGGACGTGCTGCAGGCGTCTCTGAGCGGAGACAGTTAATGAGCAGTCTGTCAACACTGTAATTAAACTGTGGACTGAAATTACATCTCAGCTACCGCCGCCCTCGCCGCTGCTCGCCGCCTTTGCCGCTGCTCGCCCTTCACCGCCGACCATAAAGAGTGCGAGCACAACAACTACCAGAAGAACTGTGTAATAAAAGAGCTTCTAATTTCCTGTTTCATTATTTCATTCACCTCACGAATCGGCCCAATGCTTCCAACAGCAACACCAGAACACTGAAAGATACACCCAGTATAAACCCATCAGACCCAGTATAAACCCATCAGACCCAGTATGAACCCATCAGACCCAGTATGAACCCATCAGACCCAGTATGAACCCATCAGACCCAGTATAAACCCATCAGACCCAGTATAAACCCATCAGACCCAGTATGAACCCATCAGACCCAGTATAAACCCATCAGACCCAGTATGAACGCATCAGACCCAGTATAAACCCATCAGTTTAAATCCAACATCAAACCCAGTTTAAAACCAGAGCATCACACCCAGTTTAAAACCAGTTAAAATCCAGCATCAAACCCAGTTTAAATCCAGCATCAAACCCAGTTTAAATCCAGCATCAAACCAGTTTAAATCCAGCATCAAACCCAGTTTAAATCCAGCATATAACCCAGTTTAAAACCAGTCTAAATCCAGCATCTAACCCAGTTTAAATCCAGCATCAAACCTAGTTTAAATCCAGCATCAAACCCAGCATCTAACCCAGTTTAACACCAGTCTAAATCCAGCATCTAACCCAGTTTAAACCAGCATCTAACCCAGTTTAACACCAGTCTAAATCCAGCATCTAACCCAGTTTAAACCAGCATCTAACCCAGTTTAAACCAGCATCTAACCCAGTTTAACACCAGCGTCAAACCTAGTTTAAATCAAGCATCAAACCCAGCATCAAACCCATCAGACCCAGTATGAACCCATCAGACCCAGTATAGATCAAGTAGTAAAATCATTTAAAGTAATGAACCAGGTTTACTTACTGGTCTAATCCCAGTATAAACCCAGTTTAAACTGGTTGTTAGAGGCCTGTTAGTGTGGGCAGTCCGGGTACATTAACATATAAATAACCTCCTCCCCCCTCGGCTGCTGGGTGGTGGGTGAGGAGGGGTGAGTGGGGTGAGAGGGGAATAAGGAGGTCAAGGGAATGAATGAGTTTGTCTGCGGCTGAATGAGCAGGACGACTTCTGTCCGTCTGTTAAAGGATCAATTAACTGATCCATAAACTAATTGATAAACTGATCCTCAAACTTTCTGTTTACCGGAGCTCTGAGGCCCCTGCAGCTCTGGGTGGGAATCCCCTCAGCCCAGGCTTCCCACCGGGGGCAGCGGGGTCAGTGCAGCTCCTTCAGACGGACCGACACTGGATGCTTTGTCCTCCAGACATTCCCCGGTCACAGCGACGTTCCCACACGGAGCAGGAAAATTACAGGCTGTACCCAAACGCCTCATTATAACAGCAGAGGAAGAATTCACCTGACGGCCTTAAACACACACTGACTGCACTCATCCAGACATCCCACAATCCCTCCTGACACGTTTAAGATCTTTGGTAACGTTATTATAAAACCAGCATCTAACGCAGTTTAAATCCAGCATCAAACCCAGTTTAAAACCAGCATCAAACCCAGTTTAAATCCAGCATCAAACCCAGTTTAAATCCAGCATCAAACCCAGTTTAAAACCAGCATAAAACCCAGTTTAAATCCAGCATCAAACCCAATTTAAATCCAGCATCTAACACAGTTTAAAACAAGTCTAAATCCAGCATCTAACCCAATTTAAAACCAGCATCAAACCCAGTTTAAAACCAGCATCAAACCCAGTTTAAAACCAGCGTCAAACCCAGTTTAAATCCAGCATCAAACCCAGTTTAAACCCAGCATCAAACCCAGCATCCAACCCAGTTTAAATCCAGCATACCATTAAATCCAACATCAAACCCAGTTTAAAACCAGCATCAAACCCAGTTAAAATCCAGCATCAAACCCAGTTTAAAACCAGCATCAAACCCAGTTTAAATCCAGCATCCAATCCAGTTTAAATCCAGCATCAAACCCAGTTTAAATCCAGCATCTAACCCAGTTTGAAACCAGCATCAAACCCAGTTTAAAACCAGCATCAAACCCAGTTTAAAACCAGTTAAAATCCAGCGTCAAACCCAGTTTAAATCCAGCATCAAACCCAGTTTAAACCCAGCATCCAACCCAGTTTAAATCCAGCATCCAACCCAGTTTAAATCCAACATCAAACCCAGTTTAAAACCAGCATCAAACCCAGTTAAAATCCAGCATCAAACCCAGTTTAAAACCAGCATCAAACCCAGTTTAAAACCAGCATCAAACACAGTTTAAATCCAGCATCCAATCCAGTTTAAATCCAGCATCAAACCCAGCATCCAACCCAGTTTAAATCCAGCATCTAACCCAGTTTAAAACCAGCATCAAACCCAGTTTAAAACCAGTTAAAATCCAGCATCAAACCCAGTTTAAATCCAACATCAAACCCAGTTTAAATCCAACATCAAACCCAGTTTAAAACCAGTCTAAATCCAGCATCTAACCCAGTTTAAAACCAGCATCAAACCCAGTTTAAATCCAACATCAAACCCAGTTTAAAACCAACATCAAACCCAGTTTAAAATCCAGCATCTAACCCAGTTTAAATCCAGCATCTAACCCAGTTTAAATCCAACATCAAACCCAGTTTAAATCCAACATCAAACCCAGTTTAAATCCAGCATCAAACCCAGTTTAAATCCAACATCAAACCCAGTTTAAATCCAACATCAAACCCAGTTTAAATCCAGCATCAAACCCAGTTTAAATCCAACATCAAACCCAGTTTAAATCCAGCATCAAACCCAGTTTAAAACCAGTTTAAATGCTGTTTTTTGTTTTTTATTGTCTTTAATAATATCTCTGTGTTTGTGTTTGTTGTTTACCTCATATTGCTTTAAATATTGTTTTTATAAAGTGTTTTACAAATGGTCATCATAATCATTATTATTATAATTAGAACTCCAGGATATTCCAGGAGCTCCACACAGACTATATGTTATATGATCCCCAGATTCACTTCCTGGTTTGAAGCAGCTCGCAGCACCAACAGCAGTGTGTCGTCACGGCAACCACGCTCCCTCAGCTTCTTACCTAGCATGCCGGCGCCCTCTGCTGGGAACTCTGGGAACTGTCCTTCAGAGGGGACGCTGACGGTCCTACGGAGACTCCGACCCTTGGATGAGTCTGTGGGGCTCTCCAGGGCCTCCCCTGCAGCCTGGGGGAGGACGGGGGAGGAGAGAGTTAACATCTGATATATTGTATTATCTTATGTTATATACTTAATGCTGATGTTAAAGTGGAGAAATCAGGTTAAACTCTGAACTGTGTGTATGTTGGGATGCTGTGGAGGTAACCGTGGCGACTGCAGTGTGTGCACAGAAACAAAGATGGCGGCGTGTTCTGACCTCGTCGTCCCTGTGCAGCAGGATGAGCTGGCTGTCTGTCAGGATGCAGAACTTCCTCTCCCAGGCGCCGCTGTCGCTGTACGGACTCTGACCGCAGGAGAACCGGTGGGCCGGAGGACCTTTGATATCTGCACACACACACACACACACACACACAAGTAAATATACAATAATAATAATAATAATAATAATAATAATCTATTTGATGCACGATGAGGTAAAAGATTAATCTGAGTGACTCTGATTCTGCTTTTGGATAATATTTAATGAATTAAGCAATAAAAGGAGGAAGAGGAGGGGAGATGAAGCTGCTCTGGGCTCTGAGGGTCAGCAGGACACACAGAGAGAGACACACAATAAATAAAGATAAATAAAGATAAATAAAGATAAATAAAGATAGTGGGCAGCAGTGGAACAGGACAGAGCTGAACCTGCAGAGGGCGCTGTAACTCTACACTGTTAACCTACTGCTCACCACTGCTGCTGGAGGAGGAGGAGGAGGAGGAGGAGGATTAAAAATGAAAGTGATGTCTGGAGGAACGAGCCGTCTGATCTCAGCTGACACTGTGTCACAGTCAGCAGACTCAGCAGAGGTCAGAGGTCAGAGGTTATGTGCAGCACTGTTGTTTTTACTGTCGGTCCGTTGCCAACAATCAGAGCATTGAACATTAATTATATAAACGGATTATTATTATTATTGCAGTGATTTCCTGTATAAACACAGTGAATAATAACAATCAGTTAATGTAAGAAACCAGGTATTAGACAGGCCCCGTCTATGGATACAGCTGCCCCACCAGCAGGGTGGAAACAGGCTACTGACTGCAGTTTCCCTCCAACTCTAACAGGAGAAAACATCACACACACATTCTTTCCAGGATATTTTATCCATTTCCAGGTTTTCCAGGTATTCCAGGTTTTCCAGGGAGCGTGGAAACCCTGATAACACTTCAGAGAGCGATGGAAGAAGAGATTGTACTGATCGACAGTATTTTAATATGAAAACAGAATTTCACACAGGAAGTGTGTCTGTGTGTGTGTGTGTGTGTGTGTGTGTGTGTGTGTGTGTGTGTGTGTGTCTGTGTGTGTGTTTGTGAGTGTGTGTCTGTGTCTGTGTGTGTGTGTGTGTGTGTGTGTGTTTGTGAGTGTGTGTCTGTGTGTGTGTGTGTGTGTGTGTGTCTGTGAGTGTGTGTGTGTGTGTGTGTGTGTGTGTGTGTGTCTGTGAGTGTGTGTGTCTGTGTGTGTGTTTGTGAGTGTGTGTCTGTGTCTGTGAGTGTGTGTGTGTGTGTGTGTGTGTTTGTGAGTGTGTGTCTGTGTGTGTGTTTGTGAGTGTGTGTCTGTGAGTGTGTGTGTGTGTGTGTGTGTGTGTGAGTGTGTGTGTGTGTGTGTGTGTTTGTGAGTGTGTGTCTGTGTGTGTGTTTGTGAGTGTGTGTCTGTGAGTGTGTGTGTGTGTGTGTGTGTGTCTGTGAGTGTGTGTGTCTGTGTGTGTGTTTGTGAGTGTGTGTCTGTGTGTGTGTGTGTGTGTGTGTGTGTGTGTGTGTGTGTCTGTGTGTGTGTGTGTGTGTCTGTCTGTGAGTGTGTGTGTGTCTGTGTGTGTGTGTTGTGAGTGTGTGTCTGTGAGTGTGTGTGTGTCTGTGTGTGTGTGTTTTGTGAGTGTGTGTCTGTGTGTGTGTTTGTGGTGTGTGTCTGTGATGTGTGTGTGTGTGTGTGTCTGTGAGTGTGTGTGTCTGTGTGTGTGTTTGTGAGTGTGTGTCTGTGAGTGTGTGTGTGTGTGTGTGTGTCTGTGTGTGTGTGTGTGTGTGTGTGTGTGTGTGTGTGTGTGTGTGTGTGTGTGTAGCGTTGAACAGAAGCTGGGTCTGTTTCAGTCTGTTTGTGTGCAGCGTCTCGTTGCGGGGACCAGTAAACAGACGGTGCTTTCACTGTGCCTGACTGTGCTGGGATCTTTCAGCGTCTGTCAGTAAACACACACAAACACAGACACACAGAGACACACACACACACAGAGACACACACACACACACACAGACACACAGACACACAGACACACACACACACACACACACACACACACACACACACACACACACACACACACACACACACAGACTGTCTCGTCTGGACGCCGGCGCAGGAAGTGCTGGATGTGATTATTTACAGGTGAAACACTGACAGGTCCTGATACTGTTTCCAGCCTCAGTGGTTCTGGTCCAGACTGATGGATAGAGGGCGGGTCCACAGGCTCAGATACAGTGAAACCCAGCTGCTAACACTTCTTATGATAATATTGTCTCCTGCATTAGAGCTCAGTGGTACAGTGGCAGTGAGTGTTCACTGACCGTTGGACATCAGACCGCTTTATCAATCTCCTCCAGGGTGCGAGGCGTTCACTGCCTCCGTTAACTACACGCACTTCTCCTGAAACTGATCTACACACTGACCCTTCGTATGCAGGTCCTGGAAAACCTGGAAATTCAGAGACTAGTTTTCCAGTCGTGGAAATGGATGACAATGAGCAGATGTTCTATATTGCTGGTGTCTCCTTCAGGCTCCAGATCAGGTCACAGAGAACAGGGAAGCTGCTGAACAGCTGCAATCACTTCCACATTTCTGTTCCTGGAACTAAATCAGATCACAGCAGGAACCCGGCGGAGAGACACCGATGACGCTGAAACGCCGTCAGCGGGAGGAAACTGAAGTGAGAACGAACGTCAGACAGGAACTTCCGAAGAACTCATGGAGAAGTAGTTATTGTCCTCCTCTAGTGAAGGATGAAATCAACCAAACTCCATTCAGAAAACAAGCATTTTAAAAGCTGTTTGCAGACTCTGAATTCAGACTTTAATCTCCACCATGATGTCGTTGTTTCAGCCTCATATTGATCCGTTTATTGATAAATCAGAGAAATAAACCAGATTAAAGGGGAGTAATGTGGGAAAGGATGTTGAGACCCTGTTCTCTATAAATGAGGTCATCATGAGAACGTGTTAAATGGTCTAATCTCAGCAGTGCTGAACACATGGAAAACATACAAACTCAAGAACTTCATTATTCATTAACCTCAATTTTAAAGCCGACATATAAAGTTGTTCAGCTTTAACAGATTTAAGGAGCTCCAGAGCTCTCTCTCTCTCTCTCTCTCTCTCTCTCATTGCTAATAACTCTCATCCATAACAAGGCCATAGGAAGTGCACATCACTAAAGCCAGAATGAGGAGGAGTCGTTCCCTTGCAGGAGCACAGCAGCTACAGAACAACGTGCCGGTTGTTGATGAATTACAGCCACGTGAAGCAAGTGGAGCAGAGCTGAAGGAGGACCAGGAAGCAGCTGAGGAGCTCCACTTTCAGCAGACTATTTCTGGCTGCATACTAAATCATCCACGTCAGAGCTCGGCCTAGAAGCCCCTGAGAGATCTGAAGGGAGTCACACCTGCTCCTGTTCAGGCTGCTGAGCGAGAGAGCGCCGGCCGACGAGGAAGGAAGAGGAAGGCTAATTGGCTGCTTTTACTCCTCTGTCTACGAGCACCGCGGAGGGACGCCGGCTCGGCTAATCAGCAGATCCAAGGTCTGCTGCCGCTCACGAGACATTTGGACGCCTCCGAGCCGACAGATGAGCAGAGTTGAACAAAGACGGGAAACAGGGAAGGGACGGCTGCTCCTAGATCAGAGTCAGACGGAGAGAGGCCTTACGTAACAGCTTGTACCTGCTGTCGTCACACAGACCTCCACAGACCCCAACAGAACTCCACAGACCTCCACAGAGCTCCACAGACCTCAACAGACCTAAACAGAACTCCACAGAGCCCCACAGAGCTCAACAGACCTCCACAGACCTCCACAGACCTCCACAGACCTCCACAGAGCTCCACAGACCTCCACAGAGCCCCACAGACCTCAACAGACCTCAACAGAACTCCACAGAGCTCCACAGAGCTCCAAAGAGCCCCACAGAACTCCACAGACCTACACAGACCCCCACAGACCCCCACATACCTCCAGAGACCTCAGTGCGGAGCTCAGAGGACTCCAGCTGCTGGCAAACACACACTCATGACGACTGGAGGCAGGAAAATGAGCCAAAATCAGTTAATTATTTGTCCACTTGAAGAGGAATCCATAAAGCAACAATCTTTATGCAGAAAAAGATCAATCAATCAATGCAGAACTCCCTTTGTAAATCACACATTTAAACTCAGACACTGACTTCCAGGTCTCCAGTTTCACAAGTTCATTAAACAGAAAGTATCTTTGATTCCTTTCAGACAGACAGGGACGCCACCGGAGCTTCTGCTGTTTCCTGGAGGGAAGTGCTCTCTTTAGGCTCGCAGTTGGACGGGTGGTCGACTCCAATGAGCCTTCGACTCACAGTGTATTAAAACTGTACGGTGTTAAATGCTTAACAAACGCCACTTTTTCCAACAGACTCTGGTGGCTTTCTTGACCTTGACCACATGTTAACAACTGAGTTATCTCCATGACAACAGAGCAAACTCCATCCAGTAGAGCACTGGTGCCCAGCCTTTTCCTTCCAGGGACCCTTTTCTATCATCTATCAATCAACGATGATCCTGCTTTTTGCAGAAAGACACAAAAAAC
>NW_026136719.1:779933-787433 GCF_905237075.1 Dicentrarchus labrax | reverse complement strand
ACTATAACTGTAACTGTTGTAACAACAACAACAACACTGTAACAACAACAACAACACTGTAACTATAACTGTAACTGTTGTAACAACAACAACAACAACACTGTAACTATAACTGTAACTGTTGTAACAACAACAACAACAACAACACTGTAACTATAACTGTAACTGTTGTAACAACAACAACAACACTGTAACAACAACAACAACACTGTAACTATAACTGTAACTGTTGTAACAACAACAACAACAACACTGTAACAACAACAACAACAACAACAACACTGTAACTATAACTGTAAATGTTGTAACAACAACAACAACAACACTGTAACTATAACTGTAACTGTTGTAACAACAACAACAACTGTAACAACAATAACAACAAATGTAACTGTTGTAACAACAACAACAACAACTGTAACTGTTGTAACAACAACTGTAACTGTTGTAACAACAACAACAACAACTGTAACTATAACTGTAACTGTTGTAACAACAACAACAACAACACTGTAACTGTAACAACTCCATATTGTTCACCACTGTCGTTGTTACAGCTTTGATCGGACCTGAATTTCTGCCTAAAATAAAAATGTATTAATTAATGAATTAAATAGTTTAGTGAAGTAAATTGTGCAAATTATTATCAAAGCTAATAAATAACTCGTCCACTCATTAGTTACAGTTGTAATGTTATTAATTAAATATTAAATGTGTTGTCTAACTCCGCCCACGTCCGACCCGCAGCAGTAGTTTTGGGCCCAAACCTGAAGGGTTGTGTTGTTCTAAAGCTCGAATGGATTCTTCCAAAGATATTATATTTATATTTATATTTATATTTATATTTATGTGTGTCTGAGGAGGAATCAGAACCAGCTCACAGAGCAGACGTTCTTTCTCAGTGAAATGATCCACTCTGGTGTTTTTGAAGCTTTAAACTTTTGCCCCTTTCAGACGGTTGTTGCCCTGAGAGACGCTGCAGCAGAGGGGCAGTTACATTCTGCTCTATAAGGTTAGAACTGCTTAAGATATATGATGATAACTGGAAGGACCACAGCTGACTCATAAAGCAGCAGCTCCAGGAGGGGTGAGGAGGTAGAACGACACTGTGGTACTGTATCGGATCCTTGTGGGTTCAATATCCAACATTAGTAAGTAGAAATAAGTCAGTGCAGTGCAGAAGGTTTGAGGAGTGTCTGTGGAAGTCCCCGCTGGAATAAAGGTCTGTATGGTGTGCGGAGGAAGCCCCTCTAATAAACAGTAATAATTTATAAGCTGTGTATTTTCAGTGTCTTCCGTCATGGTGGCTCGTCGCTGTTTAATATTTAAACGCGCTGACTTCAGCAGGACTCTCTGCTTCCACACAGTCTCACTCAACTGTCAATCACCACAGCGGGGGCGAGGGGGGGGTGGTCTCAGGGGTTAAAGGTGAACGCCGGTGTCACCTCCTATCAGACTGACGAGAGCAACGGAGGAGAGTCGACGCACTGAGGGGCTGATGGAGGTCGGTGGTAGTCCGTCTCCACCCAAAGACCAACAACAAACACTGCTAACAATGTTCAATATGTTCCAGCAGCTTCTTGAACAACCAGACTGTCTGTGTGTGTGTGTGTGTGTGTGTGTGTGTGTGTGTGTGTGTGACACTGTGTGTGTGAGTGAGTGAATGAGTGTGTGTCAGTCTGTGTGTGTGTGTGTGTGTGTGTGTGTGTGTGTGTGTGTGTGTGTGTGTGTGATGTTACACTGTGTTGGAATAAATGAACTAAAGGTTCAGTCTGCTGGCTGGTTGTTCTGATTCACAATCAGTACTGCTGTTAGAGTTGAACAGGTTATACACATTATAATCTATACAGTAATATATGAGATATAATCTATACAGTAATATATGAGATATAATCTATAATAATATCAATCTTTAGATCATCAGACATCGTCAGTGCTATTCTTTTAAATCTAAAAACATCTTCTGCAGATGTTTTAATACCAACATGCTGTCAGTCACAGTGATTCTGCTCAATGTGTGGAAGTAAAGAGAGTGAGAACTGAGACTAACGGGGGGTTTTCAAATGTTTCTGCTGTGTGTGTGTGTGTGTGTGTGTGTGTGTGTGTGTGTGTGTGTGTGTGTGTGTGTGTGTGTGTGTGTGTGTGTGTGTGGGGGTCTCCACTTTCCCACCAGAGCTCTGAAAGGTTAATGAGCAGTTCAGGCTGCTTTTGTTCCTGTGAGCTTTTATCCAAAAAGACACACACACACACACACACACACACACACACACACACACACACACACACACACACACACACACACACACACAGTTGGGTTAATCAGCCTCCAATTAGCAGTAGCTGCTCATTTTCACATAGAAACTGAGAGCAGGAGGCTGAATTAGTCTGTGTGTGTGTGTGTGTGTGTGTGTGTGTGTGTGTGTGTGTGTGTGTGTGTGTGTGTGTGTGTGTGTGTGTGTGTGTGTGTGTGTGTGTGTGTGTGTGTGTGTGTGTGTGTGTGTGTGTGTGTGTGTGTGTGTGTGTGTGTGTGTGGAGAAGTGAGAGGTTTGTGGTTTTCTCTACCCAGCATGCACTGGGCCTGGCTGTGTGTTCCTGTTCACAGACACATTAACCAGTTCACTGATATAAACACAATCTGTTAATATTCACTGACAGTGACAAACACTGAACGCTGTAAAATAACTGACGATCATATTTAGAATAACGTTCCTATCTGCAATGTTCCTATATTTTATTTGGACCGTTAGCTCAGTGCTACTAACTAGCTCGCTGGTTATAAATCAGCCTCAGCCGTTATAAAGAGTTCGGTCTAGACCTGCTCTATTTGAAAAGTGTGCTGAGGTAACTTCTGTTATGAATTGGCGCTATACAAATAAAACTGAATTGAAAATTGAGTCAGCCAACAGCACGAAGCAACCAACACCAGACCCACACCGCACAGCCAAGACACAGCCAGCCGGGTTATTGTAAAGTCAGCACAGAGCGATCAGACCGATGCTGATCCATAAAGTTCATTGATTATTGCTGTGGCTGTGTGTTACTGCTGCATTCACTGTCACATGACCACATCTCCCACAATCCACCGGCTCAGAGACATGAAATTAAATCTGTCTCTGCGTCCTCGGTTACACAAACGCTCTTCCTCGCCGATGTTAAATTTACGGCGGAGCTGAACGCTCTGGTGGTGGCGGCACGCCGAGGCTGCTGGGAGGTGACAGATAACACGGACGGTGCTTCAGGATGATGGACGAGCTCAGACACACTCTGCTTCACCTGCCAGCACGAGGCCTGTTAGTCTCTAACTGTCTGACAGTGGTAAAGAAAGACAGCAAATATATATTATTTATATTATATTATATATAGTTTGAGTTAAAGCAGCTTCACTGTAACACAGGACGAACGTTTATTCTCTGTCCAACCGTTTGTTTCAGAGGAGAAGACCAGGACGTCCTGGTCTGTCTGTCTGTAACAACACTTTTAGTTTTCATCTGATTTTATATTTATGCTGAATATTACTCATTAATTAAGTTGTGATCCCATTTGTTTTTACTTTACTGGCAGTAATGTGCTTCCATATGTTTCAGTAGCCAACAACAATCTCATGAACTATATTATAATAAATAATAACAATCAATCAGTAGAATTATACTTTCTAAGTTAAAATAAAGGATTGATTACACGTCTTATAGCTGCTGGTTTCTATTGATCCCAATAATAAATTCACTCTTTCTGTTTCTGTAGCATTAAATACAGTCAGGTGATTCCTCTGCAGGCATCAGTTGTGCATGGACACACACATTATTATGGTCTGGCTCAGAATATTACGTCTGCACATCAGGAGCTGTTCTAGTGGAAAATGCAATTAGCATAAGTTAACCTCCAGAGCGGCTGTTTGTCTGAGCGTTACACACTGAAAGTAAATGTCCATCAGGACAAAGACAGAGACACAGAGAATACAAAGAGACACAGCAGAGAGACAGAGACAGAGACACAGCAGAGACAGAGACAGAGACACAGCAGAGACAGAGACACAGCAGAGACACAGAGACAGAGACACAGCAGAGACACAGAGACCGACACAGAGACACAGCAGAGATAGAGACAGACACACTGACAGACAGACAGAGACATAGCAGAGACAGAGACACAGCAGAGACAGAGACACAGCAGAGACAGAGACACAGACACAGACACAGCAGAGACAGAGACAAAGCAGACACAGAGACAGAGACACAGCAGAGACAGAGACACAGCAGAGACAGAGACACAGCAGAGACAGAGACACAGCAGAGACACAGAGACAGACACAGAGACACAGCAGAGACACAGAGACAGACACAGGAGAGACAGAGACAGACACAGAGACACAGCAGAGACACAGCAGAGACAGAGACAGCTGACACAACCCTGGGACTGTCCTCAGAAACGTCCTCAACCACCAGTTACACTGACTGGGATTAAACGAACTGGGAATTAGCAGTTTCCAACCACACAATGTAACATTCAGCTCAGTATCTCCAACAATACTCAACAATACTCAGTTTATGGATGTAATTACTGTCCCACCCCCCCCACAACTTCTGTGTCCCTCCCTCTGTCTCCATCGGACGGACATCAACGTTGTCCCGACTACTGACAGCTCCTCTCCACCCGACTGTTTATGGACCGCAGCGGTTGCCAGGTTACGATGTTTGACGAGGTACATAAGCATCAATCAAAACACGCTCCTATCAGCTGAGGTACAGGAGGAGGTTTGTTTATACCACCAGCACAGGAGCTGTGGACCACCGGGGAGCGGACCCAGGGACACCGGGACCGGGATCAAACACAACCTCCGACCTCCAGCTGATTTACAGCCAGCAGACTGTCTCATGTGGTGATCAATCAATATTCTAATCAATCAATTCGAAACATTGCTGCAGATTCATTGTGTCGTTCCAGCTCTAAAAAGACTGGATTCACTCTTTAAGGAGGATTGTTAACCCTCACTCTTCCTCCTGATGTAAACCTGGAAGTAAACTCTCCTACCCGACTCTCCTCCTCCTCCTCCTCCTCCTCCTCCTCCTCCTCCGGGTTCGGGTTCGTCCCTGAGGACTCTGCTGATCCTCCGAGAGAACGAGCTGAGGAAGCTGCTGACGGACGGCGCTCTTCGCTCTGCGTCTGATTCCACCTTCCTGACCGCCGTCCTCCCCGGACCGCTGCCCGTCCCGGGTTCAGACATGGATCTGAAGTACGGGAAGATCCTGCGCAGAGAGCTGGGCCTCGCCTGGGTCTTGTGATCCTCTCTCCGGTTGTTCGGGAGGGTGCTGAACCTCGGCAGGCTGAGCAGCCGAAGGTGAAGGGGCTCTCTGTTTTGTCCCTTAGGGGCGTCCATCTTGTCAGGCCTTGGTGCCAGACAGGCAGATGTCCTCCACTTGTATCTGTCCAATGGCTGCTCAGGACTAGGCTGGGGGTGGGCTCTCTGCCAGGGCTTCCTGTAATGGTGCCTGTGGTGCGAGGCCTGATCCAGATCCTGGCCTGGACCCTCGCAGCCCTCGGGGGAAGTTCTCCGTCCACTCATGGTCCAGCACACACCGACTTCCTCCAGGCAGCAGCGAGCAGATGGAGGCCTCCAAAATGGCCGAAACAGCTGGTTTGCCGACAGCTGTGCTCCAACACGGTCATACTACCTTAAAAACACATTTCTGTTCCGACGGTCGAGGTCGTCTTCATGTCGACGGCGAGCTCGAGCTGCTGTCTCGCTCTTTCTCAACAGGCTGGTGACTGTCTTCCTGGGAGGAAGTGGAGCCTCAGATGAAGAAGTTTCTCTCGAGGTCGGCCAATCAGGGTTCAGCGAGCAGCACAGCCAGCAGACTGTGGTTTCCCCTGAACGGCCTCGAAAGTGAAACTGCACTCGGCTCACTGCGTCACACCTCTGGTTCGTCCTCATTAGTTTATTGAACGTGTGTCTGCACGGCGCCGCTATCGCAGAGGTCAGCAGGTCTTTATCTCGGAGATAAGAACACAGATCTTCATCTTTATCTCAGAGAAACACCGCGGGTGGGATTTATTTCGGCTGTAGGATTCAGGAAAACACCTGAAAACACCGTTAACGGAGGATCTGTCGATCGCAGAGGAAGTAATAAAGTACAAACAGTTTGAATGGATATGGCGGGAATTATCTTTTGTTCCATCAAATACCCAAAACTTATCTTCACTTTCACTGCTTGTAAAAGGTTTTAAGGCTCCTGACAATCTTTACCACAGTGGCAGATCTGTTTGCTTAATAAAATAAAATGTGATTATATAGAAGATTGATCGAACATGTTGCAGATATTTAACTTTAATGGTCGAACGTACTGAAGCTCAGCGGCAGCAGGAGGAAGCAGGGCAGAGGAATCCCTGCAGGACTCGCTCTGCGTGTTGATTCATATGGAAACGAGGAGGTTTGTTGGTTAGAATTTACATGAGATGCTTTCAGCTGTCAGTCACACTGAGGATCTGCAGCACGTAAAGGTCAAAGGTCAAAGGTCACAGCGTCCAGACAGGAAATGCAACCACAAACCACTGAGACTCTTCTTATATAAAACATTATATTAATTTCACTACGCACACTGGAGGTTGTTACTCTTCAGAAAACAACTACTGATTGTTTCCATTACCTATTGATCCTTAATCTATTAGTTCAGTTCATAAAGTGTCAGAGAGTATTGATCCTCCAAACCCCCGAGGGGACGTCCTCACATGTCTGGAAGATATTCAGTTCACTGTCACAGAGGACAAAACAGAAAATATTTAAAAGCTGAAATCTGAATGAAAAATATTCAATATCAATTAATGTAATAGTTTATAACTAATTGATGGATAATGTTGCAGCGAGCTCTCAGCTCTTTTATTGGACCGTAAACATATAAACATATTTACTACATATAATAATAATAATAATAAAAAGTTAACTGTATAATATAATACCATATAAAGATCCTGAAGGATTAACTGTTATAAAGAGACTTTCTCTCCCGTCGGGCTTTAAAAGACGCGCTGCCCTCACTGACCTACATGTCACTCTCTTTATTGGATAACGAAGCGGCTGTCGGCCAGCACGGCGCCGCAACTAGGTCAGAGTTAAGACCCGGGCAGGCTAAAGCCGAGGAGTCCTGGACGGAGCCAAGTCCTCCTCCGACGGCCCCCCAGACAGACAGACAGAGGGACAGTCCTTTCATTTAATCCATCACACCACCATTCCCAGAGTTTTTCATTTTCTAATGATCAACTGATCCTTTCAGCTCCACTGAGAGACACACACACACACACACACACACACACACACACACACACACACACACACACACACACACACACACACACACACACACACGGTACTGCAAGTATCGGTTCTTCTGACGTCCCTACTTGGAAGACTCGTAGAGAACTAAAAGGTCTATGTGGGCGATCTGAGTGACGGGCTGAAAGACAATAAACCAGGATTTTGGGTTTCCAGGAGTTCAGCTGACTGGAAAA
>NW_026136719.1:654933-774933 GCF_905237075.1 Dicentrarchus labrax | reverse complement strand
TTATTATTATTATTATTATTATTATATAGTACAGATAATGTATATTATTATTATTATTATTATAATTATATAGTACAGATAATGTATATTATTATTATTATTATTATAATTATATAGTACAGATAATGTATATTATTAATATTATTATTATAATTTTATATTATTATTATGATTATTATTATTCTATATTATTATTATTATAATTATAATATAGTACAGATAATGTATATTATTATTATTATTATTATAATAATATAGTACAGATAATGTATATTATTATTATATTATTATTATATATTAATATCATTATTAAATATTATTATTATAATTATATATTATTATTATTATTATTATTATAATAATATAGTACAGATAATGTATATTATTATTATTATTATTATATAGTACAGATAATGTATATTATTATTATTATTATTCTATATTATTATTATTATTATTATAATATAGTACAGATAATGTATATTATTATTATTATATAGTACAGATAATGTATATTATTATTATTATTATTATTATAATTATATAGTACAGATATTGTATATTATTAATATTATTATTATTATAATTTTATATTATTATTATTATTATTATATATTAATATTATTATTATTATTATTATTATTATAATATAGTACAGGTAATGTATATTATTATTATTATTATTATAATATAGTACAGATAATGTATATTATTATTATATTATTATTATATATTAATATCATTATTAAATATTATTATTATAATTATATATTATTATTATTATTATTATTATAATTATATAATAATAAAGTACAGATAATGTATGGACCCGACCCTGCCCCCGGGTTCAGGCACTGTAACTGTCATTAATGAGTTGGTTCCGGCTCGCACTGTCGGTGGAGGACTGGATCGATTACTGAGGTCCGTTCAGTCCGTTCAGTCCGGACTGTGAATGAATGTTTATGGATCCTTCAGTTCTTTGGTTCTGTAGATCTGGATCCATTTCTGGAGGAACCTTTGGTTGTGAACCAAGAAGCTGCCTCTGACCTCTGACCTCTGGGGAGGACACAGAGCTCCCTCACGACCTGCTGACTCCAATAAGACGAGTTCTGCCACCAGAACAGAACCACAACCCGAGGACCCACGACTGGAGAACCAATAAAGCCTGTACAGCCGAGTCTGAGGCAGTCTGGTGAACCTGGTCCACTAACGGAGAACCTAGACCACTTACGGTGAACCTGGTCCACTTACGGTGAACCTGGTCCACTTACGGTGAACCTGGACCACTTACGGAGAACCTGGTCCACTTACGGTGAACCTGGTCCACTTACGGAGAACCTGGACCACTTACGGTGAACCTGGTCCACTTACGGTGAAACTGGACTCAATACGGTGAACCTGGATCACTTACGGTGAAACTGGACTCAATACAGTGGACCTGGACCACTTACGGAGAACCTGGTCCACTTACGGTAAACCTGGTCCACTTACAGAGAACCTGGACCACTTACGGTGAACCTGGTCCACTTACGGTGAAACTGGACTCAATACGGTGAACCTGGACCACTTACGGTGAACCTGGTCCACTTACGGTGAACCTGGACCACTTACGGTGAAACTGGACTCAATACGGTGAACCTGGACCACGGTGAACCTGGACCACTTACGGTGAACCTGGACCACTTACGGTGAACCTGGACCACTTACGAAACTGACAAGGTAACCGGCACGCCGGTGAACCTGGACCACTTACGGTGAACCTGGTCCACTTACGGAGAACCTGGTCCACTTACGGAGAACCTGGTCCACTTACGGAGAACCTGGTCCCAGCAGTTATTCTGCAGAGAACCTATGGAAGCTCATTAACGCCAATAAAATAAAATAAAATAAAGACTTTTAATTATAATGAATAGTTTTTATCTAAATATATTAAATATATTATTAAATTAATAATATATATATTATATATATTATTAATTTAATAATACTTTGAACTGATAGTTTGGATGTTTTATACTTTTTATCTGACAGTTTGGAACTTTTTACCTCCCATTATTCTGTTATTAGTTCTGATGTGATCAGTATTGATCTGTGTGGATTTATTAGATTTATAGGTAATCGTTATCTGTCTGTTAGTCTTCCTCTCTCACGGTGTGTTCCGGTCTTACCGTAGACCCGGACCCATCCCTGCTGCTGTGACACGGTGTCCACCAGGATCCGGTCCACCAGGGGATCCAGGAGTCCTCCGTGCAGCGAGTCCACGTCGCCCGCCACCGAGTCCGCCTCCATATCCTCAGAAACTTTACTGTTAGAAAGAACTCGTCCAGAAGTGTCCGTTAACCGTGTGAATGAGCCGGTTACCGGTAAAAGTGTCCGTTAATCCGTCAGCGGACAGTCGCTAGGAGCTAGCCGTTAGCTGGGGTCCGGCAGCCCGGCTGACTCTCCCTCATTGTTCCGCTCTCCAGGTGACCTCCGCGGGCTTCAAACTTCCAACAACCCGCCGAAGCTCCAGACAACGGGCGCTGCTTCCCTTCCTGCCCCGGTAAAGTCCACCCAGACGCCGCAGTTAGATCCACAGTGAGCCGCTGAAAGTGAGCGGACTCACGGTGTGCTCTCCGGCCGGTCGCCGCTCACTCTGCCGCCGCCGCTGATCACACCGTCACCCCCCCACCGCCTGCGCGGGCACGAGCCAGACAACGGCGCGAGCCCGCGGGAAGAGAGTGGCGAGAGCGCGCAGCGAGGACGAGCACCAGAGGAAGTAAAAGTACCAACAAAGTACTGCTAATATAATGCTAATATAATGCTAATATAATGCTAATATACAATGCTAATATACTGCTAATATATAATGCTAATATACTGCTAATATACTGCTAATATAATGCTAATATAATGCTAATATACTGCTAATATATACTGCTAATATACTGCTAATATAATGCTAATATAAGCTAATATATAATGCTAATATAATGCTAATATAATGCTAATATATAATGCTAATATAATGCTAATATACTGCTAATATAATGCTAATATATAATGCTAATATAATGCTAATATAATGCTAATATATAATGCTAATATACTGCTAATATATAATGCTAATATAATGCTAATATATAATGCTAATATACTGCTAATATAAATATATAATGCTAATATAATGCTAATATAATGCTAATATATAATGCTAATATAATGCTAATATACTGCTAATATATAATGCTAATATAATGCTAATATATAATGCTAATATAATGCTAATATAATGCTAATATACTGCTAATATACTGCTAATATACTGCTAATATATAATGCTAATAAACTGCTAATATAATGCTAATATAATGCTAATATATAATGCTAATATACTGCTAATATAATGCTAATATAATGCTAATATACTGCTAATATAATGCTAATATACTGCTAATATATAATGCTAATATACTGCTAATATAATGCTAATATATTGCTAATATATAATGCTAATATAATGCTAATATAATGCTAATATGCTAATATACTGCTAATATATAATGCTAATATAATGCTAATATACTGCTAATATATAATGCTAATATACTGCTAATATACTGCTAATATATAATGCTAATATACTGCTAATATACTGCTAATATAATGCTAATATACTGCTAATATAATGCTAATATAATGCTAATATAATGCTAATATACTGCTAATATAATGCTAATATACTGCTAATATATAATGCTAATAAACTGTTAATATAATGCTAATATAATGCTAATATAATGCTAATATAATGCTAATATAATGCTAATATATAATGCTAATATAATGCTAATATAATGCTAATATAATGCTAATATATTGCTAATATATAATGCTAATATAATGCACACACTGGATAAAGTATTGATTACTTCAGTAAAGTACTTTAACTACAGAGTAAAACTGCTCTTCCGGGTCTTTAATATGTTATTCGTACTTTTACTTTAGTAATATTTATATAATAGTTCACATTGTGAGATTATTGTCTATTTTTAATCTTTTATGTCCTAATTTTTATCTGATTATAATCTTGACTTTTGTCATAATTTAGATTTAGAAAGTTATAATTCTGTTTGTTTATTATCTCAGAATTATGTCAGAACTTATCAGATCCATTTATTTATTATTAATTATTTGATTAATTAGTTGAATCAAACTAATAAATGAATCCAACCTCTTTCATGAACGACAGTATAAATAAATGTAATTATAATATATTCAGTGGTTTCACTGTAATGAAACATTGATGATGATTGAACTCCACCTGCTGGTCACTGCAGGGAATCACAGCAACCAGCTCCTCCTCATCAACACATTCATTAATATATTGGACATATATCGATTAATACAATCAATAACAGGAACATTGCCATCGTGTAACTGTTCTTTTCTTTTAACTTCTTTTATTTGTTCAGTTTTACTTCATGATCTGTTTTTAAATGTATAAAACAGGAATGTTACATAAGTAGGCACTAATATTATTAGCATTAATATTAGTAGCATACTGTTTCTTTATTCATTATTATTATTATTATTATTATTATTATTATTATTATTATATTATTATATTATTTAAATTATATATTATATTTAGTTTACGTACAACAACGTTCTTACTCAGTATTAATAAGCAGTAATTAGAAGAATATGTTCATGCAGTATAAGTTAATTAATTACATTATTAAGTGCTTTTTAATGACTAATAAAGACTGTTCTGTAGGGGAGCTTTTATTGTGAAGTGTGAGCGGAACTTCCGCTGCTGACCTGAGCTCCGGTAACGTTCCGGTACCGAGGGACTGAGCGGTCCAGGAGGAGCAGCCTGCGGACGCTGAGGACTCTGCTCACCGACCGGTTAACGGCGGCGGGAGAGAGTGCCGGTGGAGCGCGAGGAGCAGCTCATCCGACGGTACTCACCTGCGCACGTGGACAGGAGTCCGGACAACGTCACAAGATTCACTGTTTCATGTTTGTGTTTTTATTATTATTAATTATTAATTATTAGTTATTAGTTATTATACATGATTGTAGGGAGTCTGTGTCTGTGTGTGTGTGTGTGTGTGTGTGTGTGTGTGTGTGTGTGTGTGTGTGTGTGTGGTGTGTGTGGCTCTGTGTGTGTGTGTGTGTGTGTGTGTGTGTGTGTGTGTGTGTGTGCTCAAATATCTCTGTAGATGAGGATCAGACTGAGCTGAGAGTTGTAACATGGCTGCTGTGTGGTTTAAGGCTGTGCATCGTCGGCTTTGTTTGGACTATAAAGATACCGTTAATAAATTATTTACGAATTCCACTAGCATTACCGGAGCCACCAGAGCCAATCACTGCAGATCAGACCAACTGGGTCGGTTGCTGGAGGAGAAGACTCAACAGGTAATGATGCTAATACTGTTGCTGCGCCGAGTTGCTCTGGTACCGCTGTTCGGTGCCGAACAGCCGCACCGAACAGCGGCACTTTATTCGTAAGGAAGGTTCCAGATATTCCCCCAATTCAGGCTGTCAACAAAGTTAGACCAATAGGGAACAACATTAAAGATACTGGTGACATCTCTCTGGAATAAAGATTATTATTCCTCGTTGTGGAAACACATTTTACCAACTGAGGTCTGAAGCTGTAAACAGTTCCTTTTAAGAGAGTTAAGATACCAGATGGCAGCCATAACAATTGCCAACTCTTTTGGGGTGACTGGAATAATTCAGCAATGTGCCATTATCATGTAGTAGTTGGGATACCACCACGTGCAGGTATAGATAGTTAGGGCGCTCCTGTGACGTGTGTGTGTGTGAGGTAATTTTTACACTGAAACGCCGGTACGGTCGCTGCTTGGCAAATGTTACAATTTCCCGTCCTGCCTTTGTGAAACCAAGGGGGTTTATTCCCTGTTCTAAATAAGCCATCTCCTTGGAAAACTGAGTAGACATAAACATGTCAATCACGCCTAGAGGAATAGCCAATCAGATTGTTTGCTTTCTGAAGCCCACGCGTACACGTTACGGTGGTTGTGTTCAATTTCCATTATTTAATGTGATCACTTTCCATTTTGTCATGTAACCTGGGATATGTTCAACACCAGGTAAAGACAAGGAATGAGTTTGTGTTTTGGCTATCTTTAAAAGAAGGAATGTTGCCTTAGTCTACAACAAACTTCTATAATTACTAGTTTAGATAGTAACTGATGATAACTGTGGTGAAGTTAGACATCAATGACAGCAGACAAATTGACAAAAACATTATTTTCCTTTGACATGCCAACCTTAAACTGAATGCTGTATTTCTTTTCTTGCAGTCCAATTGATATTCAGCTACCTGTGGATGTTAACATGCCGAAAGCCAATCGTACAAAAAGAGAGCAAAAACGTCAGGCAATGCGCCGTGCACGTGAGGCTGAGTCAGCTGAAGCCCGAGATGCCCGCCGGGCCAGGAACGCTGCACTCCAGGCAAGACTCCGCGCAGCTGAAACCGACTCCCAACGGACCACTCGACTGGCCAGCAATGCTGCACTCCAGTCAAGGCGCCGCGCAGCTAAAACTAAAAACCAGCAAAGTCGTCGATTGGGTAGCGACGCCGCCTGTCATGCGAGGCTTCGAGATGTTGAAACACCTGAAGTGCGAGCAGCGCGCCAGATGCATGACCGTGAACAACACAACCGCCACAGATGGGAGGAGACACCTCAACAGCAAGAGGAACGACAGGCAAGAGATGCCCTGTGCCATCAGGAAATTCATCGTGCACGTGTGGAACAGGCACGTAAAAACAATCCCAACCTCGCTCGGTGTGATGATGCAAACTTCTTCCAAGAGAAGCTGTATGGTGATTACACACACACACACACACTTAGTAAGACCTCACTGTTTGAGTGTCCTACATGTTCACACTGCAATGCTTATGTATGGAAAGAGGAGAGGAACGGATTCTGTTGCATGTCTGGAAAAGTAGACCTCACATACAATCCCACAAATCCCAAACCCAGCTCAATCCCACCACAGCCTCCAAATGCTATCAAGGACCTCTTCATTAATCACAACTTTGTTAAAGAAGCAAAACAATACAACAATTCATTGGCCATGGCAAGCATTGGCATTAGAGAAGTTGCTATTCCTGGCTTCAACCCAGGTGTACGAACACAAGGGAGAGTTTCTCATTACATTGCCAGTCCTTCCTGAACAGGGTCTTTGCTCAGATCTACTTCCATGATCCTGCCCATGAAGTGGAATTCCACCACACTCATGCCTCAAACAGTGGTCTGAATGAAGAATTCTTGCTGAGAGCACAAGAAGCCATTCACGAGTGCAACCCATATGTACAACAGTTTAAGTCAGCAATTGGGGCTCAACTCCCTACAGTGTCCTTGTTAAAAGCCAAATTATA
The DNA here is from genome assembly GCF_905237075.1 of Dicentrarchus labrax. NCBI lineage: Eukaryota > Metazoa > Chordata > Actinopteri > Moronidae > Dicentrarchus > Dicentrarchus labrax. The sequence continues at coordinate 767,534 of NW_026136719.1, read as the reverse complement.
TGAAAACACAATAGTTATCTGTCTACACCTTTCACAACAAACCTAAATGTCCCTGACGTCCCACCTTCAAACACAACCTCATTTGGCCATCCATGAAAAAGCTACTTAACCTGCCAATTTCTATAGCAATACATACTTCCTACGGGCAGTGCACTAGTAGTTTATAATTCTATACAGTTTTTATTATTTATTTCACCAAACAACTGATCCATTAACTTCATTTAAAGCTGCACATTTAACACTATAATCCATAATCCATAATGTGTGTGTGTATATATATATATATATATATATATATATTTAATGACATAATCCATAATCTTATAATATAATAATCTATAATAAACTAATCATATAATAATAATAATAATATATAATAAAGATACATAATCTAATAATATTATTATATATAAACATACAATATATAATCCATACTTTAAAGCCACAATCTATAATATAATATCATCTATAATCTAATAATAATATTATAATATATAAACATAAACATCTATAATCCGACTCCGACCGCCACCGGTTCCCAACCTGGTCGGGACCATTAATTATTCTCACTTCACAACTTCCTGTCTGTAATCTGGAGTCCTGAAGTCGTTGATCAGCGACGTCAGACAACCTGATCAGCCTTCAGCAGTTAGCTAGTGTTTCTGTAGTGGAGACTAAACGTTAACAATGATCCATATCAGCAGTTTGAATCCAACTAAAAGCTCCCTGCACCAAACTCCCTTTAAGAAATATCACATTTTAACAATTCCTAACAATTCCTCCTGCCATGGTCCTGCTTGACTGCCATTGCTAATATCACTGATATTAGTGTTATTATTATTATTATTAATATTATTAATACAGTGCTACAGTTACTATTATTACTATTGTCACTGCTCATTGTCCCCAAACGTTGCTGTTGTCGTCATCAGCATCTACTGTTAGTGTGGTTGTTGCTACTGTTGTTGTTGTGCGTCTGTCTGTCTGTCTGTCTGTCTGTCTGTCTCTCTCTCTCTCTCTCTCTCTCTCTCTCTCTCTCTCTCTCTCTCTCTCTCTCTCTCTCTCTCACCCCAACTGGTCGAGACAGACGACCACCCACCTAGAGCCGGAGGATCTGTCCTAGGTTTCTGCCTTTTAACAGGCAGTTGTTCCTTGCCCTTGTCTCCAAGGTCTTGCTCATGGTGGTACTGTTGGGTCTCTGTAATTAATGTTATAAAGAGTTCGGTCTAGAGCTGCTCTATTTGAAAAGTGTCCTGAGATACCTTCTGTTATGAATTGGCGCTATACAAATAAAATTGTATTGAATTGAATTAACATGTTCGTAACAACACGTAACTCTAGAAACAATGGCCGATTGTCTGTTCCTCTGCAGTCTTCGTTCTCCAGCAGCAGCCTGAAGAGCAACCAGAGCCCCCCGCCATCGAACAGGAGCAACCAGAGCCCCCCGCCATCAAACAGGAGCAACCAGAACCCCCCGCCATCAAACAGGAGCAACCAGAACCCCCCGCCATCAAACAGGAGCAACCAGAACCCCCCGCCATCAAACAGGAGCAACCAGAACCCCCGCCATCGAACAGGAGCAACCAGAGCCTCCCGCCATCAAACAGGAGCAACCAGAGCCTCCCGCCATCAAACAGGAGCAACCAGAGCCTCCCGCCATCAAACAGGAACAGGAGGAGGCCACCGCCCTCCTTCTGCCGCTCAGAGCGCGATGGTAACACCACCTCCCGTAGCTGTAAAGCTTGTGGCATGGTGTTCAGCTGCGGCTCACTGATGAACCACACCGAGATCCACGCCGCCGACAAGCGCTGCCTCTGCGGCGTCTGCGGCAAACTGCTCCCCGACGGCGAGAGCCTGCTGGAGCACCTCCGGACGCACGTCAAGGTCCACCTCTGCCAGTTAAGTGGCAAAACCTTCTGGCGCTACGTGGAACTGGCGGTGCACACACGCTGCCACACGGACGAGAAGCCGTTCAGCTGCAGCGTCTGCGGGAAGCTCTTCAACATCGCCTCGTCCATGATCCGGACGCACTCCGGAGAGAAACCCTACAGCTGCCCTTCTGCTTCAAAGGCTTCACCATTTTGGGCTTTTTGACTTTATTTGATAGGACAGCTGAAGATAGACAGGAGAGTCGCAGGCGGGACTCGAACCCACGGCTGCGGCAGAAAGGCCTCACACAGGGCACCAGTTCTACCAGGCGAGCTGTAGGGCGTCAACCACGTCTTTTTAAAGCAGCTACTTAATTTTATACAAAAGTTTATATTTTATATTCTTTAATGAATTTTCTGATGAATTTCTCTTTCAGAACTTTTTTTTGAATTTACGAGTTGTTGCTTAGCAACATAAACAAGGGCTGTTACTGATGTTAATGATATTACTGTTCACATTAAAGGGGCCAAATGCATAAAACTCTGATCTGTAGCAACCAACCAGGCAGTGTTACTAGAACCAGAGCGAATGGAGGAGGTGGAAGAGGAATGGGTGGAAGCCCGTTGAAGTGGGCTGTCTTTACACCGGGACCTGAAAAGTGGTGACCTGATCACCTGCGACTGGGTGAACCGGGTGAGGGACCGTCATTAAGGACACAAACATTAGTTCTGATGGAATATTTGTTATGGTTTTGGGTTTTCTGTGGTTATTTCCTGTTTTATTTTGTAGTTTTTCTTGTCTTTGTCTTTTCCCCGTTCAGTATATATTACCTGTGTTTCATTCACACTGTGCCAGCTCTTTGTTCCTCTGTGTGAAGCATTCAAGCCTTTTTCCTTGTGTTGTCCGTGTTTGGGGCTTTTGTTTGCTTGTGCGGTGTCACCTTCTGCGTACTGTACCTGTTCTCTGGCAAGTAAAGACTATTCTTTGTATCAAGATCCGGTCTCCTGTCATTGTGTTGTTTATGTGTACATATGTGCTGTGTGAATTAAGTGTTATCGTGTCTTCAAATGTTTGATTCAGTTGCTGGTGTCGAAATTGCTTCTTTGCATATGTTGCATGTGGCCGTCTTATGGCGGGAACATCCCCTGTAAAGTACTGCAACCCGCCGACATGATGCACTAACGTTAGCTCCTTTTAACAGGCGTCAGGTCATCAATTCTTCTCTAAAACAGCAGCTGGCGATGGCAGCACAGCGCAACTGTTTTAAGAGTGGCGAAGAAGAAGTGTGTCAGAGCTAATGTAGCTAACCAGTAAATAGATTCCTATTTCTAATAAATGACGTGGTATCGGATCAGTGGGACTGGTGCCAGCCTCATCGGCAGTATCCAATCCAACTTTATTAGTTAAGCACTTTAAAACAACCAACGCTGACCAAAGTGCTGTACAGGAGAATAAACAAGACATCATAAATAAAAGATATAACAGCTCACATGAGGCGCAAAATAACATATAATACAACAATAAAATGAAAAGACATAAAACATGAGCAAAAATAATAACCACGCAATAAAAAGCAATCAAAATAAGAAATGAAATCAAGTAAATAAAGTCGACATCTTACAAGGTGTCAAAGGCCACAGAGAAGAGGTTTTAAAATCAGACAGAGAAGAGGCCTGTTTAATGTGCAGAGGCAGATCATTCCATCATTTAGGAGCAGACACAGTAAAGGCACGGTCCCCTCTGAGCTTCCTCTTGGTTTTAGGCACACTCAGGAGCAGCTGATCATCTGACCTGAGGGGGCGGACGGGTATATAGGGGTGTAGAAGCTCAGAGAGGTAGGGCGGGGCAAGACCATTCAGGGATTTAAACGCAAATAAAAGAATTTTAGAATGGATCCTAAATTGAATTGGCAGCCAGTGGAGTGAGGCTAAAATGGGGGAAATGTGCTCATGTTTACGTGTGCCAGTTAAAAGACGTGCAGCAGCATTCTGTACCATCTGAAGACGGGCGATGGAGGACCCACTAACCCCCACATATAGTGCATTACAGTAATCCAGCCGAGTGGTAACAAAGGCGTGGATTACCGTCTCAAAGTGCTGCCTTGATAGAATTGGCTTTATTTTGCTGCCTCAAATGGAAAAAGCTTGATTTGACAACAGCCTTGATCTGACTGTCAAACTTAAGCTCAGGGTCCACTTTAACCCTTAGATATCGGAATCGGAACAACTCTACTCTCTAACTGCTCTGGTTGCTTTAACTTTATCAATGCATTTGATTGGATGTGAAGCGTCTCTGCAGACAGTGGTTGAATGTGTCTGGAACTGTGTATCACTGTGCACCGAGGCTGATGGGAAGCTGAGTAATGGATGAACCTGAGTTAATAACAGTGAACCTGAGCAACCACATTCTCACTCTCCTGAACACAAATCAGAGCAAATGAAAGTGAAACAGTTTGATTTCATAATGAGTTTCTGTCTAACGTTGAAGCTCTTAAAGCAGGAACATGGATTGCAAACACAAGCCTTTAGATTGAATGAATTCACGTACTTTCCCTTTATTTATCTAGTTTGAGTTTATTACTGTTTTCTGTTCCTGATCTGTTTAATAGAAACACAAACATATGAATATTAATATAATATATCATGAGCTATTAGCTGTTGGTGCTGATATTCCAGTTGGGATTTTATTTGTAATTTAAAGTCAGTGTAGTGTTCAGACCTCTGTGTAGTAGTTCTGGTTGTTCTGGCTGCTAACCTGTTGATCCTTCAGGGTCTCCAGGATCTCTTTATGTCAGCACATCTGATATTTAATAATCACCTACGGACATGATCCATAATGATAAAGATAAATATAGTGTCCACAGATAATTCAGTGTTCCATATTAATCACATCTGTATATAGAAAGCTGAATATAATGTACATATAATAAATAATAATAATAATAAAACATTTCATTTATAGAGTTCTTTTCAAGAAACATTAAAAGCAGTTGTGAAGAGGAGGGTGTTGATCAGTGATTTGAAGTTGGATGGATCAGTACAGTCTCGGACGTGTTTGGGGAGAGAGTTCCAGAGGGAGGGGGCAGCAATGGAGAAGGCTCTGTCCAGGTACGAGCTAGGGGAGAAGGAGGCTTCGGAGGGAGTTGTGATGGACAGGCTAGCAATGTGGAGGGCTGTGGGGTTGGAGGAATTTTTGGAGGACCAGGGAGGCTCTGGCCAGGTCAGGACAGATGCTTGGTCCTCAGTGGGGAGCCAGCGGAGATCGAGGAGGCTTCTGGAGGGAGTGTGGTGATGGAGCAGGTCTGTGAGGTAGGAGGGGGGCTGGTTGTGGAGGGCTTTGTGAGTGAGGAGGACTTTAAATTGGAGCCAGTGGAGGTTCTGGAGGAGGTTCTGGAGGAGCCAGCAGAGGTTCTGTAGAGGAGCGGAGATTCTAAGCCAGGAGGTCTGGGGAGGTTCTGGAGGAGCCAGCGGAGGTTCTGGAGGAGGTTCTGGAGGAGCCAGCGGAGGTTCTGTAGGAGCCAGCGGAGGTTCTGGAGGACAGTGAGGGGGTGTGGGTGAGCAGGCGAGCAGCAGAGTTCTGGATGTATTGAAGTGTATTAATAATTCTTCTATTCTGTTTTTTATGTAATGTGTATTTTCTACCTGCTGTGTATCTGGAGCGGCTGTAGTGGGATCAATAACGTCTGATCAGATCTTAATAAATAACAAACCCTCACTGTAAACAATGTCTGATAAATAAATAAATAAATGTTGATGAAGACTTCTTATATCTGCTTCCTCTCCACTGTATGACTTCAGTCTGTTGATCAAACACCGGCAGCAGACGAGCAGCAGGGGGCGCCACCTGTCCTCACATTCCCAGGATGCACCTCACTCTCACCTGAGGAGCTCTGCTCACTGAGAAAAGATTATTTTAATGTTTGTGTGTGTAAATAAGATATTTATTATTAATGAGTGCACACAGCTGAACCTGCAGTGTGAATGTACAACTACTGCACCACTTTTATCTGACAGCTTTACAGTTTCACACACAAACAGGAAGAAAAGAGGAAGTTTTGTTATAAATGAAACAACCAACAGTTTATAAAGTGCAGCTGAAACCACCAGGCCATTAATCAATCGGTTCATTGACAGATAATCAATGATTAAAGTCATTTAGAGCTTCACAGATGTGAAGATTTGCTGCTTTTCCTTTGAATGACTGTAATAGTTTTGAGCTTTGGACACTAAAAAAATATATATATTATATTATATTATATTATATTATATTATAATATAATATAATATAATATATTATATTATATTATATTATTATATTATATTATAATATATATAATATAATATAATAATATATTATATTATTATAACTCGTCAGTGTCTCTTTAATGAACTCCTTTAATATTCATCACTTTAACTGTGTGAGGCTTTAACCTTTGACCTCATCATCATCATCATCATCATCATCAGGGTTAAAGGTGTGGAAGGTGATGAAGATCCAATCAGAGCTCACTGTGTGTTAATGAACAGACTTCATTATCTCTGATGTTGTTTCACTTCAGGTCCAAAAGGTCCTGAAGTCACTCAGTGACACAGTCAGCCCTGCTGCTCCTTTATTCTGAAAATCTGACCCTTTAGAAACACTTTAGTTTGAAAAACCCTTCATAAAACTATTAATGAGGAGTTCACAGTTAGATGTTAAAGTTAGTTTCTTTATCAGATTGAGAGATTGCAGACTTTATCCAACATTTACAAACACAGCTTAGACAAAGAGAAGAGTTCTATTGATTGATTGATTGATTGATTGATTGAATACTGTCTGTACGGAAGCTGTGTGTGACTTTATCTTAAATTCAATCTGAATAAATCTGTTGTTGTTGTTGTTGTTGTTGTTGTTGTTGTTTTGAGGTTTATTTATAACCTCATTCATTACCTTCACTGTGTGTGCTTTATAATGGTTACCATGGTGACCGCTGGTCGCTTTAATTAAACTCTTTTTTTTCCCTGGACTTTAGTTGGTTGACACGGAAGTGGCCGCAGTGTCCTCTGCGCCGTAGAGCTGCGCAGTAGCGCACTGGGTGTAGTCTGGAGTCTCGTCTTTTCCTGCTGGAGTTGGTGCATGGCGGCGGACACAAAGAGCTGAGGCCGACAGCAGAGACCCTCTCACAGCGGGACACAGCGGGACACAGCCGGGACACAAGCTCTGGACGCGGCCTGGAGCGCAGACGATCCGCCGCTGCTGAATGCTCTCACGGTTCGCTCGGGAATCTGTCGGTAACCGGAGAGTTACCGTAAACTTTGGACAAGTTGAGGAAGAGTTTGTGTCGGAGTTGTTCAGCTCGAGAGTGGGGGACGGAGAGGACTGAAAAAATGCCAAGTTTGATCCGGGCTCTGGTCGCCTGGAGCTGGGTGGCGGTGTGCGTCCGCGCCGCGATGGATGAGTGCACGGACGAGCGCGACGCGCCGCAGCGCTGCATGCCCGAGTTCGTTAACGCCGCTTTTAACGTCACCGTGGTGGCGACCAACACCTGCGGCTCCCCGCCGGAGGAGTACTGCGTGCAGACCGGCGCCACCGGGGTCACCAAGTCCTGCCACATCTGCGACTCCCGGGACTCCGGGAACCACCACAGCGCCGTGTACCTGACCGACTACAACAACCAGCAGGACACCACCTGGTGGCAGAGCCAGACCATGCTGGCGGGCATCCAGTACCCCGACTCCATCAACCTCACCCTGCACCTCGGTAAGACCCCCGGTTACATCCCCTTCTCTCCGCCGGGCCGAAACCCGCAGTGGAAAACCCGCGATTTAAGGTTTTCGTGTGTCCTGTTTAAAGCAGCTTCATATATAATCACAACCAACTTTATTTTATACATTTAAAGGACCCACTCTTTAATTCGGCTCACATCCTGAACCCTCACACCAAACCTTCTGGGGTAAATTTAACTTTACAGATAAGGTTTTCCTATCGGCCGCTCCGCCGCCGCTCGTCTAAATCTGCCTCAGTGGGCAGCGACAACCAGCTCTACAAACTGTTATATTTTAAAGAAAACTAATGTTTACAGTAAAATCTGTGCGCCGTATTGAAGACAACATCGTTCCAGTTCGAATCAGATCTACAGTTGTGACTTATGATGTAAGCAGGGTTGTGTGCCACAGGGGAAACTTTAAATTAGTGAAGTTTCTTAAGGAGTTTGGTCTGGCTTTCTGTTGTAGGGTTGCTTTAGAAAAACTTGAAGTAACCTTAAACAAGATTTCTGTTGTGTCTCTGCTCTTCATCTTCATCTTCATCATCATCGAGTCAGAGGAAGAATCAGTGATGTAACTTGGAAACTTTGGGAATGAGGAATGTTTGCTGCCAGCAGTGTGTGTGTGTGTGTGTGGGGGGGGGGACATAGTTTTCATTGTTGGGGGTGGAGAGAGAGAGAGAGAGAGAGAGAGTGTGTGTGTGTGTGAGAGTAATGGGGGTTGCAGTTATTTTCTGACCTGGCGGCGGGGTCAGCCTCTCCCTGTAGTTGCTCCTCTGTCACTCTTTGTTTGTCAGCAGCTTTCCTCTCCGCAAACAGCGGAGGTGTGAAGTTAGCAGCCGGGTGTCCTGATGGCCCCTAAACGCATCACCATGAGTGTGGATTCAGTTGTTTGAGGTGGGGGGGGCACATAGACGTCCTCTGGGGACAGCTGGTCTCTGAAGGACGTCAGAATCAGTCCGGAAGCTCACATGAGTTCAGCATCGGGGTTCATTCGGGACCTGGAGCCGCTGCTGGTTAATGTTTGTGATGTTTTCAGACTAAAATAACCTAAAATAAGTTTTTTAGGAGCGTTTCTCCTCATCCAGCTTCACTTCCTGCTCGTCTTCCTCTCTCCTGTGACTGTAAACACTATCTTTATATAATAATAATAATATAATACAATAATGAACTGTACAGAGTGTGGTCTCCAGTTTGATGATGGACCTGCTCACACATACTCGTTAACATGAGGAGGAATATCAGACCAATGATGATTCATACACAACTTTATTTTATTCTTGTTTTATATTAACCGATCAGTGAATCTGTATCTGCTCCGGTTTATGAGATTGATGGACACACAATGAATCTGTCTTTAAGAGGAAGTTAGATGAGGTGGTGAAGCAGCGTGGGATCATGGGAGTTGTTGTCTTCACCACCATTGGCGTCATTGCAGTCAGCTTCTCCCGGTTAGGATTCCTTCAGTGTTCATGGTTCAGGAGGTTTCTACCGGGAGCCCAATGATCCACAGAGGTCTCCTCCTCTCCAACACAAACAGACCCGCTGATTAAAACCACTAAACACACTGAATAAAGCAGTTCCACCTTAAACACACTGAATAAAGCAGTTCCACCTTAACAATCACTGCTTCTCCCACGCTGTTGGACAGACAAAGGACGTCCCGGAGGGGCTGCGAGCCGAGCTGCTGCTAACGTTAGCTCAGCTTGTTTCTCTGATAACTTAAGATCCAGACGTCCGATGACTAAAATCCTTCATCCGGTTCAAATCTAGAGTTAAAAAGCACCAAGATCTAAACAGTGGATGGTAACAATGTGGCTTCACACTGGATCAACAGTCAATGTATGACACCTTCTGGCAGACAACCACAACGCTGACGCAGGAACAAAGGGGATATGACGCCATCGACAGGCGACCGGTGAAACATAGATTATAGATTATAGATTATAGATTTAAAGTGGTTTGTAGATGCAAACACTTGCAGTGTTTCTCTTTAATATCACAGTAACCTGAAGATCTGAGTTCTGTGAAGATGTAAACACGGACTCTGGTTGGTTTTATATCTTATAAACTGAACAACCAATCAGATCGCTCTCCGTCTGCAGCTCTCCGCCCTCGTTGCTGCGACTCTTTTAAAAATACCTGTCTATTTCTGAAGCCTCCGGCCTCCCTGCAGCACTACTGTTTTTAACAGTGCCTGACATTCCTGAGAGGTTCAGTCATGCTGCTGGTTGGAGCTGACTGTGTCTCTGTAGCCTCAGGTACTGAACTCTGATTAGAGCCGGGCTCAGCGCCTCATTCTCAGATGGAAATGTGTTTAATTACACGCTGAGTTTTCTCCCTGCGGGCGGCGTTTCCGTTGTTGTGTTGTTGTTCTCTTCATGATTAGAGCTCAGGCTTTGTTCTGCTGCAGATAACCACAGATATCTCAGGTGTGTGATTGGAGGAATGTGAACACCTCAGCACACACCCTGGGGGGGGGTCTGGTCTTATTCTGAAAACCAGCCTTAGTCTGAGGCTGAAACAGGAAGTGAGCGTCTGATCGCCACCAGCTGAGCCTCCTGTTTGTTCCTGTGAGGTCAGTGTTGAGGTCAGTTGGTCACCGGTGGAAAAATCTGCTCCACACAGGAAGTTAGAATCCAAAACCTTCCTCCAAAAGCATCACAGATTTCTGGGAAATGAAGTCTTTAAGCATCCAGCTTCAGTTTCAGTGGTTGTGTAATCGTCGGCTGGACAGGAAGCGGTTCTACGAATGTTTGTTTAAGAGCTCGTTGAGTTTGCATCAAGAGTTTGTTTCCTGTTTAAAGTCTCGTAAATATTTTGTCTCTTTCTGTCAGAGTGATTTTTAACAGAGAGGATCCTCAGTGCTTTAGATACTGCAGACAGAAGTAACCTCGGTGGAGGCGGTCAGCCTCGGTTGAGGCAGTCAGCCTCCTCCGAACCTGATCCAGAAACTGGATGATGTTTGAAACGAGCTCTGCTGTGTGAAACGTTGATTCTCGTTCGATTCTTTCGATTGTTTCTCCAACTGGGGCAAACGTCCATTAATGAACATCAGACCTTTGATACCAACGTCGAACTTTACTTTTGCATTACTAACTTTGACAAAGCCCTTATTATTCCACCAAACCACCAAGATCCAGTTTATAGTGAACATGCAGCTTCAAACTGGATCAAGCTTCTACAACCTGCAACACTTTGAATGAGGTCTGGAGTTATCTGATGAGGGAACTGAGGTTTGATTCTCTAATTACTTTCAGAGCGAGGTGGATCGGGTTTTGTGGTTTGAACCCGATAAATATTATTATTTGAACAAATCAGTCAGTAAGATCATAAATTGTTTTGTACCCGACTGTTTCCGGCTGCTGAGGTTCGATTCCTTCGTCATGTTCAGCGGCTTCAGATTGAGGCCATGATGCCGGCTCTTAATCTCAGGAAATACGAGGCGTTTGTGGAGCTCAGGTCTGCTCGTCTTTCTGTTTGATGCGGCGGGAAGGCGACGTGTCCCGACTCGACTCAGACTACAGAGCCGACATGAAAGACCCGTAAAGCAGAAGAGTGCAGATGGGCTGAGAGGGGGCCTCCGTCATTTATCTGGATTTAACCAACACAGCTGAAACCCACGAGGGAAACTAAGGCTGCTCGCAGATCATCACTCGCTCTGAAACACTCCGACTGCAGCTGGGTGGAAATGCTCACATCCTTTCATTTCACGAAAGAAGCCAAAGTTTTGAGATGTCGTCTGAACACGAGCTGCAGATACAAACCTCGTTCAGCATCAGTGGAAACATAAATGATAATAAACTCCCTCCTTTATAAATCCCTAAGCTAATTAAAGGTGCCTCTCGTTCACTTTCAGGCTGTTAATTAAAGAGAGACGTGTGTGAACTTGAGCTTACTTCAAGCGTCACGTGCAAACAGCTGGACTCATCCCGCCGTCTGAGGGGGGGCAGTTACTCGCTTCACTACCTGAGCGCTTCTTTGAAGTCTGAACATGGAGGCAAAACATCTCCTGAATGCCTCACAAGATAAAAAATGTCTTTGTACTTCCAGGAAAAGCTCAGCGGACACGTTTCACACCGAATGTGAGCGGCTCGCCGTATCTGCCCGAGCAGTTACCTACGGAAGCCCACTACTGCCAATGTGAGGGGAAACTATCTGTATGATATTATAATGAGAACGTTTCTCATTATAATAATACTACTACTACTACTAAAATACAGAATTTCTTTCTTCCCTGTGACATTGGCAGAAATGGGCTTCCGTAGATATTTGAGTTTTGTTTTTTGTTGAGTTTTTCTTGTTCCTGGTCGAAAGGGAAACTTTTGATTTTGATTTTCAATCACTAAAAGTCAGGAACAACCTGTTGTGGGGCCGCCAGTGAAACATCCTCATGACGTTACACCGTTCACCATGAGCGGGAAAATAACATTTATTCACCGTCAACGTGAACCGATTGATTAATCAAACCTGTTAAAGAAAATAATAATAAAGAAAAAAGAACCCGCCTGCGACTGAAAATCAAAAACGCTTCACAAACACGTCAGGCTGGAGATACAAAGTCAACTTTGGGGCCAGTTTGGGGATATTTGGGGTCAGTTTGGGGATATTTGGGGCCATTTTGGGGATATTTGGGGCCATTTTGGGGATATTTGGGGGGTTAAAGGGATTCTTCCTCTTTCATCGGCTGCAATAAGCCCTCAGTGATTTCCAGAGCCGCCCGTCCAGCTGTGCAGCTCTCATAATCTCTCCACATCCCAGTTTCCCACGCTGACTTCATTCCTCAGACACAAAACAATGAGTCCCGACCAGATGACTCCCCCCTCTTCACCCTCCTCACCCCCCCTCGCTCACACACTCTCACATTGGTATAATTTGCAACAGCTGGCCACTGCAGAGGAAAAAAAACGCACTTTTATGGCGCGCTGGGAAGCCTGAGGAGCGGCTCGAGGCCAGAGAAACTCTCAGCTGGGTTTTCCCACACTGCACTGCTGCCTCTGGGAGGGACGGACGGACGCACTCGGCTGCGTGTCTCTGTCATTTCACACCCGACGCAGACTGATGGAGGTCAGCTGAGGACTGTCAGTCACACACAGCTGGGCTCTGATTGGACGGCTGGTTGTTGTCTAACAGAGTAACAGTATATTTACTGAGCTGAATCATCTGCTAGCAGCTCCTGTTAGCTCCTGTTAGCTCCTGTTAGCTCCTGTTAGCTCCTGTTAGCTCCTGTGCACTGGTGGACTTAGAGGCGGTGGTCAGTGGGTTACTGTGAGACTGGAGAAAACTTATAAACAGGATGAATCTAAGGCCGGTTCTGATCATGAGAGTACAGGATCGCTGTAACCGGCGGGAGGAGATGGTCCCCGCTCGCTTCGGGCTCCTCGCACTGTTACTTTAATTTAACGTAGATATTTGTTTATATGACACAGAACCTAAAAGAACGTGTTTGTTGAAGCGTCGTCGCTGCTGCAGGTCACCATAGCAACGGGAGGGATGCTGCAGCACAGGTTTGGTCCTCTGTTTGTACGGTGGCCTTTTAAGGACACTTCAGGCTCAGCTCTGTCAGACTGAACCTTATAAAAGCTGGACCCGATTCAGACTCGGACTGTACCACAGTCAGCATTCACTGTAAAGCTCCAGGTTCACTGTAAAGCTCCAGGTTCACTGTAAAGCTCCAGGTTCACTGTAAAGCTCCAGGTTCACTGTAAAGCTCCAGGTTCACTGTTGTTAATGATCCTATTTCAGTTTCTCTGTTAATCGATTAGTTGTTTGGGCTCAAAGATATTCAGTTAACTGTCACTAAAGGAACCAGAAATTATTCTCATTATATTCACATTGTTTTCTTAATAATGACTCAAAATCATGACTTAATTATTTAGAAGATAATTGGTAATGTAATTAATGGATGGATGGTTGCAGCTAATCAGTCGATGCTTTGTGGACGTCGTCGTGTTTTTGCTGCAGGCGGTTCTGTGGAGTCTCTGAGGGTCCGTCTGTCTGTTAGCGGAAAGTCTGGAGGACAGGTGGAGGTGTTCCCCCCTGCAGGAGGAGGAGGAGGAGCTTCCTCTCTGCAGCAGTGGGGTTGAACTCGAGGCCTCCGGGGGCCGGTTGTTTGTCCCACTGACACTCGAGGGGCCCTCACATTAATATTCAGCCTCTTCAGACGAGAGCTGAAGAATTTTAAGAGTTTCTCTGAAATTCTTCATCACGAGCAGGCGGAGGTCAGATTGCTGCTTTATCTTCATCCTGTAAACTATTAACGCTTATTGTGATATGATTCTCGATTAGTGGGGATGATCAGTTTTATATCATACATTTAATTTTCACAGAGAAAACCATTAAAATCCTGATGATGTTTGTTTGTAACATCTGGAGATTAAAAACTACAGAACTTCATTATGTTGTTATTATGATAATAATTTGATTAATTGTGCAGCTCTTTTGTAAACAATAACAACATCTGACCAAACATTCAGTTATTTGAAAGAATAACCTCATTATAGCCTGTGTTTAATGTCACAACGCTATGAACTGTGGGTAATTCTCTCAGGCCAAAGTGCAGATAAAGAGCTCAAAATGTCTGCAGGAGAAGGGCGGAGGCTGGGATTGGACCGCTCTGTGTTCCTGTAACAAAGATGGCGGTCAGATCTCTGTCACAGTGACATTTAATTTCCGTCGGATAATAAAAAGCAGAGAGGAAACAGTTTCTGTAAATGATTATCTTTAAATTACAGTTTTTATCTGTTCTACATTAAACTACATTACAGATCTGTTCAAAGTTATAATATATATAATTCTTGTGAAGGTTCAAACCCTCAATAATTTACATTTTAAACAGGTTTATTTACTGTGTGTATATTTATGGAACGCAGTCGAATAGTAAAACTGTAAACTTTATTGATCCCTGGAGGATCATTGGCTGCTTACGTTGCAAACACATTATAAGAAATAGAAATAATAATAAGAGTTTAAAATATGTTTATTATATTACAGTGTAACAGTCTTTATGTGTATAGTTCAGTATGTAACAGTGTGATGAGTTAATACTAATGATGAGTATTAATAATGTTATAATGTGAGACAGATCAGCTTTAATAAAACACATTCCAGCACTGTACAATAAATCATCAGTATTACACAACAAATAAGATATAATAAATAAATACTTTTAGTATTTTATTGTGAAAACCTGCTGATTATTAACGGTGAACGTTTATAAACCGACAATATTCAGAAGAGTCTGATAACTGACTTACAACATCTTCACTTCCTGTTGAGATGAAGACGCCGTCCGTGTCTTCACTTTGTTGTCACATTCCTGACACAGTCTGAAAGAGCTGAAGAGTTTCTTCCTCCTCCTCCTCCTCCTCCTCCTCCTCCATCAAAGGGAGGACGGGTCCTATCAGGAGATCAGAGGCTCCTCACAAACCTCTTTGTCTTCGGTCTTTAACACTGACGAGGAGGAGGAGGAGGAGGAGGAGGTCGTCACTCTCTGTCCCCTCTCTCACAGAATGACTCTGTTTCCTTCATCCTTTGATCAGATATTTCCTTATTGATCTTATTGGTTTCATATCTTTAGTTTTTCTTTAATCTCATATTTCAGCAGCAGACGGTAATGCCGCTCGACCTTTGACCTTTGAGCCTTCATCCTCTAACCGGCCCCTCAGTTGCTGCTCCACACTAACCATTACGTCTGTTATTAGAACAGATGTACCCCCCCCCCGTGTTTGTTCACTCATCACTTTGAACCACAAACTGCACATTCTTGTCACCGTCTGCTAATTAAAAGGCCCGTGGTGCGTTCAGGGTCACCGCTGAGGCTCTGTCATTGAGGCTCCACGTCAACACAAGTCCCGTTTTTGGTTTTTCGCATAGTTCCTGTGTTTAATGGTGGCGGGGTCCAGCAGTCCGAGCCTGAAGAACATGAAACGTTAATGTTTAGAGAGGGAGAGCAGAGGAAATATCACCTGCTGGAGTTTATTTAGTATTTGTGTCCACGCCGTTACAGGGACTCTGTGCTCGCTGACGGCTGGAGAGCGTTCACTGACTCATCCACAGCTGATGGAAACAGTGGTCTCTCTCTCTCTTACCGTTGGCGGTGCGACAGGTTGTTATTATTCTAAACTTTTATTCCCGCTGACGTCTGGATCAAACCTCGGCGGCGAGCTGGCAGGAAGTTGTAATTATGTGTGTGTGATGAGGGTTTACTGTTGCTGCGGGTTGTTCCTGGCTGGAGGCAGTGAACGCAGCAGCATCGTAAACATCAGCGCCTTATCTCTCCACAGCGACCTTCAGACATTTCATACGGACGGGATTAACCCTTTATGATCTTTAGACGCCGCAGTGAACAGGGTTGGCGTTGAAGCAGCAGTGGCTCCTGGGAACTCGCTGTGTTCTCCGTCCTTCAGACTGAACGTGAAGGACTCATGTTGGCTCAGACTAAACAGGTTGATACAATCTGATTTGCACATGGAGGTGTTCTGTGTCTCTTTATCAGCGCCTTTAAAGGACCCGTCCGCCACACACAGCAAGCTGAAAGCAGGGCGGTGCGTTCAAGGACCCTCCAACGGTCTGAGAGTTTTGAGTGTCGGCTGATGAAATCCACAGTTTACAATGCTTTACAATTTGATAATGCTGCGTTCAAGAGCTGCGGGTTGATGCTGTGTAATAACTTCAGTTAATTTAAGTTTCAGAAGTAAATGATCATTATTATTTTATATATTTTGTCTTCACCAAATATCTTAAAAACCTTTAAAAACAAACAAGAATCTACAGAGGTAGTAAGGAAACAGTCCACAACAGTTTATAGTCTCCGAGGACTGAAGGAAGCATATTCACATTGGAGACGCTGAACTCTGACAATCTCCACATTTTTTATAATTAAATTATCTATACGTCAGTAAGTTCCTGTAAAAGTTTTTTCCTAAATAAAGGCGTCGGTGTATTTGGGGTGTTGGAACGAGAGAATGTGATTAAACGTCATAAATCTAATAAACTTTGTAAAACAGGAGCTGATGAATTGATTAATCGTTTCAGTCGTGATCAAAACGTTTCTGCAGCTGCTTTTCTTAAACGTGGTTTTCCTGAATGGACTCTGGTGCAGGCACAACTTCCACTTCTGACCGAGCTACATGGCTTCGACCTTTGACCCGACTGTAAGCGCTTCCTGTCCTCGCTGTGGGAATCCAGGACTCGGAGAGGAGCGGTCTTGAACTGAAGTGGGTTACAGCAGCCTGGGGGGGCTTCAGGGGGGCTGCTGAGACTGTGATTTGCTGCTCAGGAAGTGATTCGAGGCCCCAGGGGGAGCTGGGACGGGGGTTTTCTATTATTATAGACGGCGGAGAGTCTGAACGAGCAGAGATGCATTACAGGGGCAAGCAGATGCATGCAGGGTAATTTTAGCTCTGCTCCCCGGGAGGAGGAAGAGTAAAAAGTGACTCCTTTTCAAAGCAGAGTAAACAGATAATTACGGCGCCCGCTGCAGACGTGAGGACGGATTCATACGCTGCTTCAAACCCGATCGTCTTCGCTCGTCCTTCAATGCTCCAACGTCGACACTTTACAGTAGAAACACGTTTTAAAGATCCCACACTAAAACTCACTGCAGGCACTATCCACCGGGGGGGGGGGACCAGCTCATAACAACAGAGCTCACACTGAACTTATTCTGTGTTTGTTAAACTGGATCAATCACTGCAGCTCGTCCAGGTGAAGGCTGATGTAATCTTTGATCAGCTCACACACACACACACACCTAATATTCCCTCCGTTTGTTTCCAATGGCAACGGCTGATAGCAGATGTTTATGTCTGGCAGAACATCTGGAGGCTGACGGGCTTCTCTCATTGGCTGAAGCAGATTTGAATGTTTTCTCTTCGGTTATTTTTCGGAGAACGTGATGTTCCTGATTACATTTAATCCCAAAGACGGAGACAGGAAGACCTCCAGCAGACACACACACACACACACACACACACACACACACACACACACACACACACACACACACACACAAACCTTTGATCCACTGTCTCCAGCACTGTGGTTCTCAAACTGAGGTCTGTGGACCAACAGGGGTCCCTCAGGGGAGGTTGTAGGACAGAATATTTTATCAGACTTTTTGGGAGGGAAGATATTTATTATTATCTTTAAACCTAAAAATATTTCAAGTTGAAATTAAAAAGGTCCTTTTAACCCTTTAAGGTCTCATCCTCAGTTCTAGTGTTCCTCTGGGTAACATTCACACACACTCTCTTTCTTTGTATTATTATATAAATCCAATCTTTGTGTCTCCCTGTGAAACTAAATGTGACGCGTGCTTACGTCAGCATGAACTAACTGATCAACCAATAATATCCTGATATTCACCCGTCAATCAATCTGCAGCTGTTAGCGACACAGAGCGAACATTCATTCGTTAGGTAGTTAGTGGTTTTAAACACTTCCTGTACCTGTGGCGGGACCATAAGCTCGCTGTGACGTCATTGTCACCTGATCAGACATGTAAATGTTCACGTTGAGGGTCCAGCAGCTGTGGACTCTTTGTTGGGGGGGCTGCAGGGGGGGGGAGTCCTGCTGGGACTCTTTGTCTCTGATAACGAGGGCCGCTCTGTTCGTTTGTTCCTGACGTCCCGGTGTGGTGACGCCTCTGGGCGGGGCGTCTTCTTCTTTGGTGGTCTCTGCTGTTAAATCTTCACCACACACACTGCTGTAGAGTGGGGGGGGGATCTGGTTCTGGGTTATTTCTGGTCTTAAGGTGGACTCCTGGAGTTTGTGATGTTGTCAGTAAACGTTCTCTGATCCGTTAGTAACTGAACAGCTCGCACAGTCTGAAAGAAAAATGACTTTAAACTTCATTTATTGAATTAATAATAATAATAATAATAATAATAATAATAATAATAAAGAGTCACATTAAAGGTAATCTGTCCAATAAATGATGACAGGGCTGCAGCCTTACCGTCTCCCCCAGTTGGAAATCCCCCCACCACACACACACACACACACACACACACACACACACACACACACACACACACACACACACACACACACACACACACACACACACACACACACACACACACACACACACACGTTTCTTTTATCTTTTAACCATCTTCAAACTTTGGTTGTTTGATCAAAAATCTTTTGGAACTTATAAAGTTTGTCTTACAGTTAAAGCCAGATTGAACATTTTAAATAAAAGTCGATTCTGTAACTTTAAACAACATTTTGGATTCAGTGTCTTTATATTAAGTGACCAAATATCTAGTAAAAAGTACTCACACACACACACACACACACCGGCCTCCAGCCTGCCACTTTAATCTCCTCCCGTCCAATCAGAGCGCTCGGCCGGCGGCGGCTGTGTTTATAAAACAGAAGAAGAGATTAAGGTGCTATCAGTGGCATCCTGCAGACGCTCTACTGAGCGCGCTCACACCGGGGCCTCTCTGACTCTTGTTTTAAATTCCAGCTGATTAATTCTGAGTGAGTTCAGGAATAAAAGCTGCAGGTTGGTCGAGGCTGATAACGGTCTGATACCCAGAGGGACGTCGGGGTGTGGAAACCAAACACACCTCAGTGTTTGTGTGCATTCCTCTCTATGGAGCAGATTACACATTAACAGACACATTAATGTGTGACACACTGCAGCCACACTCATCTACATTCAGCTCCCACAATGCAACACAGTGAACTTTACTGCACTGCCAACTACAAACTGGAAACTACAAACTTTAAAAAGCAGCTGAGCGCCAAAGAAACGGTAAAAAAACATGAAAATAACTCGTTAAATGAAAATACAGTTTTTAACTTTAATTTTATATAAAATCTTGTGTAATTTTTATCTTTTTTAATGTTTAACTAAATATTTTTACAGTGTAAAACCAATGATCTATAAATCCAGGTGAACTCTGCTATAATACAATAATCAGACATTTACAGCAGAGTGCTGTTATTATTGGATTGTTATTATTTTAATGTGAATGTTAAAAGTTATAGAAGTGTAATAAAAGTCACTATCTGTGAGATTACAGTAATTATTGCTGTTTACACTGATAACAACTGTCGATTGACAAACAAATACTAGCTTTAATTATTTACATTTACAGATTCTTCACATTATTTTACCTGTGAATGTAAATTCACTGGATATCTTTTGTAATTTGATTAATATTTCCATGTACGTAAAAACCCCATAAATGTACAGATTTAGTTTTACAGTGTACTGTTATGGTAAAAGGATATTAGTACTGTTTCTGTGTACAGTCTGTAATAAAATAACTTCTTTATTCCGTATGAATTCCTATACTATATATTCCCAACCTGTTTAGTGTTTACAGACTTTTACTGTAAGTTTTTCACTGTAAACTCGACAGACATTGTTTACGGTGCAGTGAACCGCCACAGAAAGATTAAAATTCCTCCAGAAACAAACTACTGAGTGAGCAGATCTATGATTAATCTGCAGCTCAGGATGTGGCGCACAAACAAACACAACCAGATGGATTCTGGGGACGTTTTGGTCGGTTCAAGGTGGGAAAGTTGTGCCGTTATTCTGCCGTCGTTCTGTTTAAAACGTACAAACACAAGACTGTTGTTTCTCCTTTAAACCTGATCAGCCTTCAGCAGTTAGCTAGTGTTTCTGTAGTGGAGACTAAACGTTAACAATGATCCATATCAGCAGTTTGAATCCAACTAAAAGCTCCCTGCACCAAACTCCCTTTAAGAAATATCACATTTTAACAATTCCTAACGTGTTCGTAACAACACGTAACTCTAGAAACACGAGCTAAAGGCCGTCATATGTCCACAGTCTGACTGTCAGTTCGGCCGTTACCGTAGTAACCACCCGGTGTGGGCTGCTGAAGTGTCCTCGAGCTGAACGCTGCCTCTCTGAGGTCCTGACAGTGACCTCTGACCTCTGAGTGAGCGAGGACAGGGTCCAGGATCAGAGGCAGTAAAACTGTTTCATGTTGTGGAGTTTAAACTCTGCTCACATTCCTCACATTCCTCCCTCTGACTCACCCGTCCTCCCACCCTCAATGAAAAACTCCTCAATTTGTTCAGGTTTTATCTGTCGGAGGCTTCAGCTCGTTGACCTCTGACCCCGGCACCTGCAGAGAGAGAGAGGGGACGGCATCAGTCCTAAAATACAGGAGCTCGTTTTCAGTCATTCACTGAGTCGAATTCACCTCAGTGGAAAGACGGTTTTGAAGCCTAAAGACTCAGGTTCAGATGTTTGTTTTCATTGATCAATAACTTTATTGATCGCTCTCTTTATCCTGCACATAAAAACTCATCACATTGTTTTAATAATCAGACATGTTTTGGAACATGGCACCAGACTCCCTTTTGAAATCTGGGAGTTTTATTTTGCACCACTCAGAGAAAACATGAAGGAACTTATTAAACACTAATGAAAACTAATTCCTAATTTTTGGTTATTTATTTATTATTTATTATTAACAGTCATTTGAAAACATCACAGAACCTTTCTGTGTGACCGATCAGGTCTGTGCAGCAGCGCTCGCTCAGAATAATCAGATTACTGAAGTGCATGTAAACACAGAGGTGACCTTTGACCTCTGCCCTGCTTTCACTACCTGCTGCGTGCACCGATGGCGATGTCGTTGCCGTTCCTCTGCCGACGGAGGATTCACTCATGCCCACACGTTCAAAAGTCAAAGCGGCCATTGTTGGAGAAGAATGTGATGAGGTCATGGGAGGAAATTTAATTGGACTGCGCTGCGAGCCGGGGCGTTCCCGCTCCTCCTCCTCCTCCTCCTCCTCCTCCTCCCGACCCGCGGGCCGACCCCGAGGCTCCGCTCCAACGGCGGGAAGAGGATTCATAGGAGTGCACTGTAAAAAAACATCCGTAGGAACAACTGAGACTGCAGACTGAAGTTCAGGTCTCCTTTACTGGCCGGGTGTCTCCATTAGAGGCCTGGTCTGGATTTTAGAGGAATTATCTGGATGTAAAAAACCTCTTAAAGCTGCTTTGATCTTCTACACAAATATAAATGTTTAAACTCAAATACAGACACAGTTCAGTCCTTCAGTTTATTTTATAGAAACTATTATTTCAGTTTTTTGTTTTTTTTATTGTTCTAGAGTGAAATATACATATAATTATATTAATGCTACTAATGAAGACAAATTACTTATTTGAATGTAGAATTGTAAAATTTAACAGAATCTCCCAAATGAATCAGATGAATGATTCCTTATCGATGTTATTATATTATAAATAATATTCACACTGGTTTAAATAAACCGTCCGATGGTATTTCATAATGGACGCCGCAGTGCCCACCATCATCGTCCTCTTTCAGTTAAAGACTCACTAGAGAGACACACTGGTGCATTGTGGGATTCTTCTCTTCATTGTGGTTACTTGTTCAGTGTGTTCACAAACATCTGAGAACTCGGCAGACAGTTTCTGTGTTGGCTGTTTCATATAGAGGCCTGTCCCATATAGAGGCCTGTCCCATATAGAGGCCTGTCCCTTATAGAGGCCTGTCCCCCGTATACAGAGGCCTGTCCCATATAGAGGTCTGTCCCATATAGAGGCCCCTATAGAGGCCTGTCCCGTATACAGAGGCCTGTCCCGTATACAGAGGCCTGTCCCATATAGAGGTCTGTCCCTTATAGAGGCCTGTCCCGTAGAGGTCTGTCCCAGAGGCCTGTCCCGTATACAGAGGCCTGTCCCTTATAGAGGCGTGTCCCTTATACAGAAGCGTGTCCCTTATAGGGGCCTGTCCTTTATAGAGGTCTGTCCTTTATAGAGGCATGTCCCTTATATAGAGGCCTGTCCCGTATACAGAGGCCTGTCCCGTATACAGAGGCCTGTCCCGTATACAGAGGCCTGTCCCGTATACAGAGGCCTGTCCTTTATAGAGGCCTGTCCCGTATACAGAGGCCTGTCCCGTATACAGAGGCCTGTCCTTTATAGAGGCCTGTCCCGTATACAGAGGCCTGTCCCGTATACAGAGGCCTGTCCCGTATACAGAGGCCTGTCCTTTATAGAGGCATGTCCCTTATATAGAGGCCTGTCCCGTATACAGAGGCCTGTCCCGTACAGTGAAGCAAACTAAAGCTCGGGTTGTTTACTGAAGTTTTACGGTATTAAGCAGGAATCTCCTTGAAATCAATGTATGTATAATGGCTTTGGTATCAATGCCGGACGTCTCGTGGAGGAGGTGAAATGTCTTTACATGCAGCCAACGGAGCTCATAGCTTCCTGTCAGGGGTCGTGTTTGGTCTCTGTGTGTCTTCCTCCCCGTCCTAATCTGTCCTCCTCAAGGACGCCTTCCTCGTTAAAATCCGTCTCTCTCTGTGGGAAGACAAACATCTGCGTCTCTGACCTCTTAACGAGGATCAGATCCTCTTTCTATCGAGGTTGTTGCTCAGAACAAATGGTGTGTTTTTCCGAATAAAAGCCTTCAGCCTGTGTGCTGCTGAGGCTTCGGCCTCCTGCTGAGCCGCTCTGTTAACAAACTGCTGATTGAACCAACGTCTGCTGTGTTTCGTCCTCCGACACGTCTCGACACGCCGCTGTTCGTCTGATGACAGGACGGACCGCAGGAAACCAGAGCGAGGACGCAGTTCAGACAAGACGAGACAGGCAGGATGTCACTTTATTCTTCTTTAACCTCCTCGGCTCGACTTTCCCCGTTCACCTCCAGAGAAACAAAGATCTTTACTCACAGATGCTCATTCACACTTTTAATGTCTGATTAGGACCAAAGCTACATGTGTAAGACACTACTGAAGGGTACGGAAGCTGAGAGAGGCCAAGGTTTATATTTAGTTAATATAACAGAATCATTTTCACATAATCTCATAAACCAAATTTTTTTCCTGTAAATAAGAAACTAATTTCTCTGGATAAAAAGTTTTGTCACGTTTTTGTCAACAAACAACAAAAGATATGTTTGAGATTTTCTTGCTTTCTTGAGAAAAAATAAAATGTAATGAGATACGTTGAAGATTTAAAAGTTAATAATCGTAACGATAAAATTTACGATTGGATTCAGATACGATTTTCCCTCGAATCTTCACACATTTATGTCGCAATGTATCTTTACATTCCTGCTCTCTGCTGATACGGGGCGGAGGTCAGATCTTCTGTCTGTTGCTCAAGGACACTTCAGCAGAAACCTCTGAGAGAAAATCCCCTCATTTGCAGCCGCCTCTGCTCACTCAGCTGTCTTCCATATCTGGACAGGAAAAAACTCCCAGCAGCCCCCTCTCTCTCTCTGTCTCTCTCTCTCTCTCTCTCTCCCTATGACATGAACAGCCTGGGCTGCTCACTCGCCCTCTTTTCTCCTCTGTGGACTTTCCTTTTTCTTTCTCCGTCCATCCCTGCTGTCCGGCGTCACTCTGCCCGGCGGAAACACATTCCAGCCGGTTCATTCCTGCCGTCACCGTGCCCCCAGCCTCCCCCAGCCTCCCTAGCCTCCCCCTGCCTCCCCCCGATCAGTCTTAGAAAGAAAAGCTCCTTCCTCTGAACCACTGGAGGCTCTTTTCATGTTCAGACCTGCTTCTGGGCCCCCTGAGGAGAGTCTCCCAGGGTCAGCGCCCCACAATAGGCGGGTTAGCGCTGCTTAAAGCAAAACCAGCTAATTGACAACGTTGCGTTTTGTTTCTCGGCGCTGCGTTTTGGGTCCCAGAGGGTCTTAAATGTGCCAGAAGAAAGAGTGACCATTTGGTTCTTTCTGTGCTTAAAGGTTGAGTTCACAGCGCTGCTTCCTGTTTATAGTTCAACCGTCCAATGTAACAAAACCGCAATAAACAAACGTTTTTACCAGTTTTACAGTTATAATTCGCTTTTAAATGTATAAATAAGTTACTTTATTAATCCTGTTGATATAATGTTTTTAAAGTTATGATTATGAGTTATTGTTACCAATGATCAACCGTATTTGCCATAAAGATATAATTACAGTTCTGTCCCTGGAATCAGTTATCTGTTGGATTCCACTTTCTCCAACTGCCTTAAAGTAGTCAGAATGACTTGTTTGTGATCTTTTATTTTGGTAGGACACTTAAACCCATGTCTTCCTCTCCATTAAATATTATATTTTTGGAGATGTTTCGTCCTGAAACACATTTCAGAATCCGAGCTTTATAAACGTTCATGGTTATAAACGATGTAAATTTTGACTGGAGTCTGGTTGAGAAGCAGCGAATGTGTCACACTGTAATTCAGCGGGTCGTCGGTTCTGTCGTCAGACGGGACGAGAACATTAACGCGTACAGCGCCGTCTTTGTCTGTGAGATTCTTCGTCTTCAATACTCTGATTGTTCTCCTGACTTCAGACTCATCAGTTCACTTCTAACTGAACTTCCCAGAAAAATACCACAAACGTCTCTCACAGTGCAGAGTTCTGCTCATCCTGCGCTCTCGATGTGCTGCAACTATCAATTACTCTCATTATTGATTAATCTGAAGATTATTGGTGGCATCTGTCCAACAGTCCAAGAACTTCCATCTGGGAAGTCGTCGTTGGAAACTGTTTGGCTGTAATCTGACTGTAGTATCATATAATCTGACTATAGTATCATATAATCTGACTATAGTATCATATAATCTGACTGTAGTATCATATAATCTGACTGTAATCTGATTATAATTTCAGGATAATCTGACTATAATCAATCAGAGGCTTTAAGCATTTTAATTTGGACAGTTTGTTTAAATTTACGTTCACAATCAGTCCAGTTAAAAGTCTGATCTTACAGCAGCGTCACCTCCTCCTCGTCCAATCAGAGCGTCCCAGCAGCCACCTGGGCTCAGGGCTGACTCCTCTTTGTCTCCTCGGTGTTGTTTGCCTCCTGATTGCTGCGCCAACAGACGCCTTTGTCCCGTTTGTGAGGATGTGGAGGCGTTTGTTTGTGGCGGGTTCCTGCCGGCTGGCGTCTGTCCTCTGAGCTCCTCGCCGGCTCTTTGATCCGCAGCCAGAGCGTCTCCAGAGGAAGCGTTCGGATCGCAGATGATCTGAATAAATCTCCCTAAACACTTAAAACACTTCAGGTCAAAGGTCAAATGTGACGCCTTTAATTTGGGATAATGTGTTCAAGTTCTGGTTTCACTCAAACTGGACTGCATCACTTCCTGTCTTTAATCTGAAGTAATCAATACTCATTAATAAAGTATTAATCAAACTAATACGGTCGACAACCTTATCAGACTTTAGCAGTTAGCTGTTAGCTGTTAGCAGTTAGCTAGTGTTTCTGCAGTTGATTCCACTCATTTAAATTCTCATACCAGTCATTGTTTGCTGTCTCCACCCTGCGTCTTTACAGCTTCATATTAACCTTGACCCCACACACACTCACTCACTCACTCACTCACACACACTCACTCACTCACTCACTCACACACACACACACACACACACACACACACACACACACACACACACACACACACACACACGCAGGAGGAAGTGTGTGTGTGTGTGTGTGTGTGTGTGTTTGCAGTCTCCTCATTGTTTCCTGTAATAAACTGCTCCTTTGTGAGCGTCCCATCAGTCCTATCAGCTGCTTCACCTTTATTTGCTGTCGACACAGAGGGGCCCCCAGGGGGCCGGGGCCCCTGTCAGCGCTCTGTTTACAGAGCAGATTCTTTGGCTGAGCAAACAGCCGTACCCCCCGCCGCCCCGGCTCAAACATGGCGGCGCTCCTTCTCGCGCTGACTGACGGCTCCTGCTCGAACGGCCTGCTCAGACTCGCCCGAGATATGTACGTGGCGAGCGGCGGACGCGGCGAGCTCCAGACCGCTGCTTCAGCGTGTCCCAACCACACTTTACATTCCTGCTCAGCAGCTCCCAGATCAGCAGAGAGAACGCCGTCCGTCCGGCTTCCAGGTTGTTTCCTGGAAGTGACTGAACTCTATCTGATCTCTGCGAGGACTGAACGCTCTAAAGCCGCCAGCGTTAGACTGTCAGCAGCTGGATGAACACATTGATTCATCCATTCATTCAAACTTTACCTCATGAATCCACTGAGGCCTCATTAACCCTCTGAGGTCTGAGGGCATTTTCTCCTTTAATTCATCTTTAAAGGCACTTTAACAGAAAACCCTCAGCTCTCTGTACATGAGCTCAATCTGTCCTAGAGCACCTTGTAAACACGTCATTTGTCCCTAATGCTGAAAAACGTAAAGTTTTTTAATTTTCAAACCAAACATTTACATGTTTCAGTTTATTATCTATATAGATATATCTATATATAAATCCATCAGGCTCTGAAACTCCTCCCTCATCCTCGTCGCTGCTCTCCAAAACCGCTGCAAGAACTTCGCCTACTGTGTACTTTTTCACCGATTTCTCTTCTTCTTGTATTTCCCCCTCCTATATGTGTTTTTGACCCCTGAGAGCCGACAGACACACAAATAATAAGCTGGTGAAGTTTGTGAAATGTTATATTTATTTTCCTTTTATTGTTAAAACCACGAGTGTCTATTTCCTTCTGTCTGTCTGTCTGTCTGTCTGTCTGTGGGAAAATATCTGCAACTTTCATTCAAAATATTATGAGATAAGTTGTTTCAGTAGCTGGAAATCAGAAATGAACACGTTCATCCATTATTATATATTATTATTATAATATTGTGTCATGTGAGCAGATTCAGAGACTGAAGAGATGCAAATATTGTTTAAACGATGTTCAGTGACTTTAAATATTAAATATGAACTTCCTTCCTGTCTGCAGGTAAGTCCTTCGATATCACCTACGTGCGACTCAAGTTCCACACCAGCCGTCCGGAGAGCTTCGCCATCTACAAGCGGACCAGCGAGGGCGGCCCCTGGGTGCCGTACCAGTACTACAGCGGCTCCTGCGAGAAGACGTACCAGAAGGCGGGCCGCGGCTTCATCCGCACCGGCGAGGACGAGCAGCAGGCGCTCTGCACCGACGAGTTCAGCGACATCTCACCGCTCACCGGCGGAAACGTGGCCTTCTCCACGCTGGAGGGCCGACCCAGCGCCTACAACTTCGACAACAGCCCCGTCCTCCAGGTGAGAGCCGCAGGAAGTCTGCAGAGGAAACAGGAAGTGGTTCTTCCTGTGATGGAATTCCTTCCTGTCAGTCAGCTAGTGTTTCTGTAGTGGAGACTAAACGTTAACAATGATCCATATCAGCAGTTTGAATCCAACTAAAAGCTCCCTGCACCAAACTCCCTTTAAGAAATATCACATTTTAACAATTCCTAACGTGTTCGTAACAACACGTAACTCTAGAAACACGAGCTAAAGGCCGTCATATGTCCACAGTCTGACTGTCAATACAGGATCAATATCATTCTGAATTCTATATTGATTATCTGCTGATTGACTGATTATTGGTGAATTATTTCAGTATGTGTGTAAACACTTAAACTAACGAGGCTCCCGTGTTGTAGTGTTTTTCTGTACAGAGTCTGGGGGACATTAGTTTGTGTTACGGCTCCCTGCTGAGATTTATTGGACCAGTTCTGAAACTGTGTCCGTCAGCGATCAATAAAACTCCTGCTATTGATCTGAAGTGTTTCTGTAGTTTCTAATCTGTAGTCCTCATTAAGCTCTGAGTGTATCTCTGAGGAACAGACAGTGTGAGTCGGTCCGTTCTGCCGCTCAGGTTGCAGGTTTGACGCTGCCAAGTGTTGAGACATGTTGCTAGGCGACGCCCCCGGATTTCCCACTGCAGCAGCAGCTTCACCGACCTGCAGCTGGAAGACTTCTTCTTCTCCCCTCCTCCCTCTCTCTCTCTCTCTCTCTCTCTCTCTCTCTCTCTCTCTCTCCCTCTCTCTCTTTCTTTCTTTCTTTCTCTCTCTCTCTCTCCTTCCTCCTCCTCCTCTTCATTCCCTGTCTCTCGCTCCTTCCTCCTCTCTCTCTCTCTCTCTCTCTCTCTCCTCTCTCCTTCCTCCCCCTCCTCTTCATTCCCTCTCTCTCTCTCTCTCTCTCTCTCTCTCTCTCCCCTCCTCTTCATTCCCTCCCCTCTCTCTTCTCTCATTCCCTCTCTCTCTCTCTCTCTCTCCTTCCTCCCCCTCCTCTTCATTCTCTCTCTCTCTCTCTCTCTCTCCTTCCTCCCCCCTCCTCTTCATTCCCTCTCTCTCTCTCTCTCTCTCTCTCTCTCTCTCTCTCCTCTCCCCCTCTCTCTCCTTCCTCCCCCTCATTCCCTCTCTCTCTCTCTCTCTCTCTCTCTCTCTCTCTCTCTCCTCTCCTCTCCTCTCTCCTCTCTCTCTCCTTCCTCCCCCTCTCTGTGTTTGTGTTTCCATGTGTCTTCACTCTGTGCTCAGGTTGTTGCTCAATAAGTGAAAGAGGAGACTGTGTTTTCGTTCTGCTGATTGTTGCATAATGTTTGCAGCTCGTTCTTTTTCTTCTGCTCTGGTTTTTAAAAGTGGAGGAAAACCTTTATTTTTAATCTGTGAGCTGCGGAGGAGTTCTGGATCCAGTTCGTGCTTCCCACAGTTAAAACATACGACGAGAGCGGTTCTCCATCTTTGACAGAACTCTTTTTCTCGTTTTCTTTGTTTTGGGCCGAATGAATCACATTTTAATAATAATCAGAGACTCCAAAACTCACAAAACCAGGCTCAGAATTCAAAATGTATGCGTCACATAAGCACACGGGCACACGGGCACAACCAGTGTATTGGTTCCGTAGCCCAAACCCAACAGGAAGTCGACGTTGTATTTCAACAAACTCCTCCTACAGAACTGATCGGATCGACTTCAGATTGGGTCAGTGCACTCCAGAGACGTCCACAGTGAAGAGTTAGGTGTGTCTGTGGCGTGGCGTGGTAAACCGCCATGAAACAGGAAGTTGTTGTAACTTGAGTATAATGTGCGTAGCTTGGGACCGCTGATGAGTGTGATCAGTGGGTGTTTATCTGAGCGAGGGTCTAATGAATAAAGTGGGAGCAGTTTGAAACTTGAGCCGGCTCTGGGTCTTTATAATGCGTCTGAAGTGATGGAGAGGTTCAACAGCCTCCTCCTGTTTCTTTCTTTCTTTGTGGTTCCGTCATTAATACTTCCCCTCCGTGTAAATGAACAGATTTAGCTCTGCAGCTCAGCTGTAAACTTCCTTATTTGACTTGTTGGCATGAAGCTATTTATACCGAAGCTGGGGACTCTTTTTGGAGGCGTCAGACGGCTGTTTGTCGCTCTCTGACATTCCCGCTGTCTGTCATCTCTGAGCTCTGAGTAGGAAATAACCGCCAGCTGAGACAGTCCACCTTAACAGCCAGTCTGGCCACCGACCAGCTATCACTCACTTTTATTCCAGAGCTGCGGTTTCCAACCGTTTTGGCTTCTGACCCCTTAAAATAAAGCAGTGTCTGCTTGCAGCCGCTGTGTCACAGGCGTCAGACATCTGTGAGTTTCACCTCCACATTGTGTCATTTGAAGAGATATCCAAGATAAAAATATCCAGTATTGCACATTGTAGACGGACGGTCAGTAACAGGTATTAAAATTTACACTTATATATTTGATTTTCGTTTTGAAATACAAACATTAAAATTGAGAGAGAGATTTAATCCGTGTATCATTCGTTCTTTTCATATTCAATTGAGATTTTAAAATCAGAAAATTAAAAAATGGTTTGTTATTTCCTCATTAGTTTATGAATCTGATACCAAAAAACAAATAACAGTTCATTTTTTGTACTTTCGATTTATTGCTCAGATCAAAAATAGGAAATGAAATAACGAGCCACGGATCGATTTTGATTTTGATATTTAATTTGTCCGATTTGTGAGAACCGGAAGTTATTGTCGTCTTCGTGTGTTGCACTTGGAAGTTTGCCGCAATTTCGCAAAGCCTGAAAAAACTCAATCATGCAGTGAATGTATTTTTTGAGTAATTTCGTATCGACACCATGGCCGCACTGCAACCATATGCTGATTTAATTAAAGAGTTATTTGAAACTGGCAACACACATGTCGAGATTTCTACTACGCTGCAGCAGATGGAGATCCTGGAAGATCCTGCAGATTTTTTCGGTCGTAATGTCGTCTTCCTTGACAGTCACCCGTTTAGTTCCTCTGAACAAGATGAAACTCTCCATGATTGATCCTCAGTTTTGAAGGCTAACGTTAGTTAAACTGAAGAAGTGAATCAAGCTAACGAGACAATAACTTCCGGTTCATACAAAGAAAAAAATTAAATATCAAAATCAAAATCGATCCGTGGCCCGTTATTTCATTTCCTATTTTATTTTTGATCTGAGCAATAAATCGAAAGTACAAAAAATGAACCGTTATTTGTTTTTTGGTATCAGATTCATAAACTAATGAGGAAATAACAAACCGTTTTTTCATTTTCTGATTTTGTAATCTCAATTGAATATGAAAAGAACGAATGTTGTGCGTCTGTCTGTCTGTCTCTCTCTCTCTCTCCCACCCACCTAGAGCCGAAGGATCTGTCCTAGGTTTCTGCCTTTTAACAGGCAGTGTTTCCTTGCCCTTGTCTCCAAGGTCTTGCTCATGGTGGTACTGTTGGGTCTCTGTAATTAATGTTAAAGAGTTCGGTCTAGACCTGCTCTATTTGAAAAGTGTCCTGAGATAACTTCTGTTATGAATTGGCGCTATACAAATAAAATTGAATTGAATTGAATTAAAATTTTAAAAGTGATTTTCATTTTCTATTTTGTTTAAACAAAAAATAAAATGACTAAAAAGCAGGAAGAAGATGGATCTATTGTCAGATATATAATATAATATCCATAGGTATGTTTTCATTAGTGTTTAATCAGCTGAAGAGAATGAGAGTTTGTATCTACAGAGGGAGCGGGTCGTCTTCTGGTGGAGTCCGCCATGTTTATTGTTCAGTGCTCCGGTTCTGTGGCTCATTCGGGCCCCGATCCCCGGCAGTATTCCCCACTGGGTCCCTCTGCTGCTACACTAGCAGTGTTTAAACTCCCCCCCCGTCCTTCCAGCTCCGGGTACAGTTAGCATATGCAGCAGTGCAGCGGAGACTTCCTGTGTTACAGGAGAAAAGGTCCGTGTTACAACAGTCCTCTGATACTTTGGTCCCGGGGACCACTGTTAGTGGGGCAGCCGTAGACTGTTTGTTAGTTTTGGTATCTTAAAAATGTAAAAATGTTGACTTTTACCACCAGTTATGGCCAACTCTGTCTCGTTACAGTGACTGGGTATTCATCCTACAATCTCAAACTAACTGCAGTAGTTAAATACACTGACTCCCGTCTGAAATGCAGTGAAGTAGAAGTAAAATGTTTGCATGGAGCAAACTAGAGTACTGCAGTAAATGTACTCGTTCCACCGCTGACAGATGGTGTATTTGTTCCCAGGCTGCAGTCTGCTGCAGCTCAGCTGAATGTTTGTGATTCCCAGAGGACTTTCTAACATCAGGCAGCATTCTTCCCTCCAGAAAACACGTGTCCCGGTCGAGGCGTTCCACACTGGCACAGAGCTGCACATGATTGATAGCAAACAAATGTTCTGTACAGTTTAAACAGTGTTGACTCAGCCGAGAACCTGCATGAGCTTCCTGGACGGGACGGGCCTGAAGGGCTGCAGCTGCCGGACGAATGATGCGAGTTTATTCTTCATGAATCATAAAGAGAGAAAGCGGGGCGTTACCGGGCAGATAACTGACGGGCTGAGAAAGCAGCTGCACAACAGTTATTAACAATGACGATCCTTCATCAGAGCCAGAAACAGGGCGTCTGAGACTGGAGCTGGTTCTGGTTCCTGACTGAACCATGTCAACAACTCAAACGTTTTGATCAGATTTTTTATTTAGATTTATTTGATCAGCTGGTTTAAATCAATGGCCCGGTTGTATCAAGAGCTGATAACCAACCAGAAGCAGGCAAATAAAAGGGGCCTTGCATTGAAATCTAGTTTTAGAGACTTACTGATTTTGGTTCATACCGAGCTCACGTGGAGGTAAACATGAGCATTTAACCTTTCAACTCACATTAAACTTACCGCCACCTCTGGTGAGCCTGGTTGTACCCACTGTTGAGGTCAGCTGTATTTTTTCCAAGGACCATACAATAAGAGTTGTGAAATAATTGTCCAAAAGTAACATATTGTTTACCAAAAAACCCTGTTCAGTTTTTGGACATTTCTGGACTAATAAAATTAGGGTCAAGGGTATGTTATGTTCAGGGTTGTGCTGAATTGGCCCTGTTAGTGCTAGTGGAGTTCGTCTACAACAGATTAACGATTCTTTCCGTGAGGAGTACGTTTTCGATCGATGGGGTGGAACGCTGCCCCAAACTTTATGACCCTGCGAGCTGGCTCCACCATCCAGAGGCATTAAAAAGAGTCAGCTGCGGTAGTTTAGCATCTGATTAGGACGTCCCCAGGATGACTCTGACCCCAGACCTAGAACATACTGCAGGGACTGTATATCACATCTGGCCTGGGAATGCCTCGGGATCCTCTGGGAACAGCTGGAAGGCTGCCACCACAACCTGGACCTGGATAAACAGGGTTTATTTGTACACTCAGTATGGAAGCAGATTGGTGCTGAGCTGGATCAGTTCATCTGTAAGTTTTAGCCACATTTTCTGTGTCTTTTGTTCCTTGGTCGTCTGTGTTGTACTTTTCAACCTAGTAATAGATCATAAATGTGCCTTAATTGGCTGCCAAAGCACCACCAGCCCCCGTGAGTCCATCAGTAGCTTTTCATGGCTGTTTGGACTATTATGACTCATCCGTCTCAAATGGAAGGACGGAAGCTGCGACCCACTCGCGTCAAGCAACAGAGAGCAGATCGCTGCTGCAATGCTACATCAGAAAAGTCTAAAATAACAATAAACACGATTAAAACAGAGAAACCATTTAACCACGTAGACCCATTGTAGCAGCACTGATAGCAAGAATAAATAAACAGTCAACATCGGGCAGGAAGAAGCTCTGGAGACAGTGACGGAGCCAAACTGCGTGATAAAGCTGTGTCCGGTTGAATTTTGTGAGGCCACAGCTCAGATATGTTGCCTCTCAGCCCACCGCCCACTACCTTGTTGCATTTTTAAAATATAAGTGGTTTGTGTACAGGACAGGAGAGCATTGAATCAATCTTAGTGGTAAAACTGTAAATAACTGACAGGAGTCACAGTGTGGAGCGATTGGTGGGTGAATCAGAAACCTGTTCCACATTCCCAACAGTTATACAAGGATTTAACATCAGTGTGCAAAGTCACAGGAGGAGGCAGAAGAGTAGGTGGATAATAAATGTACAGTGCGTCCGACCTGAACAGGATTTAAAGAGAAAGTCTGAGACCTTTAAATCCTTCCATCTCTGCGGTTTATGTGCAGATTTATTTCCTCTAACAGGAGGCCAACAGGCTGTCAGCAGATATTTTAACAGTTTCCTCCAGAGGTTGAAAGTCGGAACATTTTTTGAAGAGAACAGGGAAAGAGAAGGACATTTATTCACATGTTCCCTGGCATATCAGAAATGGATTAACATTTATACAAGTGTTCCCACTTTCCTGTGGGCTGCTGGTCAGACTGTGGTTTCTGTGAGCTGTGTGTTTGTCTTCAAACAGCTGCTGTGAGCTCTCACTCTGCTGAGTAAAAACCTCAGATAAGCTTCCTGCTGATACTGAACAAAGCTATCGCTGGCCTTCACTCTGAGTTTCCCATGAGCCTTTTCACACGGGCATTGCGATATTGAGTAACTTTCTTTATCCTCATGGCCGAAACCAAACAGGTGTCCTTCAGTAATTCTCTCCATCTGGGTCTCCTATCACAACGCCAAGAAAATAAATTCCACCTCTACAGAAATGTCACAGTTTGAGTGCCTGTTTGCGCCACTGTTTCTTAGTGTTTCCCACAGCCTGAGAACTAAAACCACTTCCCTGTTTGCAGATTCATGGTCCAAGCTGTTTGTGAGTCAAGGAACTTCCATATCTGAGGAATATTTCACACATCTGTGTTGCTCTCGCTAACGGCGAGGTGTCCAATTCTTTGTTTCAAAGTGAAATGTCCCAACAAAAACTGGCAAGATTGTTATAAAACATCAGACATTTATGTTCCCTGCAGAATGAAGTGTAATAACTTCTTCAGGTCAACAATGTGTCCAATACTTTGGTTTATGAGCAAATACATTTTAGAACTGACGACATTCCCTTCAGTGTGTCTGCCCGGCCTGATGTCTCTAACAGTGCGGCCATGTTGTGTCTCTTGCAGGACTGGGTGACGGCCACCGACATCAGAGTGACCCTGAACAGGCTCAACACGTTCGGAGACGAGGTTTTCAACGACCCCAAGGTCCTCAAGTCCTACTACTACGCCATCTCTGACTTCGCTGTGGGAGGAAGGTAAAGAGCAAGAAAAGACTGAAGTTTGTAGCTTTTTGGGAGTTTAAAAAAAAAAAAAAAGAATCTCCATGATGCATTAGTTCAGTTTTATATGGAGGTATGTTGTGCTGCAGTGAATCTAATTATACTGAGAACATATCTGCTTGTTTACATCTGAGTGTGAACAAGTTGGAGCAGCCTGAGGTTCATGAAACCTGCTCAGACAAAGGAAGCTGCACTCAATGACTGAGAGCGGTCAGGTGGTTTTGTGGGTGCTGGTCTCGATGTGTCACTGTGTGGTCTGCTTCCCTGTGGCCTGAATCCACATAAGAACTCCTTTTCCTGCGCGTCTGAAAAAAAAAGGTTTCGACAGGCATTACGAGCGTGTTAAACAGGCTGCCGCTGCACGGCCTCTGCAGCCATAATCTGTTTGAAATGTGGAGCAGATTTCCATTACACAGCCAGCATTCCTGGCATTCCTGGCCGGCAGGGCTGGATTACAGGGAGACCGGAGTGGGGCGGACCGACCGCCATGA
This sequence comes from Dicentrarchus labrax, assembly GCF_905237075.1. NCBI lineage: Eukaryota > Metazoa > Chordata > Actinopteri > Moronidae > Dicentrarchus > Dicentrarchus labrax. The sequence continues at coordinate 732,116 of NW_026136719.1, read as the reverse complement.
CGGACGGAAGAAAAGGGAAGAGTCCTGAGCTGAAGCACCTGTCAGAGCTGCAGAATTTAACCTTTATTTATCCAAGGAGGAGGTTTCTAAGGAGTCTTTTCCTCTGTTAGCTCCGCCCCCATTTACCTGAACTTGTTCACCTGAGAGCTGAGCTTCATCAGCCAATCAGCTTCAAGAGTCCTCTTCATTCTTCAGCCCTGTGATGGACATGAAACGGGTTGAATCTTGAGTACAAACACACTGAGCTCAAACTGTGTTGGTGAACATTGAGATTTTAATTAAAACTTGAACTGAACGAAGCTAACAGTCTGAAAGCTAACTGAAGTCAAAGATAAAAGGCTCGGCGATCTCTGAGGACAGTTTATCTTCTGCTCTCTGGAGGCCTTTGTGTTATTGGTGACTTCACTGTTAATTTAAGAAGCAAGAGGAGTCTAACTTCCACTGAGGTTTCTTCTGGCAGAGAATCTCATCCAACAACCTAACAATGATTCAGTTCCTGAACGCTGACCCACACACCAAGCTTTAACCTTGTTTAGTAAAGATTTATTCATTATAAAATACCTTCTCTCAGTGCAGCTGCACACACAGAGTTCAGTATCTATCTGCCTGGGAGAGATTTCTACAACTCAAACTGTGGACAATAATTAGAAGTTGTATGTATGTTGCAGTGTTCAGTTCCTTCTCACTGTCAGTTTTTCCACGTCTCTCTGCCAACAAACACCTGAGACAATAACCAAACGGTGGCTGCTGAGCAAGTCCGGTCCTGTTGTGAGGGGCTCTTCCCCCCTCGAGGAAGTTTAACAAAGCCTTCCCTCAGAGCCACCGGGCGGAAAAACCTCATCAGACCCAAAAACAATATCAGCACCGCCCCGTCCACCGCTGTCATTTTAAAACTCTGAGCCTCTGGCTTCTTCCTGTTTTCATACGTCAGATATTTCGAATAAATCTGAAGAGTTTTTAAAGCAGTGTGGAGAAGTTTATGGCACAGAGTAACAGATAGTTCAGGACTAAATAATCTTTCTTTGTTGGTTAACAGAGAGGTTGTTAGTGGAGGTTCTAATCCCGGAGTCTCAAAGAAACATGTTGTCCTCCAGGTGTGACAGGTGTGTTTCTGTGCTGCAGGTGTAAGTGTAACGGCCATGCCAGTGAGTGTGTGAAGAACAGCAGAGGACAACTGTTGTGTAACTGCAAACACAACACGGAGGGCGACGACTGCAACGTCTGCAAACCGTTCTACAACGACCGGCCGTGGAGGAGAGCGACCGCCGAAAACCCCAACGAATGTCTGCGTAAGTCTGCTGAGCTCTTTTACTGCAGCCGTTACTGCTTTACTGCAGCTGTACTGCAGACAGTAAGGTGGACTGAAGCATTATGGGTAACCCTGTGAATGTGTCTTTCAGCCTGCGACTGTAGCGGGAAGAGCTCTGAGTGTTACTTCGATGGCGAGTTGTACCGGGCCACCGGACACGGAGGTCACTGCAGGAACTGCGCCGACAACACGGACGGGCCCAACTGTGAGCGCTGCCTGGACAACTACTACAGAGAGCAGAGCGGCCGCTGCCTGCCCTGTGGCTGCAACACCGTCGGTGAGTTCCAGACCTCTCAACAGCACCTCATGGCCTTCTTGTTGACATTGATCTCCACTCCCTGTTACTTTCTGCTGTTTCCAAGGTTCATTATTAGAAGGTCGGTCAGCTCAGTTTATGGGAATTATTAAGGTTCAAATCCCCTCTGCTCCACACTGTTACACCAAACTCCATTCAAAAAACGGCTGTTTTAAGGAAGTAAAACCTTTATTTCCACCATCAAACTGCAGTGAGAGGATTAATAAACTGCAGTGAGAGGATTAATAAACTGCAGAGAGGATTAATAAACTGAAGGAGAGGATTAATAAACTGCAGTGAGAGGATTAATAAACTGCAGTGAGAGGATTAATAAACTGCAGTGAGAGGATTAATAAACTGCAGTGAGAGGATTAATAAACTGCAGTGAGAGGATTAATAAACTGCAGTGAGAGGATTAATAAACTGCAGTGAGAGGATTAATAAACTGCAGTGAGAGGATTAATAAACTGCAGAGAGGATTAATAAACTGCAGAGAGGATTAATAAACTGCAGTGAGGATTAATAAACTGCAGTGAGGATTAATAAACTGCAGTGAGAGGATTAATAAACTGCAGTGAGAGGATTAATAAACTGCAGAGAGGATTGATAAACTGCAGTGAGAGGATTAATAAACTGCAGTGAGAGGATTAATAAACTGCAGAGAGGATTAATAAACTGCAGAGAGGATTAATAAACTGCAGTGAGAGGATTAATAAACTGCAGTGAGAGGATTAATAAACTGCAGTGAGAGGATTAATAAACTGCAGAGTGAGGTAGGTAATCGATCAGTAATATGGTGATGACATTATGAGTCTGTGCAGTGAAACATGTGAAACCTCTGGAATGAATCTTGTGGGTTTTCGGTATTTAACTCAACGCAGCAGCAAACCGCCGCTTAATGTGAACCAGCTGAGTCCCAGTGACACAGTTCCACCAGTTCTGTCCCGTAACGGTTAATGGGAGCTGATTGTTTACACGTGGTTGAAGGTTAACATGCTGACGGTCTGTGTGTGTGTGTGTGTGTGTGTGTGTGTGTGTGTGTGTTGTGTGTGTGTTTTGTGTGTGTGCAGGCTCAGAGTCTCCTCAGTGTGACAACAGAGGAATGTGTGCGTGTAAACCGGGAGTGACCGGAGAGAAGTGCGACCGCTGCCAGCCGGGATACCACAGTCTGACGGAGGCCGGCTGCAGGTACGCACTGACTCCAGATCAGCTCCACACTGTAACTGTTTCATCTGTGTGTCCAGTAGAGCTGCAACAACCATCAGTTAATCAATCACAGATGGATTTAGATAATTGATTGATCAGAAATGGTTCCAGCGTTTTCATCCTAACCTGAGTCTCTTCACTGAAACCTTTTTATCTCATAATTTCACTTAACATGAACACATTTATTAGTTTTGATTTTATTTAATTTACAGTTTAATGAGGAAATGTTACAGTTTATACATTTATACAGATTTCTGTCTTTTCTTCCCATCAATAAAATTTTTTACATTTGGGGTTCAGTCTTTAGATGGAGAGTAGATGCACTGTGAGCGCCCTCTGCTGGTCACATTTATAGATCCATCTGACTGTCCTGTCTGTACATCATGTGTTCATATTACACACATATAACACACACTTCCTCTCTCTCTCTGTCAGGCCTTGTTCTTGCTCGCCCTCTGGCAGCACTCAGGAGTGTGACGTCAACACGGGACAGTGTCGCTGCAAAGAGAACGTGGAGGGCTTCAGCTGCGACAGGTAACACACATAATATTACAGTATTTAGATATTCGCAGAGGTCAGTCTTTGAAAGGATAGATGGATTTTCTACATTTTTCACAATAAACAGACACAGCCCAAAAGTAAAAAAAAAAAAAACTCCCAATATTTTCTCTCTAATATTTTCTTTTATGTACCTCAAAGTTGTTCTGTAATTTCTGTAATAATGTAATAATCAAATTGTAATTTGATTACTGATAATCAGTATCTGTATCGGCCCTGATGAATCCATATCAATCAATCAATGCTGTCAGATATCAATAACATCCTTGATCAGTCCTGAGGAGTGTTTATGGCTTCTACAGCAGCAGAGGTCACATGCAGTTTACATTATATATATATATATATATATATATATATATATTTAATAAGATCTACAACATGTGAAGATAATTCAGCAGCAGATTATATTTGGTTGGCAGCTGCTGTCGCCTGTTATTCACAGTGAAGCAGGAAATGTCTCACACACTCTCGCTCTCTCACACACACTCTCTCACTCACACACACACACACACACTCTCACACACACACACACACACACACACTCACACTCACACACACACACACACACACACACACACACACACACACACCCACACACACACTTAGCTGTCAGCAGGTTTCAATGAAGCCTCTGATGAGCAGTGTAATGCTGTATTATATATGATGAAGAGCTTTCTTCTCACAGGTGAGACAGTTGGTCTGAGTAATGACAGTGCAGCATATTGAGTTATAGTGTGTAAAACATTACAATAATACAGGCTTTAGATAGCTTTAGATATTCGCAGAGGTCACATGCAGTTTTTGCCACTCATTGTAAGGATAGACCGATTATCAGCATTTTTCAGAGAGATGGACCCATTAAACTCCAGTTGCTTTCAGCTCATTGAAGACAGGATGAAGTAAAGCAAAGTCATCAGATACAGCTGAAGACTGACCCCTGACCTCTGACCTTTGTGTGATGACAGCTCGTATTTTAGAGGCTCTGATGTTTGAACTTGTGTGTGTCCGTCAGGTGTAAACTGGGTTACTTCAACCTGGACCCCACCAACCCTCAGGGCTGCACCCCCTGTTTCTGCTTCCAGCACTCGTCTGTGTGCGACAGCGCCGAGGGCTTCAGCGTCCACAGCGTCAGCTCGTCCTTCTACAGAGGTAACACCTCGAGACGCAGGCACGCAAAAACCCAGAAGATGTATTTAACTACAGTGTCGCTGCTGTAACGTGTGTGTGTGTGTTTGTGTGTCTGTGTCAGATGACGAACAGTGGACCGGTCAGCAGCGTGACGGATCCAGCGTCTCCGTGCAGTGGTCTCCCAGCGGACAGGAAGTCTCCCTCATCTCAGACGACTACTTCCCCATGTACTTCATAGCTCCGGGTACGAACTGATCAGAGATAATCCCACTGTCAGACAAACTAATGTTAGCCAGCTAACATCCAGCGTTTTAACATCCAGGTGTGTTTTTCCCGTCTTTCTGTGCGTCACAGAGAAGTTTTTGGGGAACCAGATGCTGAGTTACGGACAGAACCTGAGTCTGAGTTTCCGAGTCGACCGGCGGGACACTCGGCTGTCGGCGGAGGATCTGGTGCTCGAGGGAGCCAACCTGAGGGTGGCCGTCCCCCTCATCGCTCAGGGCAACGCCTACCCCAATGAGAACATGCAGACATACGTGTTCAGGTGAGACACACCTGCTCTCAACAGATTATCTGATCTGTTAATCTGAGATTAAAATGTATTGATAATCTGTGAATGAGGTTCAGTTTTAACGTCACGCACACAAAAACCACAGATTCAATTCATCTTAACTTACAAACACAAAATAAACTAATTTATTTACACTGTGCTCCTGAATTATACTTAATGTTTGTTTCCATAATCTCTAAATTCTGTTAATCTGGATTTACTTTATAATCCTAAATTTCCTTCCAGTGTCAGTTATCAGTAAAATCCAGGTAACATCTGGTTTTAATTTATGACGATGGATATATTTTGTGATTATTTATTAAGTATTAATAATAATCTGGATTAAGATTTGTTGTCCACTGGTAATCTGGCTCAACTGGACAGATTATTGGTGGTAATCTGTATTAAACTGGGTGATAATGTTATTGATGTGTTGCTCTGGTTGCGGTTCAGACTCCACGACAGCACTGACTACCCCTGGAGGCCGACCATCAGCCACTCGGACTTCCAGAAACTTCTCCACAACCTGACCGCCATCAAGATCCGCGGCACCTACAGCGAGAAGAGTACGCACGCACTGATAAACACTTCACCGTGGTAAAGGTAGACAACTCTGATAGCTTATGTTATGCTAATGAATCTGTCTCTCCAGGCGCCGGTTACCTTGACGACGTCTCCTTGGTGACGGCGAGGCGGGCTCCAGGAGTTCCGGCCCGCTGGGTGGAGCAGTGCACCTGTCCTCAGGGTTACCAGGGTCAACACTGTGAGCAGTGCACTCTGGGATATCGCCGCGCCCGTCCAGAGCTCGGAGCCTTCAGCCCCTGTGAGCCCTGCAACTGTAACGGACACAGCGACGACTGCAATGCCAACACAGGTAACACTGCTGACTGACTGCTGACTGACTGTTACTGTTTCTGACTGTTACCATCTGTTACCGACTGATACTGACTGTTACTGACTGTTACTGACTGTTACTGACTGTTACTGACTGTTACTGACTGTTATTGTCTGTTACTGACTGTTATTGTCTGTTACTGACTGTTATTGACTGTTATTGACTGTTACTGACTGTTACTGACTGATACTGACTGTTATTGTCTGTCCAGGAGCGTGTGACTGTCAGGACAACACAGCTGGTTTGAGCTGTGAGCGCTGTAAAGACGGTTTCTATGGCGACGCCACCCGGGGGACGTCAGGTGACTGTCAGCCGTGTCCCTGTCCGGCCGGAGCCACCTGCGCCGTCGTCCTCAAAACCAGAGAGGTGGTCTGCACCAACTGTCCCACAGGAACCACAGGTACACACAGCTCACCTGTACACACATAACGTAACAAAGATCACCTGTTCCCGTCCAGGTGTGTGACCTCTGACCTCACCTGTCTGCAGGTAAGCGCTGCGAGCTCTGTGATGACGGTTTCTTCGGCGACCCTCTGGGTCAGAGCGGGCCGGTGCGAGCCTGCCGCGCCTGCAAGTGCAGCGACAACATCGACCCCAACGCCGTCGGCAACTGCAACCGCGAGACCGGAGAGTGCCTCAAGTGCATCTACAACACCGACGGCTTCTTCTGCGACCGCTGCAAGGATGGTTTCTACGGCAACGCCCTGGCCACCAACCCCGCCGACAAGTGCAAACGTAAGAGGAAGTCCCGTTCACCATCATTGTTCATGTCCTTATTGGTTCCTGTTTGTTGACTCACTGACTGCGGTTCTCCTCAGCCTGCTCCTGCTCGCCATCCGGTACCGTCGACCGCCAAACCGGCTGCTCGCAGGTCACCGGTCAGTGTCAGTGCCTCCCCAACGTCGCCGAGCGCGACTGCAGCGCCTGTCAGCCCGGCTTCTTCAACTTGCAGAGCGGCAACGGCTGTGAACGGTCAGCTGACTCACCATCGCAGCAGCATCAGCATCAGATCAACGGCACCGTCCGTCCTTTCTAACCGTTCCTCTCCTCGCTTCCACAGGTGTAACTGCAACCCCATTGGCTCCACCAACGGCCAGTGTGACATCACTACGGGACAGTGTGAGTGTCAGCCCGGCGTCACTGGCCTGCACTGCGAACGCTGCGAGGTCAACTTCTTCGGCTTCAGCTCGTCCGGATGCAAACGTAAGTACAGTGACATCGCCACAACACGCCGTTAACACCTGGAATTAAACACCTGTATCAGGGGATCAAGGGACATTTAGAATAGATAAAAATGTGCGATTAATTACGAGTTACCTATTAAATATTTTAATCGTTTGACAGCACTAATTATTATTAATGTTACTTTAATTATTCACTCCGTTCTGTTGCGCCAGTTCTTCTGTGCTTGTTGTAACATCTGCACTCAATGTGAGATATTGGGATAACGTGTCTGAATACAGATTGCTTTTTAATACCAGGTGTAAACAGGGTGCGAGTCGGACTGTGTCCAGGTGTCGTCATTTGACGTATGTGGTTAAATAGATAAATAAAAAGTCTCCCTCTGTGCGACCCGCAGCCTGCGACTGCGACCCCGAAGGCTCTCAGTCGGGTCAGTGTAAAGAGGACGGTCGCTGTGAGTGTCGGCCCGGCTTTGTTGGAGCTCGATGTGACATGTGTGAGGAGAACTACTTCTACAACCGCTCGGCTCCGGGCTGCCAGCAGTGTCCCTCCTGCTACAGTCTGGTCAGAGACAAGGTGAGGACGGCACAGAGAATAACTACAGGAGCAACTTCAGACTCTTCTGTTTGGGACGCCTGCACAACGGTAACTGACTGTTTGTCTCTCCAGGTGAACCAGCAGAGGCAGAAGCTCCACGATCTGCAGACTCTGATCGATAACCTCGGCTCGGGTCAGGACACTGTCACCGATAAGGCCTTCGAGGATCGGCTGAAGGAGGCGGAGAGAGCCATAATGGAGCTGCTGGAGGAGGCTCAGACCAGCAAAGGTAACACGGCGTCTGCTTTCCTCAGAAACACAGAAAACGAGCTCAGCCCTGAAATGATTGACCCAACGTGACCTTTGACCCTACAGATGTAGACAAAGGTCTGCTGGATCGTCTGAACAACCTCAACAACACTCTGACCACCCAGTGGAACCGGCTGCAGAACATCCGCAACACAGTGGACAACACCGGCACTCAGGCCGACCGCGCCCGCAACCGAGTCCGAGACGCCGAGGACCTGATCGACCGAGCCCGGCAGGAGCTGGACAAGGCCAAGGACGCCATCAGTAAAGTGGTGAGTGATGTCACTGTTGTCACGGCAACTGTTAGTTCAATGACTAACGGAGAGCTTTATTAAACGAGGTCAATGTTGTCTGCAGGACATCAAACCCCCCAGCGGCACCGGAGATGCAAACAACATGACGCTGCTGGCAGAGGAGGCTCGGACGCTGGCTGAGAAGTAAGACAAGTTTATTCACAACTTTGAAGATTTCAAACATTACATATTTCTTTGCTTATTGAGGCTCGACACCTTTCTAATTATGTGTTCGTTGAACCCAACTGTGGTTTGCGGAGTACAGTTTGAGTTCAGCATTGTGGCCATCAAAATGTTGGTAGTGGCGAATAAATGAATTATTAAATTTGGTATCAGTGCACGGACCTGCGTACTCGCTGGTACTGAAGGAGTTTCTGATGCCAGTATCTGAACAAATCTGTCTGCGCTTTTCTCAGGCACAAGATGGACGCTGATCAGATTGAGAAGATTGCCAAAGACGCCAACGACACATCGACCAAAGCGTACAACCTGCTGCTGAAGACCCTGGATGGCGAGGGCAAGACGAGTCAGGAGATCACCGAGCTCAACAAGAAGTACGTCACTCCAAAGCTAACTCTCGTCCCTTGAATGATTATCCGAGTGTAACACCTGTTCTGTCTGTTGTGTTCAGGTATAACGATGCGAAGGAGCTGGCCAAGAATCTGGAGAAACAGGCCAACAAGGTTCAGGCCGAGGCCGAAGACGCCGGAGAAAAAGCTCTGAAGATCTTCGCCAACCTGACCAGCCTCCCGCCGTTCGACACCAAGGCCCTGGAGGTGAGTTCCCCACTGACGCGAATGAGTTTTTACGATGTTTAATTCGAATTCCTGGGTGACTGAGTGGCCGGTGTGTTTTCAGGATGAAGCCAGTAAGATAAAGAAGGAGGCGTCGGACCTCGACAAACTGATCGATAAGACGGAGAAGGACTACAACGACCTCAGAGACGACCTGAAGGGCAAAGAGCAGGAAGTCCGCAAACTGCTGGAGAAAGGCAAAAGTGAGCAGCAGGTATGTACTCAGGAGACTCCTACTCCCAGTCTTTATGCTAAGCTAAACACTGCTAACACGTCCTGACTGCAGTTCGGTTGAACTTTGTTGGAAAACGCGTCTCGTATGAAATTAAGTTGTTATTGTTGTTTTGTTGACAGACTGCGGATCAGCTTTTGGCTCGAGCCGACGCTGCCAAAGCTCTGGCTGAGGAGGCGGCGAAGAAGGGTCAGTCCACCTTCAGAGAGGCCGAGAGCATCCTGGAAGACCTCCGAGGTACCTGCCTGTCTCTTCAATTTAAGAGCTTTTAAGTTTACCAAATAGCATGAAAGCTACCTTAATGTGTACATTTAAAGACAATTTAGGGATAATTTAAAAATAAACCTGATTAACAGTTAATATACTGGTATAAAAATGACAAAATAAATGAATGCATAAAACCCTTCAAATATTACAGTTAATCAGTGTAACAAACCCATTAATTATCATTAAACCAAAACTGCTAACCTTAAAAACACTAAACTCGACATTAACAACGGACAAATGTTTCAGTAGAAGAAATTAAAATGTAATGTAAAGGTTTAGTTTTTCAAATAAAGGTGCAAGTTAAGAGATCTCGCTGTAGATTGTTTGGTAATTCTTTGAGAGATAGTTTGACAAACTGACTCAGTTACTGATAGTTCCTATCAAATAAACCTAAACGTCTTCGCAACCTTCGTAAACTTCCTGCAGACTTCGACAAGAGGGTCAATGACAACAAGACCGCCGCAGAGGACGCCCTGAAGAAGATCCCTGCCATAAACGCCACCATCATGGCCGCCAACGACAAGACCAGGCAGGCAGAGGCGGCGCTCGGCAACGCGGCCGCAGACGCCCGAGAGGCCAAGAGCAAGGCGGAGGAGGCCGAGAGGATCGCCAGCAACGTGCAGAAGGTGAGACGGGAAGCAATCTGCGGTTAACCGGAAATATGTTGGTGAGGTTTTTATCCTCTGACTGTGAATCTGTGTGCTCTCAGGGCTCCGCCAAGACCAAGGACGATGCGGAGAAGGCCTTGGAGGACACCAACAAGCTGGACAACGAGGTCAACGACATGATGACCGAGCTGGGCGCCGCAGAGCAGGAGTTGGCCAGGAAGAAGTCTGAGGCAGACCGGGACATGATGATGGCTGGAATGGTACGAGCCGGTTCTGCTGGTTAATAACAAACATTTTAGAGTAATCTGTAAAACGAGTTCCTGTTGGATCAACGCTGTTTATTGTTCCGCAGGCGTCAGACAACGCCAAGGAGGCTGAGGACAACGCCCGCAAGGCCAAGGGCGCTGTAAAGACGGTTCTGAGCACCATCACCGCCCTGCTGGAGCAGCTGGGTAAGAGCAGACATCAGAGTTGAACAGAATAACAATGTGTTTACAGACATTTTATAGTTCATTACCGAAGTTATCTCGGGATACTTTTCCTCCCATTGGTTCCCGTTTGAAGCCAGGATTGTGTTTTTGCACCATTCATTTGTACAATCCCATCAGCACAAGTCAACCTCAGCAGCAGTTCGTTACCTTATGGATGAATTAAGATCAATCAGAGTTTTTCCAGTTGACCTGAAAGGTTTCGTCTCATTGGTTCTGATTGATGTTGGGACTCTAAAGTCAACAAATTTTCTCCTTTGTCTCCAGGAAACATCGACAAGGTGGACCTGAGCAAGCTCAACCAGATTGATGAGTCCCTGAAGAGCGCCAAGGGCAAGATGGCCAACAGTGAGCTGGACAGGAAGCTGGCGGAGCTGAACGACGTGGCGCGGACCCAGGAGGACATGATCAACGACTACGACCGGCAGATCCGCGAGATCCGCGCCGACATCACCAACCTCAACGACATCAAGAACACGTTACCCGACGGCTGCTTCAACACGCCGTCCCTGGAGAGGCCTTAACCCCGCCCTCCTCCGTTACCCCCCCTCCACGTCTAACACTCCGGCGAACACGCCGACTTTTACCAAAACAGTTTTTTAAAACTTTTTTTTGTTTTCAGATTCTTGTCTTTGAAGCCAATCTTTCAAACATGGCAGTTTGCAAAAGAGAAGCAGCTTTTACTTTTGTTTTTGTCCGAGACGCAGTGACGTGGTTACGGTAGGATGAACTAAGCGCCGTAGAGAAGCCGTGCGGAGAAAAAACACAACCACAAACCCGACGTGACTGCACCCGTCAGGAGGAAGTTTCACCAACGCAGGAAGTTCCTCGCACTTGTTGGAACGTCTGCTCGTATTTTCTGTCGAACCAGCCGTTACCCATCATGCCTGGGGATCGCTACTTCAGTTTTACAGTTTTCAGTTAGCCAGATGTTGGACTGTCAGAGCGCCACCATGCTTGGCGTTGTTTTATTTTCAGAAACCACACAGTGAAGGAATCCTCTCCTCTTTTTTTTTCTTCTTATTCTTTGCTCCCAAAGCTACGACAGTATTTACACCTCCAACCAATGGGATGTGCTGCTGAGTGAAACCACGCCCACAAACAAAAATGCATTTCAAGATCTGTGTCTCGGGTTAATGTTAGAAGCTTAGCTTGTTCCCACAAGATGAACGAGTCTTTGAGGACTTCAGGTTTCTCACTACGGTCAAACACCATTTCCTGTCTGATGTTTTAACACTACAGTCTCTGTTATTATCTGTCGTCCTCCAGAAGTCGCTGCTCGTCACTGGTGTTTCTACCCACAGACGTAGAAACGTAGATATTCTCCATTTGACGTGTGTCTGAGTGGTCGCCATATTGCGGAGCTCAATACAAGCTAGTTATCAATACTGTGAGATTCAGACTGCACTACAAAATCCACTAACATGATACTGGTTAGAATTAATTCAATCACTGGGGGATCCTTGTTTTGGTACAGAAATCTACATTTTTAGAGAAACCGATGTTTCCCGTTCATAGATCAGAGCCCGCAGTGGAGGTTTTTGACATAGCGCTGATTAGCTCCGCCCCCCCGAGTGACTGAATTAATTACAACCGTATTAGGATACATTTCTCACCTTTTATAAACAAACCACATTTAATGAAAATCGGTACAGAATAAAGTCATAGAGGATTTTGTAGTGCAGTCTGAATCTCTCAGCATTGTTAACTAGCTCTTATTGACCTCCGCAGTATGGCGGAGGTCACAGGCAGCAATGAGTATATAATATCTACATTTCTATATCTCTGTTTTTACTGATCACACGTTAACATTTTCTTCCAGGCTAAATCCAACACTATGCAACTTTGTACATTTTGCGTAGCAAGAATTTTATCTGATACACTGGTGCTAATAATTATTTCAAATGTTATATTTTTGTGTGAATGTTTTTTATTATGACATAGAGTGAGGAGTTTGTTATTTGTGTAAATATATGCTTAAAAAAATGATTCAGGAGTGGCTGATTAAGAAATAAAACTCCAACATGCAAACAGCCACGTTAAGTTTTATCACAATCAATCAACTGAAACCTCCAGGTTAAATATATATAAATATCTATGATAACGTCTGTGGTATGTTATTATTATAATACGCTTGCTTGTATACACGGCTCAGTGTTGCTGCCTCATAGCGATGCCAATATTTCATGTGTTTTATTGATTCTGTGGGTTTTCACACGTTAATTCAACCTAACTGAATATTTTTTTGTTTAGTTTCTTTTTGAGATTTGACCCTTTTTACCGATCAGGACACTCAGTCACACGTTGCTACAGTAGTTATTAATTAGTGTTTTGTGCCTTAATATAAAGTAATCACAGTCCCAATGAGGGCGTCCATGTTTTATTTCACAAATGTCCTTGTCACACCGTCTCCTCACGTCGGTACTGAAGCAGGGTCTTCGTAAAAAACCAGGTCCTGAACAGAGAAAACTTCTCCAGCAGATCGAATATTATCTGAACTGGACTCGTTATCGTCCCTCCATCCAGACGGCGCTCTGCCGGCTGTGCAGCGCACACAGACATGATGTATAAACAGTATTTTAAGTTATAATGTACCAGTTATTTGTATTGTAACCCTGTTGTCTTAGATGGTGATGTATGTGCTGTGCAGCCTGCAGGACTCCTCTGCACCGTGTCTCCAGCCCTGTGAGGACCTGAACGACCCTGTGTGTTCACATGTGCCTGTAAATCCAAACTTAACATTTGAATAATAAAAAATTACTACAGGAAGCAGTTTGTGGACGAGTGCTTCATCACGCTTTTATTCTCTTTCCGTCCTAAAAGACTCGAAGTTTACAGCTGGGATTCTCTTTGAGCTAACATCAGCTTGTAGACAGGTACAGTTTATCTTAAGCCCCGCCCCTTGTGCTCCGTGCTCCAATCCCGTCAACTTCCTCCTTTCCTGTCCTTTGATATGCTACGTGCTAGCTAGCATCATCTATCGTCTAGCTAATCTACATCAACTGTTAGCATCTTAGCTTCAGAGCAAAGCTAGCACGCTAGTTACATCTGCTAGCTAATGTAGCAAAACTGTAGCTTACATTAGACTATATATCTAAGCACAGATTAGCGTAGCACGTAGCACGTAGCACTTGTAGGTACAGAAAAGGAGGAAGTAGACAGATACTAAAAGGGGCGGGGCTTTAACATAACTACATTATTAGCTTAGCATGTTAGCAGTGTCGATCTCTGTGGGACTAACTGGACTATAATGTTTATTGGGGACGTCGAGTTACAAATAATCAATACAAACAAACACGATTCACCAAACAAACATTTTCATTCTGATTATTATTTATAATTAATCGACTTTATAAAAAAAATACAATTACAGCTTCTTTTAAAGTCCTGAAGTGTTTTAATAACCTCCTCTGTAACCTCCTCCACCTCCTGCTCCACCTCGATAACCACCTCTTCCTCCTCCTCCTCCTCCTCCGTGTCCACCTCCTCCTCCGTATCCACCTCCTCCTCCTCCGTATCCACCTCCTCCTCCTCTGTATCCTCCTCCTCCCCTATACCCTCCCCCTCCTCCTCCGTAACCCCCGCCTCCCCTATACCCTCCCCCTCCCCCTCCTCCTCCGTATCCTCCTCCCCCTCCTCTGTAACCTCCTCCTCCTCCTCGGTAACCTCCTCCTCCTCCTCGGTAGCCTCCTCCTCCTCCTCCTCCATCGAAGCGTCCCATCTTTGGAGGTCGAGGCCCATCTCCCATCCTGTGCACAGACGACGTAGGAGAATCTGATGAAGCTGTTCTAGACTTTATTAAAGGGTTAAAGGACGACGAGGTGTGTGTGTGTGTGTGTGTGTGTGTGTGTGTGTGTGTGTGTGTGTGTGTGTGTGTGTGTGTGTGTGTGTGTGTACCTCTGGTTGTTGGCCATCATGTTGAGTCCGGCTGCTGACGGTTTGGAGACGTGTCTGATCAGGTTGAGGAGCCGCTGGTTGGTCTGGTCCATCTGTCTGACGTATTCTGGGTCTTTGGTCACTTCCACCACCAGAGCCTCGAGTCCGGCCCGCAGCGCCGCGACACCGCCCGCCACCTCGTGAGGAATCTTCAGTTTGATCCTGAACGTGAAAGGTTCATTCATACTTTAACATAACGCTACACAATGAACAGCTTCAACCTGCAACCTCCAACGTTGCTCTACGAGCCGCAGAGCCAACGTTACTCTACTCTACGAGCCGCAGAGCCAACGTTACTCTACTCTACGAGCCGCAGAGCCAACGTTACTCTTTTTCTTCGAACCAGAGCCAACGTTACTCTACGAGCCGCAGAGCCAACGTTACTCTACTCTACGAGCCGCAGAGCCAACGTTACTCTACGAGCCGCAGAGCCAACGTTACTCTACTCTACGAGCCGCAGAGCCAACGTTACTCTACTCTACGAGCCGCAGAGCCAACTTTATGCTAAGGTAACTCTCACTGATGGGACCGTACCAGTCGTCGAGCTCCACGATGTCTCCGTCGGAGCTGATCTTCTTGCAGGCGAACAGCAGCAGCTGCAGAGGACTGACCAGGGTCATCCCTTTAGCCGAGATCGCTCGGGTCCGGATCTGATACATAAGCAACCAACCAACAGTTACTACAACAACAACAACAACAACTACAACAACAACAACAAGCTTCCTCAACGAGGCCGTTTACAGCTGGTATCGAGGCGACCTCTACCTTCTCGCTGAAGACGAAGAACGGGGAGGGGTAGGTCATGTCGTGGCTGCTGAAGGGGCAGTTGACGGAGGACTTGTGGATGAGGGCGTTGCGGCCCTCCGTGGTCAGGATCTTCCTCTTCTCTTTGTGGTAGCAGACGTTGGGGTACGAGCCGAAGGTCAGCAGAGAAACCACCACGTCCAGGTTGTTGTCGGGGCCGACCGTGTTGAACATCTGAGTCATCAAACACTCTGACGGGAGACGACGAGAACTGACTCAGAATCAGCTTTAATAAAACACCCAGAGTGAGTCAGTGGTGTGTTCAGGTACCTTCAGGGAATCCAGAGTTGACCAGGATCTCCTTCAGCTGGACTTTGGCCTCCCAAGTCATCCTCAGAGTCGACATGTTGAGACGTTTGTGTTCACAGAAGCGGTTTTCTGCCTCCTCGCCGTTAATCCTGAACACCAACAACAACCATGTTAGCAGGTGAACTGAGAGTGATATTACGGCTGTCTGTGGTTAAACTAAAGGTCTGTCTCTGTAAGGATCCTTTCCATAATGCTGGAAATAATACACTTTTACAAATTAAATAACATTTGATTGCTTTAATTTAAAATATATGAATTACTCTACCACCGATCCCACATCATGAATCATGTAAAAAGCCTCAGCATACTTTAACAGCAGCTGTTGGTTATATAATAACAGTAGAAGTGCTGACAGTTAAACAGTTGCAGTGCATTGTGGTAGTAAACAGGCCGACCTGACGTCGTCCCAGGCCTGGAAGACGGACAGCAGAGCCACGTGATCCGAGAAGCGGCTGCCGGCAAAGTTTCTGTGGACGAAGCCGAGACGTTTGCCCTCGTTGATAAACGGCTCCGGGAAACAGGAGGCGGCTGAGATGGTGCACATGGCGTCTCCGACACTAGAGGGAGACACAGCGGAGACGCGTTTAATGATTTAATGAGAGCGAGATGGGAGGAAAGGTGGCCGTCAGGTGATTCACAAAGACGGGAACTGACTGGAAGATGCAGCCCATGATCATCATCTTCCCCAGACGAGGCTCGATGGGCAGCCGGGCCAGAATCCGTCCCAGAGGAGTCAGCTCATCGTTGGTGTCCAGAGCGTCCAGCTCTGAAACACACAGAGGACAACATGTTCAAATATAACAAATATATCATAAATACCTGTAGACTCTACTTCCAGGATAACAGTGAATAGTGTTTGAGGACATTCAGACAGTTTCTGTAATGTTTACAGTTTATTATTAAATCTGATCTCAGAGGAATCTCAAACAGGGAAGAGTTTAAAGTTACTGAGACAACTAGAGCAACTTTACATGATTCACTCTTTAAAAACATCTTTTTTAAAGAGTTAAGCACTAACTGTCTAATCACTGTGTGTGTGTGTGTGTGTGTGTGTGTGTGTGTGTGTGTGTTTACCTTTCAGGGTGTGTTCGGCCTCGATGACGGCGTCCAGCGGCGGCGGCTCGATGGCCTTGGACAGGAAGTGACCGATGGCTCCGAGTCTCAGCAGTTTGATGCTCAGAGCGACTTCGTGCAACGGAGTCCTGAAGATCTCTGGAGTCATGTGAGTCTCCAGCCTGCATGCACACACACACACACACACACACACACAAAAAAAAAAAAAAAAAAAAAAAAAAAAAAAAAAAAAAAAAAAAAAAGTGAGGATGAAGGATGCTCACCGAGGAGGCGTCAGGAGGCGTTTTGTTAACGGGTCAAACCTCTCAAATCGAGCGTGGCTGCAGAGGTGGAAGCAGAAACCGGGTCGGACTCTGCCGGCGCGACCTTTCCTCTGCTCCAGGTTGGTCTTGGAGGCCCAGACGGTGGCGTAGTTGGTCATGTTGTTGTGGGAGGTGAAGAGCTTCACCTTCTGCCTGAAGGAAGAGCAACAGACTGATGTTCAACCCGTTCACTGCAGTACCAGTACCAACACTGAACAGTCTGCTGACACATACAGTCACATTATTAAAACCATTCAAAGCTAAAGCTGTTCACTGGTGGATGTAGCACACAGCACTACTGGCTACTGCGACAGGTCCCTCCCCAACTGCCTGTTCTTACAGGATGAGGCAGCTAACAGCTCTCTGCTTCCAGTTCTGGACTTCCAGTTCTGGACTGTTCTTGCTGACACTCACTTGCAGGAGTCGATGACGTAGACGACGTCGTTGATGGTGATGCTCGTCTCTGCGATGTTGGTGGACAGAATCACCTGCAGAGGAAACGATATGAAACCTACATCAGAACAACTGGGTTCTTCTAGAGACGGCACCAGAACCATTTTACTAACATTTACTTCTCAAATGAACAAAGTGACACAGATCTGAAAGAAGACACGCAGTATATTTATGTAAAACAGTCTGATTGTGAGGGATGTCATCTATCTACGACGGATGATGTCGTCCCCTCGCTGAGCGAACACATTCAAAGCAAACAGATCTGAGTATTTTCCATCCTGCAGCGTCTCTGACCTTCCTGATGTTGTCGGGAACCGGTTCAAACACCCTCCTCTGCTCCTCCCGGGGGATCTGAGAGTGGAGTGGCAGGATCCGGTACCGGTTACTTCCTGGAAACACATACATCAGAATAACCATCACTGACGTTGTAGTCCACATTTATACTTTCAATGTGAGTTCATTCAGCTAGCTTTGGTCTGTTTTCAGTGTTCCTGTTGTAGGAACTCCTCTCAGTGAACTGGGCTGTCAGCTGTACAGTGATCTGTGTCTCTCCTGTGTGAGACGCGCAGTGCGACGTACCGAAGTGTGGGTTGGTCTCCAGGTGTCTCTGCATGGAGTAGATGAGGTTCCAGCCGGGCAGGAAGATGAGCACGGCTCCGGCCACCTGCAGCGTCTCCATGTACTTGAGGAGAGCCTCCACCAGCTCGAAGGACGTCTCCTTCTCGTTAATCTGAGCCATCGAACGCTTCGTCTCCGCCGAGTACTCCGGACCACAGATCACATTACAGTTAGTCTGCAGAGAGGAATCAACCCTTTATTGTGTGAACCACACAGAGCCACAGAGACAGTATCTATACAGAGAGAGCTGAGCTCACATCATCGTCTCCGCCCTCCTCATCTTTCTCTTTCTTCTTGCGGTCCATCGGCGGAGGGACGAAGTTGGTCATCTGGATGCAGTCTTCCAGGAAATACTCTGGAAAAAGTGTTTTTAATACAAAACATCAGTTTAACTGAAAAGTACAACCGTCTTTATCCTATAATAAACCTCATTAAACAGCGTAGACACAAGCTGAGCTAACGTTAGCAGCAGTTCGGCTCGCAGCCCCTCCGGGACGTCCTTTGTCTGTCCAACAGCGTGGGAGAAGCAGTGATTGTTAAGGTGGAACTGCTTTATTCAGTGTGTTTAAGGTGGAACTGCTTTATTCAGTGTGTTTAGTGGTTTTAATCAGCGGGTCTGTTTGTGTTGGAGAGGAGGAGACCTCTGTGGATCATTGGGCTCCCGGTAGAAACCTCCTGAACCATGAACACTGAAGGAATCCTAACCGGGAGAAGCTGACTGCAATGACGCCAATGGTGGTGAAGACAACAACTCCCATGATCCCACGCTGCTTCACCACCTCATCACACTACCTGTTTTCTTATTGTTAAAACTCTCTGACGTCCTGACTCTGTTTTAAGCTCAGGAGATAAATGAAGTGATGAAGATGAAGATGAGTCTTTACAGCTCAGCGGTACCTTGAACGGGGAATGTGCGTCCGAACACCTCGATGATGGGGCAGTTGAAGAAGTATTCTCTGAACATGGTGGTGTCGATGGTGGCCGACATGAGGATGATGCGGACTTCCGGGTAGGCCTGGACCACGTCTCTGAGGACCACCATCAGGAAGTCCGTCTGCAGAGACACACAGAGGTCAGACAGGCAGAGGGTCAGACAGGAAGAGGGTCAGACAGGCAGACAGACACACAGAGGGTCAGACAGGCAGAGGGTCAGACAGACTCACATTGATGTCTCTCTCGTGGATCTCGTCTACAATAACGTGGCTGATGCCTCTGATTCCAGCTTCAAGCTTCCGCAGCAAAACACCTGAAACACAAACTCACTCATCAACATCCACTCACTCATTGAGTCCACAGCAACCTGTTACTGACTGTATTTACTGTATATTTCATATTCTATTGATCATATGTAATAATAATAATAATATAATAATAATATACACTTTCATTGTGTTGACTGAAATGAACAGTGTTGAGATATAGACAGACTGTGTACATTTGTTAAGCTCTGGCGACCCCTACTGGAGGTCCCACAAAGCTCTCATTATTTTTTTTTCCTAAAAAAAAAATTTATATTTTTTGGGAACTCTTGGGGGGTTCTCACACACAGACACACACAGATACAAACAGACTACATGTTGAGCAGCCGCTCTGCAGACTCTCTGTGCAGCTGATGAAGAGTAACACTGGAGTGTGTTTGCGTACCGACGGTGCAGAAGAGGACGCTGGCGTGGGGTCGAGGGAGGATGGACTCGAAGCGGACGCTGTAGCCGCAGCACTTCCCCAGATCCTCTCCTCTCTCGTAGGCGACTCGCTCGGCCACCGACACGGCGCTGATCCGCCTGGGCTGGAGAGAGGGAGACAGAGAGAGAGAGAGAGAGAGAGAGAGAGAGAGAGAGAGAGAGAGAGAGAGAGAGAGAGAGAGAGAGAGAGAGAGAGACAGAGAGAGAGACACAGAGACACAGAGGACGTGAGCCAACGCTTCGTCCACAAGGTTCTCACAAGCAGCAGATATTTGTGGAGCTTATGGAAACATGACATTTGGTTCATGCATTAATGTGAGGAAGGTTCATCATGGTTGTATTATTGAGCCCTGAGAGCGACGAGGAGACAGCTCATCAGTCAGGTGACTTAATGTTCACTATGTCACAACTTATCCAGAAAGTGTTTTATCATCCATTTCTAACAATGGACCAGTGGCCACAGAACAAATCTCTATAAACATATAAACATTTATTTTTCTGACTGTGACTCTGGAGCCCAGCAGGAGGTTTCTGCTGAGGAGGAGGAGGAGGAGGAGGAGGAAGAAGAGGAAGAGATGTGTCTTTGAGTCGCTGAGCGTTACCTGGGTGACGACGATGTTGCAGTCGGACGCTTTGCCTCCTTTGACGAAGCGGTCCAGGATGTACTGAGGAACCTGGGTGGTCTTCCCGCAGCCCGTCGCTCCTCTGATGATCACCACGGGGTTGTTGTCGATGGCGGCCATGATCTCCTCCTCAAACTGTTTGACGGGCAGCTGGTCGCGGTCTGCCAGGATCTGGAACACACAAGTTCTGTTGTTATTAAAGAGTTGACCTCTGAATAAGGAGGAAGAGGAGCTCATCATAACAGCACTGACCTTCTGCAGGTTCTCGTCATGTTCCAGCTGGTACATCAGCTCGTCATGCAGGTCGCCACTGATCTGCTCCGGAGTGCACTGCAGAGGGAAACTCATTACAGAGCAGCTAACAGCAGCTAACAGCAGCTGTGTTCGTATTGTAACAGTCATAATGATTGATTACATATCTGACAATAAATATTCACTATGAAACCCAAAGCTTTGGCTCCTGGCATCCCGGGGAGTCAGTTAGCTTAGCTGCACGGCTGAAGAGGGAAAACCAGGAAATATTTTCTCCATAAAATCTGATCCAGTTTTACCAAAATCACTGTTGAGCTAGCTAGCTAATGTAGCTATAAAGTAGGTCTTTGTACTCAGTGATGTCATACATTGTCTGTAACGCAGCATTAGTAAACACCTCCGAGTGCAGGATGAGTCACCAAATACTTTCATTGATTATCAGGAAACTCTAAGATACCGTTAAGAACACCTGAAACAGGACTTCCTGTCCCTGTTGGACAGAAACTGGAGGAAAGTATAAAGACAGAGGAGATAAAGACTCAAAGACTTACGAAGGCCAGCGGTCCCTCGTCGATGTTGCTGCTGGTCCAGGGGTTCCAGTTGATCTGCGGCGGCGACCAGGGGACGACTCCGGCTCCACTCTGACGCTGTGACGGCTCGAACGTCGCCATCTTCCCCTGAACGAGAGACACGGGGCTGCCGGGGTCTGCGGGCTGGATCAAAGTCAGGTTATAGAGGGGGAACTCATCAACGCACTGATCAGGGGTCAGTTCTGGTGACTCACAGGTGAGGGGATCTGGACTCCCAGCTCCTGGACGACACCGGCCAGCTGCTGCTGCAGGTCCGGGGAAACGTTGACCTCGAACACCTCCAGCTGGACACAAAACAGACGACAGCACAGAGTGAAACACGAACAGAGAAACACGAAGCAGTGAAACAAGAACAGAGAAACAAGAACAGAGAAACACGAAGCAGTGAAACAAGAACAGAGAAACACGAACAGAGAAACACGAACAGAGAAACACGAACACAGAAACACGAAGCAGTGAAACACGAACAGAGAAACACGAACAGAGAAACACGAAGCAGTGAAACACGAAGCAGAGAAACACGAGCAGAGAAACACGAACAGAGAAACACGAACAGTGAAACACGAACAGAGAAACACGAACAGTGAAACACGAACAGAGAAACACGAAGCAGAGAAACACGAAGCAGAGAAACACGAACAGAGAAACACGAAGCAGAGAAACACGAAGCAGTGAAACACGAAGCAGAGAAACACGAAGCAGAGAAACACGAGCAGTGAAACACGAACAGAGAAACACGAACAGAGATAAGTCACAGTAACATCTCCTGCACACATACAGTCTCTCCCTCCTTCTTCTTGGTGACCCCCGAGTACGCCTCGATGACCCCCAGGTGGTACAGCTGTCGGACCAGAGATAGAGCGCACGACTGCGCCGCCAGCTTCTTGTTGGAGCCGTGCTCTCGAGCCGTGATCCCTACAGAACAGAAACTGCTGTGACCTCTGACCTCAAATGAAAAACATTAAATCAGAACTGAATGTGGAAAGTTACTCAGGGTGAATATTTGAGCCTAAAAAGATCAACTGAGTTTAACTTTGATGAGTTTTTGTTCACCAGAAGCTCTTCAGAGAAATCATTTTATTCCACGCTTTCTTTTTCCTTTAAATGTATGCCGCTTATATTACCCACAATGCAACTCTTTCTCTGGAGCCTGGCCTGGAGCTTCTCTATATACACAGTCACATGGTGTCTCTCTCCCTCTGCCTGTGTTGTATCGCAGCCTCTCTGTGGTTTGTTTCCATAGCCGGTCTGCTCCGACTGAAACTGCTGTTTTTATCATCTACGTCGGTGAATTAAGGATTTATTTCCACCAAACCAGAGTTGGTGATTGTTGGAAACACTAACAGAGACGCTTTTAATGAGTTTTATTCTGTTTCTGTCCACTTTAATGAAGTTACGATGATCTGAAGGTAAAATGAGTGTTTCTGTCTCTGGAGTCTGGTGGAGAGTGATAGTGATATTACGGCTGTTTGTGGTTAAACTAAAGGTTTCATTAGTTCTATACTTTTACATTAAGTCAGTGAATTAAGGATTTATTGTGAACAAAGCAGAGTTGGTGACTGGTGGAAACACTGCTGCCTCTCTGCTGTGAGAAAGTGAACTTCATAAACAACCTTTAAGATGCACACAACGCGTATTCGGAAGAGAATATGTTTGAGTCTCTTACTTCTGCCGAGCTGTCTGACAAACAGCTGCATCTCCGCTATGAAGCTCCTGCAGACACAAACACAAACATCACAGCTTCAATTCCTCTGGGGGTTTTCAAAATAAAAGACAGGGAGAAGCCATGAAGAAGTGAAGTGAACTCACCTGCTGTGCTGCCTGTATGTTTTTCTGCCAGACTTTGGATTAAAATACACCAATGAACGGCTTTGACTCAGGTATCTCCCGGCTGCTCTCTGCCCTGCGGTGAACAGCGACACCAGAAATCACAACCAGACTCCACTGAGCCCCGAGCTGCACCCATGGGACAGCTTTAGTGCACCTAAACGCTGTCCCATGTCTTCCTTCAGTGAGGTTGTGAGTTCTGGCGTCACCTCCAAATATTCAACACCTGCCCGCTTCACCGGCTGAATGTTGGTTGTTTCCCGACAGACTGACAGACCATCATATTATTCTACTGCAGGTTTAATATGCTCTGAGCTTTATCGACTCGCCAGCTTAAAAAACTTATTTTCTGTTTCCCATAAACAAACCAGGATTCAGCCGGTGCCGCCGCCCGCTCTCTGCTGGTTCAACCAGTGTCCACAGTTCTGGGTGTGACACCAACAATCACTGTGAGATCTCTGTGGTGTGGCGCACACACTGCGGAGGTCTCTGGGTTCACAGCAGTGCAGCAGAAAAACATACAGGAACATCCTGACCCACATCTGAACCCGACAGCGCCAACAACTCATTTCACACACACATTTTGATTGATTGTAATTTATGATCCTAATTTGATTATTGATTAACAACGCAGACTTCATTATCTTTAAACTGAATGAGGTTGTCTTTTCAACACAAATTAACCTAGTATATAGCATATCCAAGTACAGGAAGGAGGAAGGTTCGGGGAAATTATTAATAATTTATTAATATCTAAATCTAAAGTTTCTCTATGTTCCATAATCCGTACAAACTGAACGGTGGATTTAAACTTCAAACTGTTTATGTGTCACTTTCTGGACTTTCTTTAATTATTAATCAATCGACTCTGTGTCTTTTATAAACTGCTCAAACTGTGTCGGACTGGATCTGGTCTAAAAGCCATGTGAGTTTTCTGATCCAGACCTGTTGTGGTCCGGTCCCACTTGGCTGTATTTATACTCAGCGCTGGTTTTCTCCTTCTGGAAGAACTGGTTCAGACGGGCCTTGGCGTTCTCCAGTGTCCAGTTACCGTGGAGATTAGCGTTCAGGTCCACCTCCTCCGACTCCAGAGTCTGCGGGGATGAAATACGATTTATTTCATCTGCAAACCAAACTACATTCGCTTGTTCACTTTTCCAACCAGAACCGTACCGCCTGCGCTTCCTGTTCGTCTCTCCGGGCGTAGTACTCCTTCAGGTTGGCTCCTCGGTCCCACTGACCTCCTCCTTCTCCTCCTCCTCCTCCTCCTCCTCCCCCCCCAGTTTCCTCCTCCAGAGTAACCGAGTCCAGTCACTCCTGGTACCGGTCCACTGCTGCTGGCCTCTAACAACAACAGACAAACACACAATCAACCCACAGATTGTTTCCAGGTGTTTCCAGGTGTTTCCAGGTGTTTGTGAACCCTGATGAAGAATAAGCTCTGGTGTTTACATATAATCAGAGAGATCATAATACCTTGCTCAGCTTTGACCATGAGGTGAGGAGGGAGAGGACCGCTGGAAGGGAGGGTTCCCAGCCCGCCACCGCTGCTGCCGCCGCCGCCTCCATCCGGGTTGGTCAGGAACGCTCACCTGCAGACACAGAACAGAGAGTCCAACTGAAACCATGAACCTGGAGCTGTCAGGGTGTTACAGCTGTAAACGCTCTTAAGTGTCCCAGTAGCATTAAATCTTTATCTGACCCCCAGAGCCGGGACCTCTGCCGCTTTCATCTCCCCGATCCGGACCAGGTAGTTGACGAAGTCCCTGGCGGCGTTGCTCTGAGCGTCCTTCTTGTTGGTGGAGTTTCCCATCCCGGTGTAGTTGAAGCCGTCGACGCGGACCTGCCCAGAGGAGAGGTCAGTTATAACGCAGGAGGCGGCGAGCTGAACACCGCGGTCACAGAACTCACCTCACACATAAACTTCTGCCTGTTCTTGTTCCCCGCTGCTCGGATGTCGTAGTTCGGAGTCAGCTTCTTCTTTCCACACCAGGCGTACAGGAAGTTCTTGATGTCCGCCATTGGTGGACCGACGGAGGGAGGAGCTTCCTCCTCTGTACACGGGTTAATCTGAGAAATAAAAAATAAAACTCCCATCAGTTAACGAGTAAACTTGGATCACAAGTTAAATTCAGTGACCTGATCCAACCCAGTGCTGCTCAATATATTAACTCCTATTGTTTTAGTGCTGATGGAAGTTTAACTTTACTTTAGTTACAGTAAATATAAACTGGCATTGAGTTCCCTGAAAATGGAGGGACTAAAATAAAAAGTCTTAACCAAACTCCATTCATAAATCAGGGCATTTTCTGCTTTGCTATCCAAGGGAACAAACTCGACTGTAATGTCGTGACTTTAGACCTTTTAATGAATAAATAAAACGTTCCTTTGTATTCGGGGTGGAACTGGTGGCCGACAGAGCAAACAGCAGCAGGTTATTTCACCAGTGAACTACTGATTCGTTGAAGGTTTACGTTGTGTCAGATTAAGATACTCACTTTAAATTACGAGGTTTTTCAATGGAGTTTGGTTTTCAGGTCTAAACGACATTAAACTCTAACACTGGCATCCTTTCAGAAATAAAGTTATATATATATAAACTACTTCTTCTTCTTCTTCTTCTTCTTCTGTCACTCTACATTCTGTACATCGCCACTGTAGCTAACGTTAGCTTGCTGCTAGCTAGCGGTGCACTCTTTGCTCAGCCGCCATTTTGCAGTGAATTAATAAACTCATAAACCAACAATGTAATAAAGTAAACACATTTTTATTTATTCTCTTTATTAACTCACCCACAGTCCGTCAGGGTGAACACCAGCACAGCCGCTGCAGACACTCTCATTTCCGTGATGGTCGCTAAAGAAGAAGCTGTTCCCGGTAACAGCGCCGCCGCTGGACGGGAGTGGAACTGCTCATTATAATAATACACACACACACACATTATAATAATACACACACACACACACATTATAATAATACACACACACACACACATTATAATAATACACACACACACACACATTATAATAATACACAAACACAATTATAATAATACACAAACACACATTATAATAATACACACTCATTATAATAATACACACTCATTATAATAATACACACTCATTATAATACACACTAATTATAATACACACTAATTATAATAATACACACACATTATAATAATACACACACACACTCATTATAATAATACACACTCATTATAATACACACTCATTATAATAATACACACTCATTATAATAATACACACTCATTATAATAATACACACATTATAATAATACACACTCATTATAATAATACACACTCATTATAATAATACACACTCATTATAATAATACACACACTTATAATAATACACACACTCATTATAATAATACACACTCATATTATAATACACACTCATTATAATAATACACACACATTATAATACACACACATTATAATAATACACACATTATAATAATACACACACATTATAATAAAACACACTAATTATAATGTTACACACTCATTATAATAATACACACACATTATAATAATACACACACACTCATTATAATAATACACACTCATTATAATAATACACACACACACATTATAATAATACACACTCATTATAATAATACACACACACTCATTATAATAATACACACTAATTATAATAATACACACACACTCATTATAATAATACACACTCATTATAATAATACACACACATTATAATAATACACACTCATTATAATACACACACATTATAATAATACACACATTATAATAATACACACTCATTATAATACACACACATTATAATAATACACACATTATAATAATACACACACATTATAATAAAACACACTAATTATAATGTTACACACTCATTATAATAATACACACTCATTATAATAATACACACTCATTATAATAATACACACACACACATTATAATAATACACACACACTCATTATAATAATACACACTCATTATAATAATACACACACACTCATTATAATAATACACACACACTCATTATAATAATACACACACACTCATTATAATAATACACACACACACATTATAATAATACACACACATTATAATAATACACACACACTCATTATAATAATACACACACACACTAATTATAATAATACACACACACTCATTATAATAATACACACTCATTATAATGTTACACACTCATTATAATGATACACTCACTATCTTATCTCACTATATTCACTTATTATCTCATTATAATCACTTATTATCTCATTATAATCACTTATTATCTCATTATAATCACTTATTATCTCATTATATTCACTTTGTGATTCGATCATTCAGGTTAATATTATTATTTTGAGATAATAAGTCAAAATATCAAGAAAGTTTCTCATTATAATAACAGATTATTTTCTGTCACATTGGCATTTTCCTTTTTACAGCACTTTGTAACATTGTTAAGAGAAGGGTTTTATATATTCAGTTATTATTATTATTATTATTATTATTATTATTATTATTATTATTATTAATTACCCAGCTACTACACCAGTAAAACAATTTTTAACTAAAAAAATATTTTCTATATATAATTAAAATATTATTATTATAATAATTTAAAATTATTATAATATATTATGATTATTTTTTATTATAATATATTATGATTATTTTTAATGAAAAAAATACTATTTTTAATAATAATATTTTAATTAATATATAGAATATATAAATAATATATTTATAATAATTTAAAAATATTATAATAATAATAATTTTAAAGCAGCATAATATAATATGATTAATCTGGCTGTTTGGATCAGCTCGCAGTCTGCTGCTCTTTTATCTGTGTTTCCTTTTCTGGTGACAGTAATCTGATTCTGTTATCGGTGATACGTGTTTCAGCAATGAAGCCGAAAACAGTTCAGTTTGTATAACACCGATTCCTAACAGACGTTATCTCAGGACAAACAGAGCAGGTCTAGACTGAACTCCTTCTAACATACAGAGACCCAACAGTTCCCACCATGAGCAAGACCTTGGAGACAGCGGCACACAGATTCAAACAGAATCAGAGGAGATTAAAGGAGTTAGTTTATCAGCCACAACCTCCTGATCCGGCTGAGTTCTAGATTTAGAGGCTAAAACTTTGGTACGTTTACTAAAGTAACATTTTGAATATAATTTTAATAATTTTATATATAACTCTATTACATCATGTATGTTTCTATTTTATTTTGTTATGTGTAGACCTACCTTATGGTACATACAGTATCATATATATATATATGTATTATAAGTGTTTATGACTGTGTGTGGTGGACCTCAGGAAGAATAGCTGATGCTTGTGCTGGTGCTAATGGGGATCCTAATAAACAAACAAACAAACAAACAAACAAACAAACAAACAAACAAACAAACAAACAAACAAACAAACTGTATCTTATCTGAAGGAGCTGCTGGCTGCTTTCTATTGTCCCATTCTAGCACTCGTCCTCCTGTGTCTCTGTGTGTGTGTAGGAAGGTTTTAGCTGCAGTATTACAGACTAACTGTGTGAAAACATCCTGAACACAATAAAGTGATCTCTGATTCTTCAGCTGATATAAAACCTGTAAAATGTGCGACTGTCGGGTTAAAGTCCGTCTGAAACACACACAGTGTCTCAGACAGTCGCTGTTGTTGAAGTGTGAACTCAGAGTTGAGAAATGCAGCTCGAGGATCCAGCCAGGTGTGTGTGTGTGTGTGTGTGTGTGTGTGTGTGTGTGTGTGTGTGTCCAGGGTGTGGCGTTGACACGGTAACAGGAACGAGCCGGGCGTGGCTGTGTGTGTGTGTGTGTGTGTGTGTGTGTGTGTGTGATGGCCTGCGGCGGTGTATTTGTGCAGATTAGCGGTGGGGAAAGTGTGTGTGTGTGTGTGTGTAACCAGGTATTGTCAGGGTGTGTGTGATGGATCATAATGTGTGTCTGAGGTTCAGGGTGTGTCTGGCTGTCATAACTTCAGCCTCAGGACACAGTTTACAAATGGAAACAATCCTCAGCAACCAGAATCCCTCCTGCAGGCGGCGAGTTACCAACAAACACAATCAGCACTCTCAGTTCACAGTTAAAGGAGTCTGATTGTCCCTGTGGCTGCAGCTCCAATACGGCAGGATACAAACAGCAGGGGGAAGGAAACACATAACAAAGTGAAATCAGTAAAAAGAAAAATTACAAAATGACAGTAAAATAAAGTTAAATACAGTAAAAATACAGAAAAATAGAGTAAAATATAGTAAAAGTGTTCACCTAATGAGAGAAGGATGAAAACAAAACCCTCATAAAGAATAAAATGATAATAAAAACAATAAAAAGAAACAAGTAGATACTATTATTATTATATTATAGAAACTATATAGAGTATATATAACCCAGCTGAGCTGATGAAGACCCTGTGGGGGGGGGGTTTGGGGGGGAGTTGTTTGTTCTTCTCTTTTTGTCCAGATGTTCACATATCCACTTCCTGTCTGCTGGTTAGCTTAGCTTAGCATAAAGACTGGAAGCTCTGAATATTTGATTTCTTTTATACTTTAAAGCCTTTATGAACAGCTGTTATGCTGTTATTGTGAATGTGTTGTTGGTTTATTTAACTTATTATTTGAACAATGTATTTCACCCTCTTTATAACACCAAATAAAGATGAATCACTACAGATAATGCTGATTTTATTGTGTTATTGGTGCCATTCAGTCTCAATCAGATTCTCAATTAGAATATTTTCCATTT
This sequence comes from Dicentrarchus labrax, assembly GCF_905237075.1. Taxonomy (NCBI): domain Eukaryota; kingdom Metazoa; phylum Chordata; class Actinopteri; family Moronidae; genus Dicentrarchus; species Dicentrarchus labrax. The sequence continues at coordinate 702,209 of NW_026136719.1, read as the reverse complement.
CTGGAACAGAGCGTGTATTCACTCCATCACATTTGTTCATATCTGACTTGTGAAACGTCTTTGTGTCATGAAAATGTAAAAAACTGTTGCCAGCGAAGGTCCAGAACAACGCCCCAGCACGCACACACTCAGTCATATCCTCTGACTGTGTGTGTGCGTGAATCACATGTGAGTATGTGCAGCGTGTTCAGACCTGCAGCAGGAGGGAGAGCCGTTAAAAGGCGACGGTTTCAGGAGCTGCAGGAGTTTTTTTGATCTGATTTGAGAGGATTCATCATGAGGATCAGCTGGATATCACTCTACGGGGTTCTGACTGCACTTTGTGCCGTCCAGGCAACCTACACACACTACGGTGAGTCCCTGAACGCCACGTTACTGAAAGAGGACAGCATCTTTAAACTGCTGCCACAATTTATTCTTCACCTGAGAACTTTCTCTCTGCTTTTATTTATAAATCTCATTATTATTTTAGAGTTGAGACTGTTTTAATTCAAATCCTCCATCATGATTAAAGACGAGTGCGTTAGGGGAAAACTGAATATCATCTTTAATAATAACTGTAATGTAATAAGTTATTTTAACTTAAAGTGTTTAAAGTGTTTAAAGTGTTCAAACGGATTACAGCTACAACAAGTTTTTATCAATCTTCATCAACGATGTTTCTTAACTTACACAATTGACTCAGTTTTACTTTTAACTTTCAGTTTCACCAATAATTGGAGTTAAATCAGCTGATTTTACAGTATAAGTCAGATCTGTTATAGAACTATATTTTGGGAGAATTAAAGGCTGTTTTCAGTCTTTATTGGAAACAGTAGATTAAAATGAATCTACTTATTAAAGGTCCACTTACTGGCTGTTTCCAGAACTTTCTATCACATTTGAACTGTTTTCAAACTGGATTTTTATTCATTCATTACTTTTAGCTTTTAGCTCATTATTTTAAATGTTTATTAATTCCTTGAAGGAATCTACAGTGTTTAAACCACAACGTTACCCAGACTCGTCGCTTCCATCGAGGTCATGTCTGGTATTTTTCTGGTCTTTTAAAAAAAATTGTTTCCTAAAATATTCTCTGAATAGCTGCGTGTTTGACTCTTTACATTATGTAACAAACAAGTGTTGACTTGTAATTTTCCAGCACGTCTTTCTTCTCATGTATTGCTCATGCCAGTTTTGGTCTCCGTAGTGACCATCACATTTGGTGATGGGCGCCGGAGGCTGCAGCACCGACTGAAATCTGGAATCATGAAAACAATTAGTGCATAAAAAGATTTAAAGTTAAAGACTTTGTCCTTTTTTACAGGGATTCACAGAGTTAACTGGTTTTATTGGTTAATAGCTGTTAAATGCTACAAATGATCATAAGTCATTCAAATTAATGCAAAACCATGAATGTCATACTTTTAGCATTTAACATTTAGCATTTAGCATGATGTCCCTGCCTGAATACCCAACACACAAAATTGCAAATCAACAGAAAGCTAAAATATAATTTCCATGTCTGACTTTATGTAAGTGATTACTGTAACTTTCACAATGCACAGATTTAATCTATATTGAATCTATTTAAGCAACCTCATTAGAAGTTATGGATAAAGAGTTTATATACAGTCAGTAGATATTATCTATAACGTACACACATATTAGTTCTCTTCAGTATATCTAAATACCCCAGTGGGGTAAAAGTACTCGAGGGGAGGCATTTAATAAATACAGAATATTATTATTTTGCAGTTTATTTCTAACCAGAAAGTCAAAATTAAATATGATGTAACTTTAAAACTGCTGAATTCATTGCACAAAATAGTATTATATAACTTATTAATGAATGTTACTGTAAATAGTTTTGGTATATATTGTTTTACAGTACACTGTAAAGCCTAACAGCACATATAAGAAAAGTTAATTTAATCCTTCAATCTCATGAATTAAATCCAACTCAAAAATGAATTGTTTAAGTAATAATTCTTCTGAATGCAGTATTTTAAATATTGCTGATATAATTCCAGTTTGTTTTATTGACTCATTTTCTTTAAAATTATTTTAGATCATTTGGATTTATTCATTTTTATTTTAATTTCAGTGTATAAATCATAATAAGTGCAAGTTCTTAATGAGCCTGCAAAATGTAAAGATTTGATGTTTGTCACATAAAAAAGCAACTACAACAGAAACAATGATATCAGCTGATTATTGATTCATTGAAAGTTGACAGGTAAGAAAACTGAGTTAATTCAACAGAAGTGGAAACATTTGTATAAAGAAGCATTTAAGTTACTTTAATCAGATACATGATGTGAACACATTTTAAATTAGTTTGGAGAAATGCTGCATACTAACTGAATAGAATTGATACAATTACCTTAATTACTTACTACTACCTACTTAATTTACCCAAGTTACCTTAACGATCAACACTTTGTTATTTCAACTCAAATCAAATATCTTTTTCATTCTTAAATAGTTAATAAACTTAAATGGTTGAAGGCGATCATCTTCCTCTGGCAGCCTCAGTTGAGCTGACTCATCATTATTTCTTTATGTTGTATTGTTTTATTATTATTACTGTATATGTTTAGTCATCACTCCTCTCAGACAGACTCCTGTCAGGAACCGTCCTATAAAAGTCGTAATAGCTGAGCAGAGCTGCCGGCGGCGCTCAGGTAAACATTAACTCTGATCACAGAGTGAGTCACTGAGGAGGTCTGAGGAGTGATCTGAGGTGAACCTCGTCACGACAGCAGAACAAACAGACGCACCTTAAACTCACCTCAGTGTTTACACAAGTCTGTGTGGAGAAATAACTCAGAACCTTCACACCAAAGTCCATTCAAAATCCTGTGGATTTAACTGCAACACAAACACATTTAGAAAGGTTTAAAACTACAACAACATCCCTTTAAAGGTACAATACATCACTTCTGCCCCTAGGGGATCCAAAACAGACCGCTGATCAAAACTGGTAAAAACACTGAATAAAGCAATTCCACCTTAAAAATCACTGCTTCTACCTCATGAAGTTTTATATCATAATTTAGACTTTTATCTCTTAATTTTTACCTTTTATCTCATAGTTATTCAATTATATTCAGACAAAAGTGCACAAAGTTTTCTTGCAGGGGCATTATTGACCTTATACATTAATTTTAAATAACTCCACACTAGAACTGATTTGGTTAATCAACATTTATGTCTTTAATATTTTGTTATTCCAGTGTTTAAAATTTAACTGTTTCAGCTCAACAAAATTAACACAACCGTTTGCATTGACAAAAAAAGTCTGCTGTTTAAAGTTCAAGGTTAAATGTAAAAATAATAACTATTTATATATATTCTTAGCTAGCTAGTTATCAAGTTTTCTAACATTAGCTATCAAATGTAACTAGCTACCTAATGATTAAGTTAGATAACATTGTCTCTGTAGCAAAACGATAGCTAACTAGCTGCCTAACAATTGATGTATATTAGCTAGCTAACTAAGCTCAGCTAAACCAGACCTTAAACTGTGATAATTAAATGTTCATAAGATATAAATTTATGGCTAGAACCGTGGTTTACTTTCCTGTACTTAGATATGCTATGTGCTAGGCTAATGTATGTTGAAAAGACAACAAAGTTGCAGGTTTTAGGAGACTCAGACTGTCTTTACAGTGCGGAGGTCAATTCCCTACCTAACAGCAGTAACAAGTATCAGCTTGTTGAAACATAATCAGACTTTAGGATGACGCTTTTATGTCTCACTGCTGGATGTTGGTGTCTGTCAGAGTGATGATCTCTCCTCAGGCGGGGCGGTGGTTGGTTTTGGGTGGGACTCGGTGGACTTTGAGGATTTGTCTGCAGGGCTTCAGGCCGGGAGTGGCAGCTCTCGCTGGGATTTCTGAACAAACCACAGAACATACAAGGAGCTTCACACTCTGTAAACAGTTCTAATGCAGGTTAAAGCTCAGTGAAAAGAACTGATTTTATCTCCACAGTCGGTCGTCAGATTCCCATTAAATGTAATAGAGAAGATGATTCCTAAAGATATGAACATTTTCTTAAAACACCATCAGTGAAAACAATTAAAAAACTAATACAAAGAAATGTTGCTTTTATTTCCTGTTCCTCCTGCAGCGACGTTGCAATGCAGCTGCAACGGGAGATCTCGGTACTGCCTTCGGGACGCCTTGGGCCTGCACTGCGTCGACTGTCAGGGAAACACCGAGGGCCGCCACTGCGAGCGCTGCAAGGACGGCTTTTACCTGCAGGGGGCGGGACTGAGCTGCACACCCTGCAGCTGCAACCTCATCGGTGAGAAACAACCACAACTTATTACTTTCTCTCAAACGTTCTGAGAAACAACTGCTAACGTTGGACTTGTTTCTGTCTGTCCAGGTTCTGTCGGTGCCACATGTGACAGCAGGGGGCGCTGCAGCTGTAAAGAAGGTGTCACAGGAGGGAAATGCGACCGCTGCCCAGACGGACCGATCGGACCAAACGGCTGCTCACAAAGGTAAGGAAACACATTTACACATTTATATCTTTAATGTTGAATCCTGAAAGAAACCAGTTCAAGAGACAATTCGGTGGAAAAGGAGTCCTGCTGGCCCCAATAGTTGCAATGCAGTATTTTTTCACAATTCATTTGACCTCCGCCCAGTATCTAAAGCACCAAATTACAACAGCTGTTATCCCAGGACACTTTTCAAATAGAGCATGTCCAGACTGTACACAATATTTTTTGAGCTTGACAGCTAGCCAGCTGTATTCAGTGAGTTGCAATCTGCAACTTCACCACTAGATAGCCCCAAATCCTACACACTGGTCCTTTAATCTGTGTTTTTTGCCAGTTTTAACTTCCTGTTGCTTTTTGTGTTTTCCAGACGTCAGCCCAGAGAAGATTCTGGGAGTTTGACCCTACCGTGTTTCTGTTACGGCCACAGCAGCCAGTGTTCTGCACAGTCCGGTTACTCCGTCCACAGCATCACCTCCACCTTCACCGATGGTAACCTTTCACCTCTTCACAATAAAAGACAACCGCAGTAGTTAGCTGAGGAGTTCAATTTCAAAATAAAAGCCCCAGAGTTCAGCAGTCGTGTCTTTGTGTTTTCAGGTCCAGATGGTTGGAAGACGGCGACGGCGCAGGGCGTCACTCCCGATGACGTCCACTTCCGCTGGTCACCAAAACACCAGGACCTGGAGGTGATCTCCAAAAACAGCCTGCCGGTTTACCTGTACGCCCCAGGTGACAACAAACCCCACCTCCTTCATCCTGCTTCTATATCTGCTCCACCTCTTCTTTTTATTCTATCGATCACTATTCTCTAAATCTCCTTTCCTTTCCTGTACTTTCCTTTCCTCCTTTCGCCTCCTTTCCACCTACCTGACCAGGTGTTGCTCTCCTCTCCTCCAGCTCCCTACCTGGGGAATCAGTTCCTGAGTTACGGTCAAAACTTTTCCTTCTCACTACGTCTGGACCGCGGCGTCCGCCACCCGTCCACCAATGACGTGATCCTGGAAGGTGCCGGTTTGCGAGTCGCTGCCTCGCTGGGCGACCTGCGATCCATCGTCCCCTGTGGACAGAAAATCAACTACAGCTTCAGGTCAGGAACCTGCAGAAAGATAATTAATTAAAGATTACACAAATTCATTCAAGGTCTACCAAAGTCTGCCACCATTACCATTTTACAATAGTTTCATAGTGCCACCAATGTCGGATTGGTTTCAGACAAAATGTATAAAGAAATGTGTGGCACTGATGATCTGGAGCACAACTGGTGTTACTATGAGATGTTGCGGGTTCAAATCCCAGTGAGCCCCCAAATATGTTATGGCTTCTGTAAACAAAATGGGCACCAATACCAGTAATCAGGAGGCAGAAACATCCAGAGTTTATTAAAGTTTTGTATTTTTCATTTGTCTTTATTTTTATTTTGTTTTAAATTTTTGAATGAACAGACTGGATGAGAAGCCTGACAGCAGGTGGCGGCCTCAGCTCTCCTCCTTCCAGTTCCAGACGCTCCTACAGAACCTCACCGCCATCAAGATCCGGGCAACATTCGGCGAAAATGGTGAGCTTCCTTTTATACTTCTGTTCAGTTCTTCCAGTCTTTGTTCCATCCAGCTTTCTTTCAGAGAACTCGACTACTCTCTGGGTTTTAGCTCACATGCAGTTCCTCCATAAAATTGCCCAAAAATGGGTGTTTAATCGTATACAGATCAGAGCTTTTCTACTGAGTATGTGGAATTGCTCTTGATTGATTGAACTGTTGTCTCTTCAGGACGTGGATACCTTGACAATGTAAAGCTGGTGTCAGCACAGCGTGGAGACGGTGTGCCGGCCCGATGGGTTCAGACCTGCAGCTGCCCACCAGGATATGAGGGCGAGTTCTGCGAGCGATGCTCAGCTGGTTTCAGACGCAAGATCCCCGCAGAAGGAGCCTTTAGCCCCTGCGAGCCCTGCAGCTGCAGAGGAGGCAGCTGCGACCCGCAGACCGGAGACTGTTACTCTGCTGACGAGACGCCCGGAGACCTGAGCTGCTCGGAGGGGTTTTACCGCGACCCCTGGCAGTCTCAAACCTGTGTAAAGTGTCCCTGTCCAGATGGAGTGTCCTGCTCGCTGGCTGATGGCTCACTGGTACCTCGTTGTGAACGCTGTCCAACTGGAACCACAGGTAGTCTCAGAACAATCATATATATTTGACCGTTCTAAACAGTCTTAATAGAATGCTATGCTAACGATATGAAAATACTGTATCTGTTTCCCACCTCAGGCCCTCGCTGTGATGTCTGTCAGGAAGGTTTTTACGGTGAACCTGCAAGGGGCGACGGTTTGCAGCAACCCTGCAGACCCTGCAGATGCAACGGCCACATTGATGTCACTATGGCGGGAAGTTGCGATCGCAGCACTGGCGAATGTTTAAAGTGTTTGAACAACACAAAGGGGAGGAACTGTGAGACCTGTGTGCGCGGTTTCTACCACAGCCGAGTCACCGATGCCTGCAAACGTAAGAACGATACTTCAGTTGGGACGCTCGTCGCATGACGCTGTTTAACTTTAAAAACTGTCCTGAACTATCAGCCTGATGTTGAGCTAGCGGGAGGTTATTAACAGTTATTTCCTCTCTTGTTTTTGGACCAGCATGTGACTGTGATGTTTGGGGCTCTGAGTCCCAACAGTGTGATGATTTGGGTCGCTGTCGCTGCAAACCGGGTTTTGAGGGTCTGAACTGCCAACGGTCCAACTGTCCTGCATGTTTCAGCCCCATCAAGGCGAAGGTATGTCTGTGAAAAGTCTGCTTCAAACACCAACACAATTAATTTAATGTGAATGTAATGTTAATTTCTTTTATATAAAGGATAGTTTGACTTGTAGACAGGATGTCCTCATGAGCCATCACCATGTGATCAGACAGGAAACGGGTGTAAATTAGTTTCTTGAACTCTGTGTTACAGATGGAGGCTTACGCTGGCAAGTTGAAGGAGCTGGAGACTCTGTTTTCTAACATGGGTGGAGGTTTGAAACCAGCCAACACCGAGATTGAGGCTGCTCTGAGGGACATTGCGGAGCAGGTGGATGACCTGAAGGACGACACCAAGCTGCTCACAGGTAGCACTTCATTCACTTCATCAGTCACTGAGTTTAAGTTTCGAATGAGTACTTTGATTCTAATGACATCACACCTTCTGTGTCCAATAGGATTGGAGAAGACCCTGCAGGGTCGTCTGTCGTCCATCAGCAGGAATCAGCTGGCTGAAGAGCAGGACATCCAAAACATTGCCGACAAGGCGGATGACATCAAACAACAACAGCAGATGTACAAGACAAAAGTGGAGGAGGTTCAGACTCTGATAGAGGAGATGAAACGCGACCTGGACAAGGCCAAAATCGACCTCAGATCAGCTGTAAGGACGATGTCATGCACTCGCTGTAGTTGACACTTCTCAAACATTTCTCTAAAACCTGCTTTGTCACTTCCTGTCCTTTCTAGGAAATTCCTCTTGGAGATGCTCCGCTGGGTTCAAACTTCCTCTCCTCTTTGGTGCAGACAGCTACCAGTCTGGCTGATAAGTAAGCATTCATTTGATGGTGTTATTGATAAACTAAAAAGAGGTTCCTTACATCGTTATAGTTTGTGTCTTTGTTATCCTCACTATTTCCTGTCTGTCCTTCAGACATCAGACGATGGCCGACGTTGTGGAGCGAACTGCCACCGGCGCTCTGAGTGACTCTGAGAAGAGTCTGGCTCTGGTCCGAAATCTCATGAACAAAGAAAACAAAGTCAAAGAGCTGGTTGGAGAACTGAAAACCATGTTAGTCACTTCACTGCATCCATAGATCAATAATCCTGGAGAAAATCTGTGCCCATACTCTGAATTAATGATGTCCGTGTGTGTTCAGGTATGATCAGACTTCGGCCCAGGTGAAGGGTTTAGAGAACCAGGGGACCCGGCTGAGCAGTGAAGCCAGAGACGAGATCAAAATGGCGGATGGCATGCTGAAAGACATCGCCAACATGGAGCGAGGCATCCCATCATCCCTGAAGGTAACAACTACTGTTAGAGGCCAAAGTGTGGAGACTTAAAGAAACACTGATGAGTAAGTTCTTATTCTAGTCTCTGACCCTCGTGTTTTCCCATCATGCTCAGGAGGGGGCGAATGCCATGGTTTCCAGGTTGGGCGGTCTGCAGCAGGTAGTAGATGGGGACATTGCAGGCTTTGAAGCGCAGCAGGATGGTGTACAGCAAAACATAGCCACCACCGAGGACCTTCTGGCCAAGGGCAAGGCTGCTCAGCAGGTACTGAAGGATTATGGGAATCCAGTCCTGCTTTTAAAATTCACTTGTAACAGAAGGGCTACAAACATGAACCAGTGCAGGTTTACGTTAACGTAGACGTCTAAGAAGTGTGAGTGTTGTTGTCGAGTTGCGTCATTGATGTGGTTCCTCTCTGCAGGAATTTGACAAGCTGGTGGACAGAGTCGACGTTGCCAAGGCTGACACCGAAGCAGCTCTCCGACGAATCACAAGCAACACAGATGAGCTGGACGACGCCCTGAAGACCCTGAGAGGTAAACGCAGCGACCAACTCTTTGTATCTTCTAAAACCAGTAAGAGCAAAGGACTGAACGTGATTCCTTGTCTTACTCCGCAGGGTTCGATCAGCAGATCGACAGCAACAGAGCTCTGGCCGACGCCGCCATCAAGCGTCTTCCCGGTATCAATGCCACCATCCAGCAGGCTGTCCGCAACAATGATGACACGCTGACCTACCTCGAAGATGTGTCTGGTGATTACAACAGCGCTCTGGGAACCATCAATGTGCTGGAGAACCTGGTCAACAGTCTGGAGGTAACAACCAAACTGTCCATTCATATAAACTGCTGAGATTCCAGCATCAGACTCTGTTGACGGGTGTCTTTACTCTGCAGGGAACGTTTGGATCTTTGCCGCCTCACGCTGGTCTGGTGAATGAAGCCACCAAACTGAACAAGGACGCGCAGGATCTGAGGACCAGGGCGGAAAACGCAGCTGGAGAACTGGACTCTGAGCTGGTGACTGCCGTGAGCCTGGAGGCTGAGGCTGAGCAGGTGAACTGTCCTCACAATAATACGTCCTGTACTTAAAGTGGAACTACTTTACTTCCAGCTCTATATTCTTAATCTGAGACTCCACTCAAGTAGATTTACTCTTCAAAACTAATGAAGTACTGAAGTAAGTTACTCTTTGTATGGGATTAGTACTTTTACTGTAGTAAAGGATCTGTTTCCTCTGCAGGCGGCTGTTGGAGCTGCTGGAGCTTTGGACAACGCCAGACAGACCAGAGACGCGGTGGGAAAAACTCTGCGAGACATCAGCGGTCTGCTGGCCGGCATGAGTGAGTACAAGTTGTTTTACTGGCAGAAACATTAAATCAATAATAATCAATAATATTGATTTAATAGTTGTTTTCTGAGGACTTGTTTACCCTTCCTTAGCCCCGATCCTTTTTGCTCTGTAAGTTCACAGCTTGTTCTGTGACCAGAAGTCAGACTCACAGGACATGTCACAGAGACACATGGACAGGGTTTTTTCTTATTTCTTATCTTCTCCTCCTCAGACCAGTCTGGTGGTCGCGTGGATGAGGATCTCCTGAAGCGGCTGGAGGCCTCTCTGGCTGACGCTCAGAGAGACGTGGAAGGCCGTCTGAGGCCTCGACTACAGGACATGGAGGAGCAGGAGTCCGCCCAGCGACGCCGGCTGACCGGCATCAACCTAGACATCGACAACATCCTAGCAGACATCGCTAACCTGGAGGACATCCTGAAGGCCGTCCCCAGCGGCTGCTTCAACAGCCCGCCCATCGAGGAACCCTGAGGACTGAGGCACGTCACAGTGTTCTGGTTTCACAGAGTCCTGATCCACAATGAGATACCTGCTGCCATTTCAACAATAATCTGGTTTTATAAAAGAAAAATTAGCTTTAACAAAAACGTACCAATTAGTGATCATCATAATATAATAATATACATTTTATTTACAGCTTCTTTCTAGAACAGTGTTCATAAAGCGCAAATTAACTGACTTTAAACATTTTTATTTAATATCAAAGGACAAAAGACGAGTGATTTAATGGAAGATTAGCTTTAGTAAATATTAGTTTTCATGCAATGTGCTAATGCTAATCTCTGTTTGAAGATGGTTAAAAGATAAAAGATACATATATATTTACAGTTAGCTGTACAGTTAGCTTCATAGTTAGCTAGGATTTTGCTAACATGCTAACTAGCCGCTAACAATTGATTGATGTCTGACATCAGTTCAAGGTTTAATTACTGCAACCTGAACGCAGCATTACGGCTCATTGCTCCTGGTTTTTACAGACCAGATAACTTTTTATAAACACTGAAACTGCAGAATGTTTGATCTGGAAATGATTTAAAACATTAGCATTATTGCACATAACAACCATATTTTTCCTCTTTAATAAACATTTAATGAGCCCTACAGGTTGTTCAGTATGAAAATGAACTGATATCTGTGGACACTGTGTATGAAACTATAGTTTGTGTTCATGTTTCTGATAATGATGTGATGTATGTGAATGAATGTAAAAGTATTCTATTTATAACTGTATGTACAGTACATCAGTGTTTTTTATCTTTTTATATTACGTGTTTTCATTTGTTCTGTGGATTCATTCATGTGGCCGACCAGCAGAAACATTTTAAATAAAACCCGCTGCACTTTTGTTCTGAGTAACATGTTTTAGTCTCATTATTGATCACTTTGATTATATCTGTAGCTCTCACTGAGTATATGGAAGACAATTCATGCCCAAAAAACCCCATCAAAAACAAAAAAGCTGAAAGGTTAGGAATTATTAATTGTTTATAATTATAATGTTTTTATGCTGTTGCATACAACGTCAGACACTTGTACACCGTGTTGGGATGTTGTAATTCAAATATGACCTCTATTAAACTGGCTGATAACAGCTAACAGTTGAACCTCGGGCAACTTCCTCCTTTCTAGCCTAGCATAGCATATCTAAGTACAGGAGCACAAGTTGCTGCGAACCCTCTTTGAAAAATAATATTCATAAATAAATGAAAAAATAGGTCAAATTCAGTTGCAGTTTAGTTTCTTTCTCTCTTTCTTCTGGGCCATCGGTTAAATAAATGTTATATAACTATTAATAACATTACTGTCCATCCATGCCAATCACATACACACACAGTAAAAATGACACATCATTTTTTAAGAGTGCATCACAGTTTACAATCAAAAGAAGTCAGAGCAACGAAAGGCAGATCAATACAGGAAACAAGGTTCATTATCAGCGACATGGTACAATGTAAAGTGACTGAACCTTAAACACACACACTCTCACTCTCTCTCTCTCTCTCTCTCACACACACACACACACACACACACACACACACACACGAAAGAAAACATAAATAAATACAAATAATTGCAAACAAATACAGATTCGACATTAATGAGGCGTTCAGAACAAACTGTACATTTACAGCGTGAATAGAAAATGGACGTGTGGGTGACGATCCCCACTGTGTGTTATATATATATGTGTATATACACACACACACACATATTTATTTACTTTTTGTTGTTGTTTCTATTTTTTGTAAACACATTCACAACAGATCATAATTCTACGCAGTGATAAACATTCATGCCAGAACCAAACTGTCTAAGCATGCAGTCTAAGAGGAGCTAACAGGAGCACATGGAGAAGAAAAAACAACCTTATACACTCAATGTGATCATCTTCATCATCATCATCTTCATCTTCATCAGCATCATCATCATCATCATCATCATCATCTTCATCATCATCATCATCATCTTCATTATCATAATTTTCATCATCATCATTTTCATCATCATCATCATCATCTTCACCATCATCATCATCATCATGTCCAATGATTTCAGTGCCTTAAAATCACATTCAGTTATTAGAATTACAGGTTATTCGTTAATTTAACTCAAACAATTGGTAAAACTGATTAATTTAAAATTTTAAGTCAAACCAACTTTTATGTTTGTTAGTTAAAACATTCCTAATTAAGCAGCTTTAGTCATTTTAAGTGCCACTGACTTAATTTTTAATTTTTATTTGTACAAACAACAAACACAAATTATTTTAACTTGTTTAAACTTTTACTTCTCATTTGGTTTGTTTTCACCTAAAATTCATTCAATTAATGAGTTTCAACAATTTTTTGAGTAACATTAACTCATCAGGTTTTACAGTGCACTGCAAGTTATTTTAAACATTTAAGTTACACAAACTAAATTAAACAAAAAGATTACTAAACATTTTTACTGGGTGTTTTAACAGTACAAATAAAAACACTAAAGCTGCTTGATCAAGAATATTTTAACTTACAAAAACTTTGTTTTACTTCAAATTTTCAACTTAATCAGAATCAACAATTTCTTGAGATAAATTAACTTTTCTGGTTTTACAGTGAAAAATTGAGAAAACTCATCATTTTAAAGCAACTGTCGTCACTAACTTTTAAAGTTTCAAGTCAAACTCGAACTAAAGTTTTGAAATAAACTTCAAAAGTTTTGCTTTAATATTTTAACATAAGAAGCTTTAAGTGTCACACTGTAAAACCCGATGAGTTAGTTCAACTCAAACTGAGGAAACTGATCGTGATGAAAAAAACATTTGATTTGAGTAAAAATAACAAAGTGTTTCATTTCATTCAGTTAATTGAACTTAAACTCATTTCTCCAAACTTATTTAAATGTGTTCACAGAATTTATCTGAATAAAGTCAGAGTAACTTAAATGTGTATTATTATGTATTATTAAATATATTATATTATAAGATTTAAAAATTTTTAATAAAAATTAATTTACTTTTCTGCTTCAGAAAAACTTCTAGAAGCAACAAAAAAATCTGTATTTTTAGAAATGTTTATTCTCCTTGTTGATCACTTTGATCACATTTATGTAGTTGACACTTTTATAAGTGCTTACAGAGAATATGGAAGCCAAATCGTGCCTAAAAAAACCCTCAAAAACAAATCTGAGTGAGCTGTGAACTGGAGTTTTCCATATTTGGGTGCTAAAATTAAACAGTTGGAAGTGAAAATATTATTAATTATTATTAGTTCATTTAAAAACGTTTAACATAATAGAAACAGTTTCCATTAAATGATGAGTTTTCTCAACTTAAAGCCGAACCCTTTTTTTACAGTGCATGTTTTACAGTGTGTTTGTAGTTCCTGAAGCATCAGTGCTGTTGCTATGGTTACCTGCAGGTTAATACACCTTTAGCGCCGAGGTTAAACTGTTGACCTGAACTCAACTGATGTGTCACTATGTACAGTTTTGGCTACAGAAGACTTCCGTCAAACGCCATCGGACCTCACGCACGAACATTTTAACCTCCTTACACTGTAAAAAAAAATCATATTTTCCAATTCAAATGTCTTTAATTTAACTAATAATTATAATTTACTTCTTTCTTTAGATAGAATGAATTTCTAAATTTTAGAAAATTCTGTTTCTAAAATTGTTCAGGGAATTTAATAAATTATTATTTCGAATATTTAATTTTCAAGAACCCAAATAATAAAAATTTGGGTTCACAGCTTCACTTTTTGTTTTGTTTCTAAAACTTAAAGTTTCTCTAAAGTAAAAATTACAACAACATTATTATTATTATTATTATTATTATTATTATTATGTCTGCAAAACTTTTTAAAGTTTATTTCAAAACTTAAAAGTTTGAGTTTGACTAAAAACGTAAAGAGTTTCCTTTAAACTTTTTCTTTTTCTACAGTGTAACGTCTCTCCGGGCCGATCACTCATACAAAGTTTAAATTGATTATAATTAAATTATAATTCTTACATTTTGTCATCACATTGGCAGAAATGAGCTCATGAAGAAACTCCGACGTCGTTCAGAGCAAATAAACAACCTCATAATCTTTGATGATAGTTAATAGATAATAATCTAATAATCTAATAATCTAATAATCCATACAGGTGATTATCAATGCTAACGATGCTAATCCCTCAGGTTAGCATCCTCGGCTCCTCCTTAACTTCCTGTAACCAGCGTTCTGCTTCCTGTTCCTGCGTGAGGTCCAAACACTCAACGCCCCCCCAACACATCAGTGACACCTCTGCAGCCCTTATTGATCCCCCCCCCCACTGATGGGACACTAAAGCTCAAAGAAGAGAATATGTTTGACACAGAAGACAGAAGGATGTTTGTTGTTGTTGTTGTTGTTGTTGTTGTTGTTGGGGCGGGGGGGTTTATATAGATGATGGTAGCTGTAGCCCCCCCCCCCTCTCCCTGTGCTCTACCCCGAGGCGTTGATGTACAGCTGACTCTGCAGGATGTAGTCGATGACCGGCTGACTCAGGTAATCCACGACGTGTCCGTCCCCGTGCTGCAGGGCCAGTCTGAGGGGGGGGGGCAGATAACAGGACGTTAGTCTGAGGCTTCATCTGTTTGTGCTAAGCTAGGCTAAGTTCTTTAGAAACTCTTTTTTTGACGTTATCGTCACGGTGACGGCGTCGACCCACCGGCTCTTGGTGGAGCTGACGACGGACATCGGATGAGTCATCGCGTCTTTCACCATGACGATGTTGTCCTGAAACGGAGAACAGACGATGAAGAGGAGGAGGTTCCTCACACAGAATACAGACCGAGGTCCAGACGAGGTTCTGGTTCTGGTTCTGGTTCTGACCTTGTGCTTGCGGAGGATAGACGAGTGATTCATGATCCTCTCGGTGTCGGCGCCATCACGAGGAACCACCACGATCCCAAAATCCCCCACGATCACCTCCATCTGAAACCACAGCCAGAACCTGCTCAGGTCCGATACGTCCACACACAGAACCAACCGGTCCGTCTCACTCTGGATCAATACATCTACTCACTATGATGTCACGCTAATAATGCTAATAATGCTAATAATGCTAATTAAATAAACTCCAATGTAACTCACTGTTAGCAAACTGTTAGCAAACTGTTAGCAAATGTTAGCAAACTGTTAGCTTCGGGTTCTCACTGATATTGTGCGGAGGCTAATTAGCTTAGCTTACGTTAAGATAACATTAGCCAGCTAGCGGTTGATGTAGACTAGTTAGCTAGTTAGCTAGCATTCGCTAACTTAAGATGTGACTTTAAGTCTTTCCAACATAGACTAGCTTAGCATGTAGCATATCTAAGGACAGGAAGGAGGAAGTTGACGAGGCTCGACTGTGATTGGAGGACAGAGCAAAAAGGGGCGGGACAGTCTCTCGCTAACACTCATATTAGCTAGCATTATGCTAGCATTCATTATGCTAGCATTCATATTAGCTCGGTCGTTAGCTCATTAGCAGTGTGAAAGGAGAATAACGTAGCATGCTTTGGACGATAATGTTTTCTTTCTGCAGAAGAACATCGGAATGACCCGTCGGAGCCAAGGGGCGGGGCTACAGTGCGGTGGGGGCGGGGTTAATGTGGGTGGGGGCGGGGCTACAGTGTGCTTACATCACTGTCCTTCCACAGGCCAGGGATGCAGAAGGACTCCAGGAGATCACTGCCACACAGGAGCAAGATGCGTAACTCTACAGACGACAAACAGGCAGGAGGAAAGAGACACGTCCTCAGTAAACAACTTGTTTACTGGATACAAACAAACAAACAAACAAACAAACCAGAAGGAGTTCGGACACAGCAGGAAGGAAACCAGAGGACACCACACAGGAGACACTTCAGGTTCAGACTCACCGATCTCCTCGTATCTCATCGCGGTCCCCAGGTTGGCGTTCTCATCTGACACACAGTACGTTTCAGTCATCAGTGGACAGTTTACAGGAAATACTCATCATCTAATGTCTAATGTCAAACAATGTGAACTGTAAATAATCATTATGTTATTATGGAAAGAAAATGTCCCTTTTTCACATAAAACAACAGAAACTGTAGAATAAATGTTGTTTATCAGTGTATAAGGTAAACTGTCCAAATACAGTTGTTATCAGTGTAAACAGCAATAATTACTGTAATCTCACAGATAATGACTTTTATTACACTTCTATAACTTTTAACATTCACATTAAAATAATAACAATCCAATAATAACAGCACTCTGCTGTAAATGTAAGTCTGATTATTGTATTATAGCAGAGTTCACCTGGATTTATAGATCATTGTTTACACTGTAAATATTAAATATTAAAGAGACAAAACAATTCGATTTTAGTTCAAATTAAAGCAGAAATCCTAATTACAGAAAGACGACTGTATTTTGTAATTTCTGTGACTTTACAGTTTAAAAATATTAACATTATATTCAGGTTTACGTACGTGTGGTCTACTTACCGACGAAGGTGAAGCGTTCGATGTGCGGACGGACGCAGCAGATCTTCCCCAGACTCTCGCTGACCTTCCCCCACAGTTTGACTGCAGAGAGGAAGAGGAGGGTGAGGAAGCAGCTCTCAGACACACAGCACATTCATTAGCTCACTGAACACTGAAGGACTCACTGGCTGTGGGCTTGTGATTCATGTTGTTGTGGTTCTGGTAGATGGGCGGAGTCTGGTTCTGCGGCTGACCAATCACGGGGGTCGTGGACGGCGTGTTGACGTTGGACAGAATGCAGCCGGTGACTCTCTGAGGAAGCAGAACTTCTTCATCAACACTTTTTTAATGAACTGCAGAGGTTTGAGGTTGCCATGGTAACTGCTGCACTTCTATATAGTTATCATTAGTTATTATTAATTATTAATGTGAGTCAAACAAGGCGGCGGAAGCAGTACCGCTCCTGTCCACAGGGAGCGCCAGAGTCAACAAAGGGTCATTATAAATATAAATATATAAAAATATCTGATCAATATTCAATATTATCAGCTGTTCTCTGCTGTTATTGATACTGATCAATACAATATATTTATATATATATATATATAAAATATAAAAATAAAAGTTTACCTTTAAAATTCAAAACATTCCTGTTTAGACATTTTTTCAAAATAAGTTGAGAAAAATTAATAATATAAAACATTTATTTATTTATTTTTTGGATTCGCACCCTGGGCCGCTGCAGCAAGGACTCGGTACATGGGGCCAGCTCTACCAGGTGAGCCCATAATCATATAAATATTAATAATAACCACGTCCTCACCTTCATCAGGTCCCGGTGATGCTCCAGCACGCTGCAGGTCGTCTGCCAGGTGTCCTGGTAACACTCCCAGGGGTCCACCCTGCACCAAAGCCCACACAGACACACACACAGCAGATGTGTCACAGTTACAGAACATCTCAACATCTCGTTAAATAAAGTTTCTTACCTTCAGTGTCACACAGAGATATTAAAGCGGTCTCACCTGATCCAATCAGAGGACTGAACAGCCAGCTGACACATGGTGAGACGATGTCTGCTGGGCACTAAACCCTGAACACACAAATAAGAGTTATTTTACTTTCTGATGTTATTATTTCTCAGTATTAGCTAAAGTATCCTTTATAAGGTAGTTGACAAGTTACACAAAGAGTCTGGATGAAGCTAGCTGACAGTATTTTGCTGCGTTAGCAACCAAGCTAACGTTATCCAGCTAACAGCACAATCAGACAATATGTTCCACTAGCTTAGCATTAATGTTAGCTTTGACTTTGGACTCTGTGTTGTGGACTCTGTGTTGGACTCTGTGTTGGACTCTGTTAGACTCTGTGTTGGACTCTGTGTTGTGGACTCTGTGTTGTGGACTCTGTGTTGGACTCTGTGTTGTGGATTCTGTGTTGTGGACTCTGTGTTGTGGACTCTGTGTTGGACTCTGTGTTGGACTCTGTGTTGGACTCTGTGTTGTGGACTCTGTGTTGGACTCTGTGTTGGACTCTGTGTTGTGGACTCTGTGTTGGACTCTGTGTTGTGGACTCTGTGTTGGACTCTGTGTTGTGGACTCTGTGTTGTGGACTCTGTGTTGGACTCTGTGTTGGACTCTGTGTTGTGGACTCTGTGTTGGACTCTGTGTTGGACTCTGTGTTGGACTCTGTGTTGTGGACTCTGTGTTGGACTCTGTGTTGTGGACTCTGTGTTGGACTCTGTGTTGTGGACTCTGTGTTGGACTCTGTGTTGGACTCTGTGTTGGACTCTGTGTTGCCCACTGTTGGCACTCGGGAGCATAAAGGTCACAACCTTTGACCCTCATCCTACATAGAGACACATAGAGATCAGTCCACAGACAGCAGAGGGACAAAGCTCCACTACAACCTGTTCACACACACTGACTCACACACTGATTATACTTAAAATGCTTCAGAATCTCACAAATAAAACCTTTAAAGCAGCTATGAAAGCTTTCATTTTGTGTTGATAGTGTTTCCACCACTTCGTTCCATTCAAGGGGAATCCGACCTGGTGGCAGACATTAATCCGACCTTCCAGGAACGCAAATTCAACCAACCATCATCTGGAGAGTTTAGTGCCGACACTGAAATGAGCAGCAAAGACTGAAACTGTTTCTGTAGCATTTATTATTCATGTTGTGTGTTTCTATAGAGACGCAGCAAAAGTAGGACAAGAGCTTCATTAATTCCAGCAGGAACCAGAGTGGAAAACAACAGCAGCTGCACACAGGACGCTGCTGTCTGCTGCTATCTGCTATCTGCTCCTATCTGCTATCTGCTGCTATCTGCTATCTGCTGTCGTCTGCTGCTGTCTGCTGCCGTCTGCTGCTACATGATGCTACATGATGCTACCTGATGCTCTCTGTGCTTTGTACTGTGCTGCAGTCTGAACACAAGCGTCTGACATTCTCCTCAGTAAATGATGACGGGGGTCTTTTTGACTTACAGGTTTCCCGTAGGAGTCGTGCACCGGCGAGATGATTCCTCCGATCACGATGAAACGACCTGTTTTGTGCAGATATTCTCTGGCTTTCTCTGAAAACACACAAACACAAAGTTCAGGGATGAAAATGTGAATCCTCCAAAATGATATTTCTAATTTATGGAACTTTATTCTTCTACATCTCAGAGGGAAATATTGTGCTCGATTACACATTTTACAACATTGAATCCTCAACATGTTTGTGCTTCTGCACGAGATTCAATTCGTTCCCACCTTTTTGTGTTAATTTGCAAACGAGATTCAGATCATTGATTACAAAGTGACGCAGCAGATCTACTAACAACAAGGTATTATTAGGACATGTGATTTTCATACTGCAGCCAGTAAAATAAGAGTGTGTCCAATCGTGTGTGTTCCTGCTCTGAAGAAACTCCCCCTCCGTTGACTCACCTGAGACAAACCAGGAAACAGAGGTTGTTATTGTGCTTCACTGACGGGAGACACACAGACAGAGACAGACGATAAGATTCACCTTCAGACCAAAACCCACTGAGACAGGACAGCTACAGGAGGGAATACTGGGAATACTGGAATACTACCACTTCAACCAGCTGCTGAATCCACAAACTGAACAGAATATCGCTCAAATTGGCAAGATGATCTTAAGATTTATAGAAAGGCCCTCCGTAATGCCAGAGGAGCCTATTACTCAGCACTAATAGAAGAAAATAAGAACAACCCTAGGTTCCTCTTCAGCACTGTAGCCAGGCTGACAGAGAGTCACAGCTCTATTGAGCCACATATCCCCATAAACTTAAGTAGCAATGACTTCATGAGCTTCTTCTATAATAAAATTATTACTATTAGAGAAAAAACTAATCACCAACTGCCATCAACAGTTATCAGTGGCTCTCCAAGTTCAGGGACTTCTGTCAATGTAAACTTAGATATATATTTAGACTGTTTTTCTGCTATCGATCTTCATCAGTTAACTTCAATCATTTCTTCATCGAAGTCATCAACCTGTTTGTTAGACCCGATCCCAACTAGGCTGCTTAAAGAAGTTGTTCCCTTAATTGGCACTTCTTTACTGGATATGATTAATCTTTCTTTATTATCAGGATATGTACCACAGTCCTTTAAAGTAGCTGTAATTAAACCCCTTCTTAAAAAGCCCACTCTTGACCCAGGGGTTTTAGCCAACTATAGACCGATTTCTAACCTCCCGTTCCTCTCTAAGATTCTGGAGAAAGTAGTCGCCAAAGAGTTGTGTGACTTTCTACATAACAATAGTTTATTTGAGGATTTTCAGTCAGGATTTAGAGTTCATCATAGCACAGAGACAGCTCTGGTTAAAGTTAATAATGACCTTCTGACTGCTTCTGACAATGGACTTGTCTCTGTACTTGTATTATTAGATCTTAGTGCTGCATTTGACACCATTGACCATGATATTCTTTTACAGAGACTTGAGCATCAAATTGGCATTAAAGGAACTGCCCTAACCTGGTTTAAGTCATACTTATCAGATCGTTCTCAGTTTGTACATGTTAACGATGAATCCTCCATAAATACTAAAGTTAGTCATGGAGTTCCACAAGGTTCTGTACTTGGACCAATACTATTTACTTTATATATGCTCCCTTTAGGCAACATTATTAGGAATCACTCCATTAACTTTCACTGTTATGCAGATGATACGCAGTTATATCTATCAATCAAACCCAATGAAATTAATCAATTATCTAAATTACAAACATGTCTTAAGGACATAAAATCCTGGATGACCTGCAATTTTCTGATGTTAAACTCAGAAAAAAACGAAATTCTTGTTCTTGGCCCCAAAAACCTTAGAGACTCATTGTCTAAAGATATAGTCACTCTAGATGGCATTACCTTGGCCTCTAGCACCACTGTCAGGAATCTTGGAGTTATCTTTGATCAGGATTTGTCATTTAACTCCCACATAAAGCAGACCTCTAGGACTGCCTTCTTTCATTACGTAATATTAGAAAAATTAGACACATCCTATCACAGACAGATGCAGAAAAACTAATCCATGCATTTGTTACTTCAAGGCTGGATTACTGCAACTCTTTATTATCAGGTTGCCCCAATAAGTCCATTAAAACGCTCCAATTAATTCAGAACGCTGCAGCACGAGTACTGACAGGAACTAGAAAAAGAGATCACATCTCTCCTGTACTAGCTACTCTGCATTGGCTCCCTATAAAATGTAGAATTGAATTTAAAATCCTCCTCCTCACCTATAAAGCTCTTCATGGTCAGGCCCCTTCATATCTTAAAGAGCTCATAGTACCCTATTACCCCACTAGAACACTACGTTCTCTGAATGCTGGGCTACTTGTGGTTCCTATAGTCTCTAAAAGTAGAACAGGAGCCAGAGCCTTCAGTTACCAAGCTCCTCTCCTGTGGAACCAGCTTCCAGTTGTGGTTCGGGAGGCAGACACCCTCACCACATTCAAGAGTAGGCTTAAGACATTCCTCTTTGATAAAGCTTATAGTTAGGGCTGGATCAGGTGAGTCCTGAACCATCCCTTAGTTATGCTGCTATAGGCCTAGACTATCGGGGGATTTCCCATGGTGCACTGAGCTACTCTCTTCCTCTCTCTTTCTGCACTCATTCATGTCCCTTTAATGCATGTTACTAACTCCACTTCTTCCCCGGAGTTCTTGTGCTTTCTCGTCTCGCAGGTTCTCATGGATCCTGGTGGAGCCTCCTGCCATGGTCCTGCTTGACTGCCATTGCCATTACTGTTGTTGCTGTGCATCTGTCTGTCTCTCTCTCTCTCTCTCTCTCTCTCTCTCTCTCTCTCTCTCTCTCACCCCAACTGGTCGAGACAGACGACCACCCACCTAGAGCCGGAGGATCTGTCCTAGGTTTCTGCCTTTTAACAGGCAGTTTTTCCTTGCCCTTGTCGCCAAGTGCTTGCTCATGGTGGTACTGTTGGGTCTCTGTAATTAATGTTAAAGAGTTCGGTCTAGACCTGCTCTATTTGAAAAGTGTCCTGAGATAACTTCTGTTATGAATTGGCGCTATACAAATAAAATTGAATTGAATTGAATTGAGTTTGACTCCAAAGACTCAAAGTGAAAGTAACTTTCAGAGAACAGGGAGTGACTGACTGGTTTCCTGTTGGAGCTGCCTGCTGTGCTTTCAGCTGCACTCACAGACAAAATGGCTTCCAGATTAGAGGAAGATCTCTGCTGTCCTGTCTGCCACGACATCTTTAAAGATCCGGTCATCCTGTCATGTAGCCACAGCTTCTGTAAAGACTGTCTGAAGAGCTGGTGGACAGAGAAAGTAACACGTGAGTGTCCAGTTTGTAAGAGAAGACATTCAAGGGAAGATCTACCTCCTAACTTGGCTTTAAAGAACCTGTGTGAGAGTTTCTTACAGGAGAGAGATCAGAGATCTTCAGAGGCTCTCTGCAGTCTGCACTCTGAGAAACTCAAACTCTTCTGTCTGGACCATCAGCAGCCAGTGTGTGTCGTCTGCAGAGATTCAAAGAAACACACCAACCACAGATTCAGACCCATCGATGAAGCTGCACAGGATCACAAAGAGGAGCTCCAGAAATCTCTGAAGCCTTTAAAGGAGAAGTTAAAGGTTTGTGAAGGAGTTAAAGTGAAGTTTGATCAAACAGCAGAACACATGAAGGTCCAGGCCCGACACACAGTGAGGAAGATTAAGGAGAAGTTTAAGAAGCTTCACCAGTTTCTAGAAGAGGAGGCCAGGCTGACTGCACTGAGGGAGGAAGAGGAGCAGAAGAGTCAGATGATGAAGGAGAAGATGGAGGCTCTGAGCAGAGAGATAGCAGCTCTTTCAGACACAGTCAGAGCCACAGAGGAGGAGCTGAGAGCTGAAGACGTCTCATTCCTGAACAACTACAAGGCTGCAGTGAAAAGAGTCCAGCAGCGCCCCCTGCTGGAGGATCCACAGCTGCCCTCAGGAGCTCTGATAGACGAGGCCAAACACCTGGGCAACCTGACCTTCAACATCTGGAACAAGATGAAGGACATGGTCTCCTACACTCCTGTGATTCTGGATCCAAACACTGCTGGTCCAGAACTCATCCTGTCTGAAGATCTGACCAGTGTGAGAGGAGGAGAGAAACAACAGCTTCCTGATAATCCAGAGAGGATTGATTCTTCATGGTGTGTTCTGGGTTCTGAGGGCTTTAACTCAGGGACTCACAGCTGGGATGTCGAGGTTGGAGACAGTGAATACTGGAGACTGGGTGTGTTAGCAGAGTCTGTCCAGAGGAAGGGAGACAGAGTCTGGATTATGGGAAATATGGTTCTGGTTAGGTAAATACAGAGCATCCTCCCCATCAGCTCCACCCACTGTTCTTGTAGTTCAGAAGAAGGTCCAGAGGATCAGAGTGAATCTGGACTGGAACAGAGGAAAGCTGTCGTTCTCTGATCCTGATACTAACACACACATACACACCTTCACACACACTTTCACTGAGAGACTGTTTCCATTTATTTACACTGGGGATTATAAACAGCTGAAGATTCTACCAGAGAAAGTCTCTGTGACTGTTCAATAGAAATAGATGATGATGATGATGATGAAGATGATGATGATGATGATGATGATGATGATGAGGTTTTTGGTGGTTTTGGGTTTCCATAGTAACGTGATCCAGATAAACTCAGTAAAAGCTGCTTCTGGGTCCAGAAACCAGGTTCCTGTTTGCTGCTGTGTTTACACACATTACTGATGTAACATTTAGTTGTTAATCAATCTGTGAATGATGGCAGCTATAGGTTTGTGATTGGATCATTGATTATATCTATAAAGTGAATTTGATCAGCAGGTTAAACTCGGGCTCCATTATTCAGAACCAGTCTGAAAACTGTCCCTTTGGACCGAACAAACCCCCCAGTGCTCCGAAGGCCTGTGGCTCCAACTACACTCTCTCTCTGGAGTTTGTTCAACCTGAATATCAATGGCACCAAACATTGATCCTGATTGATTTGTTTCTTGATGTTCCAGAGATTGTATCTGAAGTTATCTGCTCAGAGTTTGTGTCCACTGTAATCCATCTTGTGTAAAACTGTACAATTAAAGTTTGTCATTAAGCAGAAACTGTTGATTGAACTTTAAAATGAGGGTTGAAGAGTTGCTCTTATTGTCCTCAGGCAAACTAAATGAGTCCAAGCTTTTTTAAATGTTGCTTCATCCATCAGACCACAGTCACACAGTGGCGGAAACCTGCTGTGAGGTTGAACAACAGTCTGAGTGTGAGGAGCTTTGAGCACATGTGTAGAAAAATGACTCGACGGCGCCCCCTACAGAGCGGCCCCAGCAGCACGTTTAACCAATGTGTATGAAAATCGGTACACATGAAGCTAAAGTCTATGTACAAAAGGTCTGTTGGATCCAACCCCAACCCCAACAGGAAGTCATTTCCAGGCCTTCTATTATAACAAACGATCTAATGCGATCAACAGTCATTAATATGTTGACCTTTTTGTAACTGCAACATTTAAACTACGAAGCCCCGACAACACTAAACAGTTAACGCACACACACAACAAACGCTATTTAAAAAATCTGTAAAATAAACAGAAAAACACAGAAAACGTACAGATATTTTTTTACAGTGTATCAGGAACGCGTTTGACTGCATTGAATCCTCAAAATGCTGCTGTGTGGGCACAACATACCGATCAGATTGTCATTGATTAGAGTAGTGATTTTAAGATAATCTGGTTGAATATGGATATAAAAGCATAAATATATGAATTAGTGCAGCTTTAATGTCAGATTTTAGTATCTGCTTTGTGCTTTAAGTCTTTGAGGAGGTTTTTTGTAGGTTCCTCATTCATTTTCCTTCAGCTCTGGAGGAAGGAAGGTTGCAGCGACGTCGCCCAGAGGAAGATACAGAGATGGAGGAGCTGCTGGTGAATATAGGTCATGATGGGAAGATGGCTGCTGTGCTGCTGCATCGGGAAACCAAACATCCACATCAAAGAGCCTGAGGAGGAAAGTTTGATCTGAACCACTCTGGATTCACCTCCATGATAATATTCAGCTGGAAGGCACACAGCGTCGCTCTCCTTATCCTGTTCAATGTCTGCTTATTGTTCTGTTTTCTAAAGATTTGTCCTATATGTAGCAGAGTCAATCAATAATCTATAATCAATAAACAGTGTATATGTTTAGAATTTGGTGCTTTTTAACTCTAGATGATTTGAACCGATAAAGGATTTTACTGCTAGCAGCCGCTAACTGCTGCTAGCACAGCCTCTGTGACCAGTGAAGAAGACGTCAGTCCTCCGTCCCTCCAACAACAAACTGAGAGCCTGTCCTCACGAATACGCGGCCTCACCCAATACGATGCCGCTTAGAAAACAATCTCCGTGAACACGGCGTCGTTTGCAGAAATGTCGTACATATGCCAGGCCTGTATGTGGCGCTGTGACGCCGCCACACCAACACACTAAAACCGGAAGAGAAGCCATGGAGCATGTGCTGTTGTTGTTGTTGTTGTTGTTGTTGTTGTTGTTATGATGTGTCTAGCGGAGGTTAAAGGATAGAGAGGCGGGGCTAATACGTCATCGCTGTCCAGACGAATCCGGCGTTTTCAGATTTTCCCACTCTGGGACCCGTTTCCAAAAAATACCGTTTTCACACCCTGAAAACTCCGTATCCGTCTGGACGTGAGGCCGATACGATAAAGTATTTATCCGGATTCGAGAAAAACTTATTCGTGAGGACAGTGTGAAACAAAATGGCCGCCTCCTAACCCTACAAACAGGATGCTATGCTAGCTGCTAATTAGCTCTCCAGTTGGAAGCGTTGACATTTTTACATTCGCTGTTTGGATCCGATAAAACCGTCTCAAAGGAACAAACGCGATACCGTTCAGCTGATTGAACACCGATAAATATTATATTACTTTAATAATGATAGATCCTCCTCAGTGGTACACACTGAACCTTTAAATGAAGATAATCTCTTAAAACAACATTTATATATAACGTCCATTATATATATATAATATTAAACCGAGCGTATTCCCTGTCAGAGGCGTTATTGATCCGTGGGAGGAAACTGTGACGGTGCAGACGTTAAACAAAAAGCAATGATAGGAAGATATCAGTTATCCTACAGTATATAACAACAGTATAATATATATCTTTATATATATATCTATAAAGAGATATATCTATATAACAACAGTATAATATATATCTTTATATATATATCTCTATAAAGAGATATATCTATAAAGAGATATATATATAACAGCAGTATAATATATATCTTTATATCTATATCTATAAAGAGATATATCTATATAACAGCAGTATATAACAACAGTATAATATATATCTTTATATATATATCTCTATAAAGAGATATATATAAAGATATATATATATAACAACAGTATAATATATATCTTTATATATATATCTCTATAAAGAGATATATCTATAAAGAGATATATATATATAACAACAGTATAATATATATCTTTATATCTATAAAGAGATATATCTATAAAGTGGTATATATATATAACAGCAGTATAATATATATA
Organism: Dicentrarchus labrax; assembly: GCF_905237075.1. Taxonomy (NCBI): domain Eukaryota; kingdom Metazoa; phylum Chordata; class Actinopteri; family Moronidae; genus Dicentrarchus; species Dicentrarchus labrax. Next base: position 675,328 of record NW_026136719.1, on the reverse strand, counting down.
GATATCTTTATATATATATATATATATATATACAACAGCAGTATTATGGAGAGCAGAGTGAGCTCAGTGTACAGCGGAAGATATCAATAATCAATAATCAATAATCAATAAGCTGAAATAGATCCAACTCTCAGTAACTCTCAGTAAGTCAACCAGTAAACACTGTGAACAGCAGCGACAGAAATCTTCATTCTTCCTCCTCAATAATTTATCTGCAGCTCCTCTTCCTCTCTAATGACGCAGGAAACTGCCACTGAGCAAGGCACCAGCTGTCTGTCTGCCTGTCTGTCTGCCTGTCTCTCTCTCTCTGTCTGTCTCTCTCTGTCTGTCTGCCTCTCTGTCTCTCTGTCTGCCTGTCTGTCTGTCTGTTTCCTGTCTCACTGATCTCTGGAGGATCTTGTTTTCTGGGCTGCGCCACACGCCGCGCGGCGCCGCGCGAGGCCCTGCGGAGCTCCGACACGGAACATTTCCGTGTCTTCCGCCTAGAACCGGGTCCAGACAGCGAGCAGCTCGGTCCCGTTATGTCCCTAACATGTCCTCAGTGTGGGCTTTGCTTTCATTATGTTCCGCTCGATGTGGAGCCGTCGCCCATTTCAGCACCACCCTGCTGGACAGCGACCAGCCGCCGCGCACCAGACCCCGTTCATATTTTTACCGTTTTAGCTCAGATGCGTTACGGTTATTTAATGGGGCGGTTCCAGGAGATATTGATGTTATAATAACACAAACACAGCCCGTACCCCCCCCACCCTTCCTCCCCCCCCACCCTCAGGCCCAGATGCTCACCGAACATATGGATGTGTCCCTTGGTGATCGGGTTGAAGCTGCCGCAGGACAGCAGGATGACGTGGGTTTTGGTGGTTTCTGTCATGGTCTCTGTCGGTCTCTGTCGGTCTCCTGTTCCCCTGTCCCGGTCCGGTCCGGTCCCGGTCCTTCCTGTGTGGTGGTCGGTTGTTTGTAGCAGCAGCAGCCGCAGAGAGAGAGAATGAGAGAGAGAGAGAGAGAGAGAGAGAGAGAGAGAGAGAGAGAGAGAGAGAGAGGTTGGTGTCTGCGGCAGGAAGCAGCGTCAGTCTGTTAAAGAGACACACACACAATAATCAATAATCAATAATCACTATTATATCATGGATTAATAACTGCAGAACAATACAGCTGCCGAGAGTCTGGAATCTAATTAAACACATTTAACTTTATTTTCTAATTAAATGTATTGATTAGGTATCTAAATGGAAGATTTTCCATTTTTGGTAACAGGACAGAAAGTTTACAACATTGATTTAAAAAAATACAATAAATCTCTCTATAGGGGATAGATTTACAATAATTCACATTAAAATCAATAAAAAAGTCTCCTTATAACTCTACACAGTGTATAAATATAATAATAATAATAATACATTTTATTTAGAGGCGCTTTGGATACTCAAAGACACTTTACATAAAAACAACATAAAAATAGCAAAAAACAACAATAAATAGTAAAAACACAAAAAACACATCGGACTAAGCTCAACATTAAAAGCAATTTTAAAAAGGTGAGTTTTTGTCAATGATTTGAACGCTGGAGGGTCGGTGCAGTCACGGATTTGTTTGGGGAGAGAGTTCCAGAGGGAGGGGGCAGCTACAGAGAACGCTCTGTCGCTCCAGGTTCGGTGCTGATGTTTTCCTGACAAAAGTTGTCTCCTCCCACATAAAGCAGACCTCTAGGACTGCCTTCTTTCATTTATGTAATATTAGAAAAATTAGACACATCCTATCACAGACAGATGCAGAAAAACTAATCCATGCATTTGTTACTTCAAGGCTGGATTACTGCAACTCTTTATTATCAGGTTGCCCCAATAAGTCCATTAAAACGCTCCAATTAATTCAGAACGCTGCAGCACGAGTACTGACAGGAACTAGAAAAAGAGATCACATCTCTCCTGTACTAGCTTCTCTGCATTGGCTCCCTATAAAATGTAGAATAGAATTTAAAATCCTCCTCCTCACCTATAAAGCTCTTCATGGTCAGGCCCCTTCATATCTTAAAGAGCTCATAGTACCCTATTACCCCACTAGAACACTACGATTGCACTCTGGCTGTGCTGACCCCTGCAAATTCCCCAAATGTGTTAATCTTGACTACATAATTTCTGGTAGTCGGGGATTTATTTTTGTGTCAGAGGAAAAAATAAAAGAGACCATGGGTGCTATAAATTTGATCATAGCAACTTCCGTGGGAATGTTAACTGACTGCAGATTTACCGAACATACATGTTTTGATGGTGGGGGTTTGTCAATGCCTGAGACAGGTGGGATCTGTGGGAATGCAGAAGTGTGGCTCCTCCAAAAGGGACGAATTTGAAAGTATCTGAAGCATTCATATTGTTGTACGTGGCAGTGGTATATATTCTGGGCAAACTGTTAATAGGAAAACATTCACTTTTCTGTATATTTAATTATAAATTAATAAAAGCTTCCAAATACACTGAGAACATAAAGAATGTGCAGGATGCTGAATACCGGCTCAGATATGTAAAGGAGCAGATCATCAGCATATAAACCTTATTTTCAGTGTCCCATCTCCTGACCCCAGAGAACAAAGTATTTTCATTCAGCGTTCATTGGCAAGGGTGAAAAAGGCAGAAGAAAGGGGGCATCACTGGTGAGACCCAGACGATAGAGGAAAGAACAGTGATCGAGTACTGTTAGTTAAAACCCATGCCCGGGGAGATGTGTAAAGCAGACGTGTCTCTGAAAAAGAGGAAGCTCCACTCCACCCTGTCAAAAGCTTTTTGAGCATCAGGTGAGAGTATTACTTCAGGACAGGTTGGAGAGGCTGGAGAATGAATAAAACGTAAAAGTCTGTGGATGATTGTGAACGAATGAATCCTGTTTGATCATCGGAAATTACATTAGGAAAGATAGTTTCTAATCTACAGGCTGTCGCCTTTGCTAATGTTTTTACGTCCACATTAAGGAGTGAAATTTAACACCATGAGGAGCAGTTTGTGAGATCCTTGTCCCCCTTAGGAATTAATGAAATAGAGGCCTGAGGAAAAAACACCTTGTTGGAGCGAGTCCTTAAACATCTCTAACAATAAAGGAGCCAGACGCTTTGAGAATTTCTTATAAAACTCCACAGGATAACCATCCGGTCTCAGAGATTTTCCACTCTGCATCTTTTTGATAGCTCCTGGTGTTCACCTGGGGAGATCTTTGGAATAGTTAGGTTTAAAAGAAACTGGACATTTCACATGTCTCATTTGGGGCCTCAGATGCATGTAGGAGGGGGTAGAAGGATCTGAAAGCACCATTCATTTCATTAGGATCTGTTATAAGGCTGTTATGAATTTCTGCTCTTTAATTGTTGAGCCAATAAACGCCCCGCTTCATCCCCATGTTCGTACAAAGCTCCCTGTGTCTTAAGTAAAAGATGTTCCACATCTCTGGTGGTAAAAAGGTTAAACTCAGTTTGGGTGAGGGGGCTGCAGAGTAACAGCGATATTCGTCTGGAACCAACTCTGTTAATTCTTGTTGATGTTTTTTTCTCTGCATGTTAGCATGAACAGTATATGAGATGTTAGTACCCCTAATACTCGCCTTCAAGGTCTCCCATAGTAGGGAAGGGAAAGTTCCATCTTTTTGGTTGGTTTCCAGGAAAACGTCTAAGGCTTCGGAAAGAATTCTGCTAACAAAGCTGGGTCTAGTTTCCAGACACGAGCCTCAGCAGAGCCTGTAACTATTAGCAATAGTTACACTACAGCCTTCAGGATCTGAGATGGTTTCAGTGGGAGTGAACTGAACGTTTTTACCAATCAGTATAGCTGCTCCCCTTGTCCTGATGTCCTGATGTCCTCTGATGTCCTCTGATGTCCTCTGATGTCCTGATGTCCTGACGAACATGAGAGCCTAGAGAGCCTTTGATGATCGCAGTTACATAAGTGGGTCTCTTGAAGGAATATAACATCCTCTTTCAACTCCTTAATGTGGGAGAAAACCATCGCCCTCTTCACTGGTCCGTTCAATCCACTGACATCCTCCCACACACCTGTAGTTTTATTAGCCATATAGTTGAGTGGTAAGTAGATACACTATTAAATAAAGATGGAAAACAAATAACATTTGGTGTTAATATAAAGAAGAAAACATAACAAGTGATTCAGCTCATCATATTATTTAATAACTCACAACCACGAGGGGGCGCCACTGAGAGAAACTCTGCAGTTTATGATTTAAACAGCTGGAAGATTCAGATTCTCTTTTATATTCAGAACTGCTCTCATATACACTTATAGTATATATAGTTTATATCTTTTTATGTATTATATTAGATATTATATTTAATACAAATACCACACACAGCCCATTAAAGGGTAAAATCTGTTATCAGTATTGACATTTGCGTCTCCATCGAGCTCACGTTGAGGTCAGAGCTTCAGGATACACTGTAAAAAATAAACATTTTAAGGCAGCTGCCTTCACCAAATGTTTCAAGTCAAACTTTTAACTCTTGAAATTCAATTTAAAAGGTTTTGCTGACCTTTAATCTTTCCTTTTTTGTCCCTAATTTACTTTGTTAGAAAAAAAACTGAAAATTCTGTATTTTACTTTTTCAACTTACTATTATTGTAAAAACATTGAGCTGTGAACCAGAACTTTTATTATTTGGTGCTTTAAAAGGAATGCTTACAATTAAAAATATTAAATTATATATATCAATCAACATATCAATTATATGTATTAAATTATCAAATAAATTTTTGTTTGGTTTGTAAAAGTTAAAATTCACCGTTTTCTAAAGAGGAAAAGTAAATTATCATAATTATTAGTTTATTTTAAAACTTAATAGTTTGAATTTGTTTTACAGTGTAATGGGGACCTCTTGCAGATATTAGATTATATTGATTTAATCTATTTTTAGAATATTCATACGTCTACACAAAGTACTTTGGGAGATCAATAACGATGAGAAGAAACTATAATACTAATATTTCTTAATAAGAGAAACGTGTATTAATTAACTGGAATATTAGAACCCAGAGAATATTCTGTACGATGTGAAATGTGACAGGATGTGGGGGAAGTTATTGCTATAGATTATAGATATAGATATAGATCATCTCTGTATGAACTGAGGCTGTGATTGATTATTGGTATTAATCGGTGGAGAGGAGGCTGAACGTGTGTGTGTGTGTGTGTGTGTGTGTGTGTGTGTGTGTGTGTGTGTGTGTCTGTGTTATTGGATGTGTAAAATACACAGAGACCTCTTAATAATAATAATAATAATAAAAATAATAATAATAATAACTTGTGTGTGAATAAACTGGACTTCAGACAGAGTTAATTAATACAAAAGCACTTCAGTTCTTTATTAGCTAATATTACACAAAGCACCAAAAAGACAAGAGAGAGTTTATTAAACAACAGAATAAAAGCATGGTGTGTAACTACACATTATGTAATAACTACAAGTACTACTAATAATAATAACTGATCATAATAATAACATTTATCATCCAGAGAAGGTTTTGAGGAGAGGTCAGAAACAGACGTTAATAAATAAATACTTTAAAATAATAACTGACTTGTAAAAATACAGTAAATCTCCATAATTAAAGTAAACAGTTTTTAATCTAATTAAAGATATTTACAGTGTAAACAATGATCTATAAATCCAGGTGAACTCTGCTATAATACAATAATCAGACTAACATTTACAGCAGAGTGCTGTTATTATTGGATTGTTATTATTTTAATGTGAATGTTAAAAGTTATAGAAGTGTAATAAAAGTCATTATCTGTGAGATTCAGAATCAGAATCAGAAATACTTTAATAATCCCAGGGGGAAATTATTTTTGTTACAAATTCCAGATAAACAAACAACATCTATTAAGAACAAAACATAAATATATAAATATAGAAAAGATAAAACGTTCAGTTTAATAATGTGCAAAAAGTGCAGGAATGATTGTCAGTGTTTGAGTCAGGTTACAGAGGGGGGGGGGTCTGACTCTGACTCTCTGACTCTCTGAGGGAGGCAGTGTAAAGGCAGGAATGAGTTCCTGTGGCGCTCTGTGGTGGATCTGCTGAAGGTGCTCCTCTGCTGGGCCAGTGAGTCGCAGAGAGGGTGAGAGACTAATTATAATAATTATAATTATAAATAAGTAATTATCGCTGTTTCCACTGATAAACAACATTTAATAATAATAATAATAATAATAATAATAATAATAATAATAATAATAATAATAATAATAATAATGAGTCATTATAGAATAATATGAACAGTTTAATAAACAGTATTTTAACTCTTTCACTCATTTTACATTAAACATGTAAATTTACAGGATATTTCTGTAATATTCATTTATGACCCCCCCCCTCCTCCCCCCCTCTGGCTCACACAGGAACAAGATGGCGGCGGGAGGAGCGTTAGCTGCTCGACCACTCGTTGTCTGAGAGGCTGGAGGATCCGGCAGGATGAACCTCTGCGCCCAGTATTTACGGTAAGCTCGGTGCGGTATCAGCTGTGCGCGGCCCCGGCGGACAGGTGATACCGGAAGCGGTGGTTTTGGACCGACAGGTGAATTGTTTTGTTCGGTTGCTAACGCTAAAGCTAGCTGGTTTCGGGGACGCTGAATATGTTTTTTTCTCAGAGCGGTGAAGTCCCGCCCTACTCCGCCTCTGATTGGCTGGCGCCGATGGCCTTCATCGGTTTGATTGGTTAGGTTTAGGCACGAGGACTACGATTGGTCAGAATGTTCCGCCGGAGCCAATCAGAAGCAGCGGAGGGCGGGGTTACACAATATCGCGGGACCAGCCCCTCAGCTAGCTAAACGTTGGCGCTAGCTAGCTGCACATATCAACAAACAGTCGCTGCTAACAGGCTAACGCCACTGCACCGAGATATTAGAGATATTAGAGATATTAGAGATATTAGAGACATTAGAGATATTAGAGACATCAGAGACATCAGAGGTCTCAGAGAGAGAGGCGGTACCGGAGGCTCTGTGACGTACAGTGATCGATTACCCGCCACAGAGACGCGCTGTGTTATTGCTAGTTAGCTTTAGCTTGCTAGCGTCTTTCTGCGTATGTCAGTTAGCATCAGAGCCGCTGCCCCGGTTACCGGTTACACCCGGTAGCCAACCGGTAACCAACCGGTTACACCCGGTACGGTGTTCAACCGGCAGTGAGGCTGGATGCTAACAGGCTAACGGTGAGTTTGTGTGTATTCTTAGTCTGAGCCCGATATTAACAGTGATAGCCGTTAGCATGCTTACACTGTCTGTCTGTCTGTCTGTCTGTGGCTGTATCTGTCTGTCTGTGTGTCTGTCTGTGTGTCTGTGTGATGTGAGTCTGTCTGTCTGTCTGTCTGTGTGATGGAGCTGTCTGTCTGTGTGTCTGTGTGATGGAGCTGTCTGTCTGTCTGTCTGTGTGATGGAGCTGTCTGTCTGTCTGTCTGTGTGATGGAGCTGTCTGTCTGTCTGTCTGTCTGTCTGTGTGATGGAGCTGTCTAACCTCCTCTCTGTTTACATCCGAGCAGACAGGCAGAGGCCCTGAAGGCTGACATGACAGGTAGGTTTACACCATCACCTCCTCCAGCACCTGTACCACCATCACACCTGTACCACCATCACACCTGTACCACCATCACACCTGTACCACCATCACACCTGTACCAGCATCACACCTGTACCACCATCACACCTGTACCACCATCACACCTGTACCACCATCACACCTGTACCACCATCACACCTGTACCACCATCACACCTGTACCACCATCACACCTGTACCAGCATCACACCTGTACCACCATCACACCTGTACCAGCATCACACCTGTACCACCATCACACCTGTACCAGCATCACACCTGTACACTCCTCCAGGATTGTGCTTTGTCTGTGGGTTGATGCTGTAGAGCGGTCTGTAGAACGGTCTGTAGAGCGGTCTGTAGAGCGGTCTGTAGAACGGTCTGTAGAGCGGTCTGTAGAGCGGTCTGGAGAACGGTCTGTAGAGCGGTCTGTAGAGCGGTCTGTAGAACGGTCTGTAGAGCGGTCTGTAGAGCGGTCTGTAGAGCGGTCTGTAGAGCGGTCTGTAGAACGGTCTGTAGAACGGTCTGTAGAGCGGTCTGTAGTGCGGTCTGTAGAACGGTCTGTAGAACGGTCTGTAGAGCGGTCTGTAGAGCGGTCTGTAGAACGGTCTGTAGAGCGGTCTGTAGAGCGGTCTGTAGAACAGGGACATTGGTTAGAATAAATGAATCGATGTTGTGGAGGAGGACACCAGGTGATACGAGTGTTAGTGAGCGCGGTCCCGATGTCTCTGACAGGGATTTCTACAGACGAGAGCTCGTGTCATTTAAACCAACATGCACCGTTTAGATGAAGCTGTGTTTGCTGACAGACGGATGATATCTGGGGTAAACCAAAGGCTCCCACACCTGGGAACACCTGGAAACACCTGGAAACACCTGGAATTTATATCAACATCCACAGTTGGGATGAAGATGATCTCTGCAGACAACATGTGAATACAAGCCACAGAATAATGTTTGTGCCTTTAATCAGTCTGATTGGTTCAGTGTTATCTCTGTCGCTGCTGCTGTCACATTAGAAAAGCTTGAGGACTGTTAGTGTACAGACAACATGGTGACACATCTTTATATTGTTGGTTTTATAGTCCACGTTACGTTAAGTAGCTGTTAGTAGATTGACAGAACAAGAACGGGTTAATCTCTGAGTCACGCTGTGAAGGAATTCCCCTGCAGTGATTGAGGGAGGCTCAGCAGCCATTGTTGTGTTTTAGTTAATTACAGTGGGACATTGTTTAATGTCACTACCTGTTTGTACTGATCACCTGCTCTCTCCCTCCTCCTGTCGCTGTTAACTGGACACTTTCAGTCCAATACAGTCTCAGTTAAAGCTGTGGTGAGTCAGGATGATCAGTGTGAACCGCTGCTTCAGTGTTAATGGAATATTTGCTGTTTTATTGATTCCTGGGTGGACAAGCCAGGACAAAGACTGACTCTGAAAAACTGGGATAGACTTTTTCTTTTATTATTTTGACAGTTTATTAAACTTTTAATATATATAATAACCAGCAGATCAGTTGATGTTTGGTCAGAAGAGGCCTGGTCAATATAGAAACTGGTTTTATTGGTTTAATCTGGAGATTTAATTAGTTAAACTGTTTTACATCCTAATTAATGTGAGCTGTTGATGAATCCTCACAGAGCTTTGAGTTCTGGCCCCTCCGGCCTGCTGTCCTTCCTTTTACACCACACCAGCTGATTGCTGTGTTTTCCCACAGCTCTCTCTCTCGTTACCTGTTTTTACCGCCTGGTTAGGTTTTTAGAAGAGAGCAGCAGCTGGATACCTGCCAGAGCGTCTGCAGAGTCAGACCACAGGCCGAGCGCTCGCCGGCGGTCTGAGCTCTGATGTGGACGACTGATACCAATTAAATGCATCTCCACTCCAAACAGCCGCCGCAGCCTCTCCTCTGATCCTCAGACCTCTCCACATGTCCGTCACAGTTGTGTCTCCAGCTGCAGCCTGATGCTCAGATCAATAGATCCGTCTCAAACACATGGATTACAGTCACATGACTCAGCACATTATAAGGAGTCGTGGTAGCTGACACACACACACACACACACACACACACACACACACACGGTTATTCAAACCGTTGACAATAATTAATCCAATAATCAGGATTTTCTGTCACTGTGAGTTTAGTTTTTGGATTGTTGTAGCAGTCGACTGGTTTTTCAGTGGCTGATGCTGATTATAAAATGCTGTATATAAGCTATATATGCATCTATTGGAGCCAGTGCTGATGGATGCAATGCTTGTTAGGTTCCTTACTTTGAGTCTCTTTCCTCTGTGTGCGTTAGATTCGAAGCTCGGGGCGGCAGAGGTGTGGACGTCTCGACAGGCCCTGCAGGACCTGTACCAGAAGATGCTGGTGACCGACCTGGAGTACGCCCTGGACAAGAAGGTGGAGCAAGACCTGTAAGCTGCCCCCCCCCGTCCAGCACACACTTACACAGCTCGCTGTCAGAGATAGCAGAACTGAAGAACCCTGTGTACCTCGGTGCTGACGCTGTTTCTCTCTGTCCTCCTGCAGGTGGAACCATGCTTTTAAGAACCAGATCACCACGCTGCAGAGCCAGGCCAAGAACCGGGCCAACCCCAACCGCAGCGAGGTCCAGGCCAACCTGTCGCTGTTTCTGGAGGCCGCCAGTGGGTTCTACACACAGGTGGGATTTACATCTTATCAAACTGTTGTTATCTCAGCGTCCTCCAGTGTCTGTCCAACAGGGACAGGAATTCCTGTTTCAGGTGTTCTTAAAGGTATTTTAGAGTTTCCTGATAATCAATAAAAAATAGTTGATGACTCATCCTGCACTCAGGGGCGTTTTCTATTGCTGTGTCCAATCAAACGCAGCCTCCGAGGCTGACAGGGAATAACGTTACAGTACGGAATGTCTCCTTATATCAACAGTTACAATGCCTGCCAGCTCCTCAGTGCTCCTCTCACAACCTGTATAGAGCACTGATACCATAAACTGATACCATAAACATGGAGCTTCCTGTGGTTAACGCTGTGCACTCTCTGTTGTCTCCAGTTGCTGCAGGAGCTGTGCACCGTGTTCAACGTGGACCTGCCGTGTCGCGTCAAGTCGTCTCAGCTCGGCATCATCAGCAATAAACAGAGCAACACCGGCGCCATCGTCACCCCGCAGCCCAGCTCCTGCTCCTACATCTGCCAGCACTGCCTCGTCCACCTCGGAGACATAGGTGAGACAACGGTTAGATCCCAGAGCCGGCGGTGGAGGGAGATCTCCCGGCGCACTTTATTTCATCCTCCTCTCTGTCTTTCAGCACGTTACCGTAACCAGACCAGCCAGGCAGAGTCTTACTACCGACACGCAGCTCAGCTGGTCCCATCAAACGGTGAGTGTGACGTTGTTAATAAAGGGCAGGCACGTTCAAATCATAGCAGGTGATTGGATGAGCTTGAGTCAGATCAATGAACAATATAACACAGTCAGACTGTAACTGAAGCCGAAACAATAAACAATAATAATACAAATAATCAGTGAGATTTCCTCATCCTGTGTCACTGAGGAGTTTTATTCAGGTGATCAATAATACTTTATTGATCCCATTGATTATCATTGTTATTTATGTTCATTAAAACTTCATTAGTTTGCTTCCTAGAATGTTAAACCCAGAGCTAGAGAGTATTTTTATCTCCATGTGAAAAAGAGCTGCAACCATCATTTAGCTGCTCTCAGAGCTCTTAAAATTATCACTACTATTTTATTAATTGATTTGAGTAAATAAATTCTCTGATTTCAGCTTCTCAGATATAAATTGTCTGCTGTCTTCAGTGCTCTGACTGTTAACTGAATATCTGTGGACAATGTAAACGCCCTACTACCAATGTTCACCATTATCTAACGTTTTATGGATTAATGGAGATTAATCAATAATGAAAGTAATCACTACTGCAGCTTTAATGTGAAACCACTATCTCAGTATGTAACAGCACTGAGATTAGAGCAGCCATGTTTGTAGTTTCTCCTGCATTGGTGGTGTGATGCTCTTCTGCGCCCCCTGCAGGTCAGCCGTACAACCAGCTGGCCATCCTGGCCTCGTCTAAGGGAGACCACCTCACCACCATCTTCTACTACTGCCGCAGCATCGCAGTGAAGTTCCCCTTCCCAGCAGCCTCCACCAACCTGCAGAAGGCCCTGTCCAAGGCTCTGGAGAGGTAACGCCACCCACAGGAAACAGTTCTACACAATAATCCTTAAACAGTTGAGTGACTCAGATGATTTTCTTCTGTATAAAATCCTCCGTCTGTCTGCCTGCAGCCGCGATGAGGTGAAAACCAAGTGGAGCGTGTCGGATTTCATCAGGGCCTTCATCAAGTTCCACGGTCACGTCTACCTGAGCAAGAGTTTGGACAAACTGGACGCTCTCAGGGAGAAACTGGAGGAGCAGTTTCAGGTAAAACAAAACGACACTTGGCAGAGTCAACGCTGTCTGATTTCTAAAGCCTGCATCATGTGACAGCTGACTGTGTGTGTGTGTGTGTGCAGAGGCTGATCTTGCAGAAAGCCTTCAGCTCTCAACAGCTGGTCCACATCACTGTCATCAACCTGTTTGAGCTGCACCACCTCAGAGACCTGACAGCCGACGGCGGCGAGCAGAGCTACAGCAGCGAGCAGCAGATCAGCTGGTTCCAGCTGCTCGGACTCTTCAGTAAGAACAACAACTCGTTATTCTCTGGAATGAAATGGAAGAAAGTTTCACTTCACTTTGTAATAAGCAGCTGAACTAAGTATCTTTCACACATTGTTAAACCCACTATCTCACATTATGGTTCAATGTTGGAGTTGCACTGTATCTTGAATCAGCTGAAGCTTTTAGTCTTTTTACGAAGCTCTGTTAAAGGACCATTGCAGTTTTTTCCAGGTTGGCATTTGACATAAAAAGATTGTCTGTATTTGTAAGCTGATAACAAGTTGATCTTGTTATGAATGATGGCATACCGACAGGGTTATCAGTCTACAGTAGTCAACTAATATGAATGAAATAAAGTGTGAATGTGTGTGAATGGCTGTTGACTGATGGTCGGTTGTTCATTGTGTGACTTCCTGTCCTCCTCAGTGTCCTTCCTGGGCGTCATGTGCAGCCGCGCTCTGCTCAACAAGAACCGGGGGGAGGAGATCATGGGGGAGTGTCCTCTGCCGGCCATTAAGGTTTCTCTGGACTGGCTCAAACTGAGACCCAGCGTCTTCCTTGAGGCCGCTGTGGACAAGAGGCAGCAGTAAGTTCTTCTTCTTCTTTTGTCTTTCTTTCAGTTCTGCTGTTTAAAATGTGTTTGAGGAACTTGTCTTCCTGTCCCTCAGTGTCTGGCCCTGGCTGGTCTCCATCCTCAACAGTTTCCAGCCCAAAGAGGACGACGTGTCCTGTTCCTCAGGTAGGACGTTGGTTCTTTATTTAGTTCACTGATCAATATGAGCTCTGATCTCTTCAGGTTGCCGGGTTTCAGAATAGTGGAACAAATTATTCTGTTTATTATCACAGTGTTCCCTTCAGAATAAAAGCTGCCCTGCATGTGGACTTCTGTCCTGCAGCATCTCGGGGACACTTTTAATTTCCCAGGAAGCTCTTTTACGTGTCTGCACATGTTTCCACCTTCAGTCCACACTGACTCTGATTACTACCCCTCAACATTAGGATATCTTTAACAAAGCACCCAGGATCCAATGAGTTTGAAAACGATTAGAGATTGATATCAACCTCCCAGACACGTCGAGTTCTTCTCCTTAGTGCCGTTGTTCAGAAGATCACCTTTGGTCATAAAATCCAGCTGTTGTGATCAGATGGTGGCAGTCAGGAAGGAAGAAGAGCTTTAATGGTTAGACTTTACAGATGTTCTCAGACTATCAGAATCTTTTCGTTCTCAGAAGTCGGGTAAAAGTTCTCAAATCGCTCTGATATTGAGCCACACTGCTAGTACTGAATATTACCACTAGGTGTCACATGTGACTGACCTGCTGCTGAGTGGAACACAGTGACAGTGACAGTGAATGAGAGTGGACACGAGTGGACCAATACGAGTTACTCACCTTTTAACTAAAGCTACCTCGCTAACAGCAAACAGTGAGGGACGGTCGTCAGGGATTATAGGGTCATATTAGAGCTACAGTTGTATAATAAATATTATATTTTGGTTGATTCTTTATTTTATTTTTAATTGGAAGGATGTAACCACAACCTCTCTAAGGAATGGGAACATAAAGCACAATGTTTTCAGCAAACATTCATACATAGCTGTGTTTTATATCATAAATTGAGCCAATAATAAATAAATAAATAAATAATGTTTTCAAGCTGAAGGTGTGTTTATTTTCTCTTCAGTGACGCCCCTGCCTGAGGAGTTTGAGTTGCAGGGTTTCTTGGCGCTCCGGCCCGCTCTGAGGTACGGCACACCTTCATTCAGTGCTGGGATAAATGTTCAGTATTAACAAAAGTGTTCATCAGATCAGTCAGAATGTTTCCATGTTTTAACGTCTGTTGGTGTTTCAGGTCCCTGGATTTCACTAAAGGTCATCAGGGCATCCTGGTGGACAGGGACGGCCTGCCGGTCCACACTCGGCATCAGAGACTCATCAGTCTGGGCAAATGGGTGGCCGACAACCACCCGGGGTGAGTGTTTGCTGTCACTGCGTCCCTCAGCCTCTGCAACAGCAGAAAAACAAACATATATACTAAATAACTTTGTGCATTAGAATACAAACACTGTGGACGTCTGTAATGTTACTGTGTCCCAGGTGAGACATCAGAGCTCTGGAATACTAATATATCAGTGTGGAGAACTCTGAGTCTCTTCAGAGGTCAGAGGACATCGGTACATGATCTCTGTCTCCTCTCCGCAGGCTGATCCAGTGCAGAGTGAGTGAGGACGGCCTCCTCGTCTTCATCACCGACATTCCAGAGCAGGCCATCGAGGAGCCGCAGGAGAAGGAGGCGCCGGTGCTGCAGGAGTCGTCCAACGGCGAGCAGACGGCCAACGACGGTGGGAACTCCGGCCTGAAGTCGGTGCTGTCAGCGGGGAAGACGCAGAGCTCGTGGCCCGACAGCAGCGACCGACCCGTCGTCACCTTCAAGGAGAACATCAAACCCCGGGAGCAGAGCCGCGAGCCGACACGGAACCACCACCTGAAGGACAGCGGCAAAGAGCGCCGGGACTTTGCCAAAGGCAACGGGGCTGCTGGGAAAGGAGAGCTGAAGAGGGACGGGAAGAGGAAGAGTGAGCTGAAGAAAGCCGGACATGAGAAAAGCAGCGATGCTGGAAAACAGGTGCAGACATCGGACCTCATCGTCGACAGTCACAATATTGTAACGAGGACTCGCGTTGAACCGTTGTCGTTGTTTTCTGTCGCTCAGGTGAAGGCGCAGACGGAGCTGAGGAAGACTCCGGTCTCTGAGGTGAAGAAGACTCCTGTCACTCAAACTCAAACCACCTGCTCCTCCCAGTTCATCCCCATCCATCATCCTGGAGCCTTCCCACCACTGCCCAGCAGACCTGGTACGAGTTCTCGGCTTCATTCCCCGTATAAAGTGCTCAGCGTTACCTTCGCAGGACAAAAGAGAATGTTTCAGTCACACAGCGCTCTGATGTTACAGGAGTCAGACGGATGTTAGTTTACGTGCAGGGTAGAGATTTTCTTCCAGCTGATACAATAACAAATAATTTAACATTTTTGTAGATTTTACACACCTGAGGGTGAGACAGGCTGAGATCAGAGAGGGATAACCTATCAATCAATTTCATAAGAGTTCTAAATAAATCATTATTATTATTATTATTATTATTATTATTATTATTATTAATCCGCTGTAATTTATTTTATAGGGACAATTTATAACAATATAAATGTCTCATTATGGTCTGATAATTATTGTACAACCGTAGTAAAGTTGTCTTTAAATTTCTCTTTGTAAAATGTTTTATCATCTTGAGAAGAATACAGCTGAACCTTTTAAGGTCTCTTTTAATCTGCTCAGTAGTTTGAGGGTTCCCACGCGTCCTGGAAAACTTTCTGGAAAACACATTGAAAATGAGAGGAAGATTATTTCAACATTCTTGTATTTTCCTTTAGCTCCGAATGAGCCACGAGGCTTTCTGACGGAGCTCCACACAACCTCAGTGGTAGCTCACAGTGGGTGTGATTAAAAGACTCCAGTTAATATTACTGGTAAAGTATGGTGGTAAACTGATGAGTCAGGGACAGTTAATAGCATTTTGGATTGTACGTTTAGGTAAGTTCAGTCTGCTATTTGTTGTTGGTGTTCAGGTATTAATGGCAAATATAATTCATTAGCTTTTAAATGAATAAATCTGATAATTGCCAAACATAGAGCACAAAGAGATTCCCAAAAGAAACTAAATTAAATACATTTATGTAATAATTTAAATAAATAATGACAATAATAAAACAGGTCACAACCCTATCCCTTCTAATTAGAGGAGTGAGTGAAACAGATGTTAGAGTAAGACCTGATGGGAACTTGAGTTTATTCATATGTCAGACATAAGGAGGAAGCAGCCACATAATAAATCATTTATAAGTAAGGTACAGTCGGTTTTAATTCTGCTCCTGATCGGTTCCCCAGCAGGTTTCCCCCCCTCCGCCTACGTGATCCCTCCCCCGGTGGCATTTCCGGGGCTTCAGGTGAATCCGGGCTTCACTTTCTCCACCGGCGTGTCCGTCCCCGGACCTTTCCTCCAGCCCGGCGTCCACACCCAGGCCGGCAATCAGGCCGGGAAGCAGTCCCACATTCCCTACAGTCAGCAGAGGCCCTCCGGTCCCGGTCCAGGTCAGGGGCCAGGATCCACGGGCCAGGGCCCCGGACCCATGAACCAGGGGCCCTCGCAGGGTCAGCAGCCACAGACCCAGCCGCCCTCCCAGCAGGCCTTGCAACAGTCGGTCCAGCTGCAGGTGCAGGCGATGAGCCAGCAGCAGCAGTCTCCCACCAAGCCGGGTCAGCAGGTCGGGATGGGCAAGAGTCCGCCTCACCACCCGGGACTCCAGCAGGTCAGTAGTCCCAAAACCTCCACCAGTTAGAGGGCAGCCAACTGAAGCCTGAGAGGCAGAACCCAGGGTGTTAAAGTCCACAAAGCAGTCAGTGAGGCTCAGTTAGTTCCTGTCCGTCAACAGTAAAACCATAACGTTAACCGAGGGCTGAACAGGAAGTTAGCCGCTCTAGTTTGGAGTCTGTACGCTCATACAGCCCGTCAGTGATTACATTTACTGTTGTTGATGATGATTAATTGTACAACTGTTTCTACCTCTACCTTCTTTTATTTAGGTAAAATAGGTTAGAAGATGACTTTCCTGTAAACAACATAAATTCTGCTTGATTTAGAACTTATTCAAGTTATTTATTATTTATTTTGGCTAAATTAGTGCTGGAGTTGAAGGGAAACTGTAGGCAGCCAAACCAAGTTAATGTGGAGCCTCTATGGTCAGGAGAGACTCCTGGAAGAGGTTTTCTTAAAGAGTGAGAACCCTAAAAAAGCTTGAGCAACTTCCTTCCCATGAGTAAACTACAGTGTGAGTGTTAACAGATCCATTCACATACAGTGTATATATACAATACAATATCAGCAGATTGTCTCTTTAACAGTCTTTATTGAGCGTCTGACGGGTGTGAAACTGCTATTAAACATCAAGAACATGCTGAACGCCACCCGGCACGCCACCTCCGATGAGACGTTCACTGTCTTTGTGTGTCCGGTCTCAGCAGTACATGCAGGTCCAGGATCAGCCGGTGCAGATGTGGAACCAGGCTCAGGCTGCCCTGCAGAAGATTTCTCCCATGCAGATGTCCATGAAGCCACCTCAGCAGCAGCAGCAGGCCTTCTACATGGCGGCCCAGGACCCCCTCAAACTGTACGAGCACCAGCTGCAGCCCCCCAGCATGGACAAGAAGATCAAGTACCCCAACGTCAAGATGCAGGACTTCTACTGGGAGCCGTCCTACAGGATAGGGGACGGCCTGGCTGTGATGGCAGACAGGATGAAGAGGCCTCCGCCGGGTGGTATCTGTCCCGAGCAGGACCCCTCTGCTGGGCCCCGGGGACCCCCGTTTGAGGTGAGCAGTGAGAAGGAGGAGGAGGTGGAGGAGGTCCTGCTCCTTTTCTCTCTCTATGCTTCTTTGTCGCTTCTTTTCCTGCTCACTTCTTTTCCTCTTTGTCTGTTTTGTGATGGGGAGATGGACCTAAACTTTAATCCAAACTGCTGTTGTCACATTTGATCTGTGATCATTTAGTGGAGGAAGCAGAGGAAGAGTTCCTGTTGTAATATCTCTCTCTGTGTTCTGTGTGAGGTTCAGCTTTCAGCCTTCTGCAGCTTTTAGCTTAACTCCCCTTCTTTCCACCTCTGTCTTACTGGCTTGCCTTCTGTCTTTTTCTCTTCTTTTTTTACCCCTCTATCTATCTTCTTCTTCTTCCTCCTGTTGTTCCTCTTCTTGCTTCCTCTCTCACTAGGACAACAAGCCTCTTCTACCTCCTGACCTGTTAAAAACTCTAGCAGATTTTGAGGAGGAGGAGGAGCTCGTCTTTACTAAGCCTCCTGATTTCTTCCAGGCCCTGGCCGGCCCCCTTAGCTCTGCTCCTGGACCAAACATATTTGTATGTAGCCCTGTCTTCTGCCTCCAACCCCTCAACATCTAGTCCCATCCAGACCTAAAGCCACACTCTGCTCATCATTCACACCTTGTGTTATTATTATTATTATTATCGTTATTATTTATTATTATAATTATTTATTATAATAATGAATAATAATTATTATTATAATAATACTTATTATTATTATTTATTGTTATTATAATAATGATACTTATTATTATTATTATTATTATTTATTGTTATTAAAATGCTAATAGTATTTGAGTCCCTCACTCAGATTTAGTTTGAAACTCGACCGTTGTTAGTGGAAACCTGTCCGTTAACACACTGAGAGCTCTTATAGTGGTTAATAAATAAACTCAGTGATGGTAACTGGTAAATGTATGTAATAGGCAGACAGGTTGAGGAGATTAATTCTCTTTAATTTAAATAAATTCTACTTCATTTGAACTCATTGGCTAAAGTAATGTTACAGTGAGAGTCATTGAACCTTTATTAACACAGCACAGACCCTGAAACTGAAGTCATACAGCAGCTGTCTGTCTGTCCTCAACCCGTCTGTCCTTCCTCTCCACAGCTGCCCAACCAGACCCGTATGGAGAGCGGCCCCGAGGTCGTCGGCCAGTCATCTTCTCTCCTGCCTATAACCGGGTTCCCGATGCAGGTGAGACTCCAGAGCTGATCCTCTCTCGCAGCCTCACATTACAGTGCTCATATCTGCCAGCAACATTACAAACACTATCAGCACTCAGCCTGGATCATTCTTATTTTACTGACATACAACACAGCCTCAGAGACCCACAGGGACTAACGTTACAGCACCGAGGTCAGTTACAGAGTTTCTGATGGACAGATTGATTTTTAATAACTGAGTGCTAGAATATTTTTTCGAGGTATCCTGTAATCTGAATCAAAAATGTCGACATAATCAGTTCCCACATTAACTTTTTGCTTTACGGTTTAATAGTACGAGTTCAGTGTCACATTAATCCTCCAGATAATAAATATGGATCATAGTTGATTATTGGACCTGATCAATCAGAGGCTTCATGTGTTCTGTGTTCAGGAATACAACCAGAACAGCATCTTCAGCCAGGCCTACGGCAAGAACCTGCCGCCCAGCTCCAAGCCCGACGTTCCCATGATGCACCAGGAGCCGTCCCTCTACTCCCTGTTCGAGGGCACTCCCTGGTCCCCCTCCCTCCCCGCCAGCTCAGGTACGTCACACCTGTAATGATGTAATCCACTCAGCACCAAACACTGAAACATGCCTCTGAAGTCAGCTGCGTTCTGATTGGCAGATCACTCCACCCCGGCGAGCCAATCCCCTCACTCCTCCAACCCCAGCAGCCTGCCGTCCTCCCCCCCCACACACAACCACGGAGCCATGCCCTTCTCTAACTTCGGGCCCATAGGAACTCCGGACAGCCGGGACCGCCGGGTGGTGGACCGCTGGAAGGCCGACAAGACCGGTGAGCTTCACGGTGTATTATTAGACTTCCTTCTTGCATCAACCAAAGCATTCTGGGAACTGTAGTTTATTATACATTTATTATATTTATTGATATTCTCCATTAACACCTCACATTCAGAGGGTTCAAAGGGTTCACTGAGATCTGCTTCCAGATGTTGACATGTGGTTGTCGTGTTTCAGGAGCGGTCAGCGGGTTCGGTCTGGACTACCTGCCGGCCGCAGCCTCCTCTGCAGCTTCAGACACCAGCTGGCACCAGGCCGGGCCGACCGGCAGCTCCTGGACCAATCAGGAGTCTCCAATGGAGGAGTCGTCCTCCACCGTGCTGCTCGACAGCCTCAAGGTCCGCTAACACCCCCGCAGACCGCTTTCATGTTTTAATCACTCGCAGCCATTTTAGTTTGTTTCAGCTGCAGACGCACATCTGGTGTGTGTGTGTCTGTGTGTGTCTGTGTGTGTGTGTCTGTCTGTGTGTGTGTGTGTCTGTGTGTGTGTGTCTGTCTGTGTGTGTGTGTTTCTGTGTGTGTGTGTGTGTCTGTCTGTGTCTGTGTGTGTGTCTGTCTGTGTGTGTGTCTGTCTGTGTGTGTGTGTGTCTGTCTGTGTCTGTCTGTGTGTGTGTGTCTGTCTGTGTGTGTCTGTCTGTGTGTGTGTTTCTGTGTGTGTGTCTGTGTGTCTGTCTGTGTCTGTCTGTGTGTGTGTGTGTCTGTGTGT